>NC_080187.1:41887500-42250000 GCF_030028045.1 Hippopotamus amphibius kiboko
GTTAGATCAGGGACTGTCTCTGTTCTGTGCTGTAACCCCAGTGTCTAGCTCAGTTTTTTAAAACATAGAGTAGCTATGTAATAAACATTTTTTGAATAAATGAATGGGTATTTAACTCTTCTCAGTTTTGTCCTCAATTATCTACCAACCTAATCATAAATAAATCTAAGCAGTTTCCTAAGCCTCCATGATGGCAAATACATGTGCGATAGGATTTTTACAACTCAGCTTCAGCAAACTTTGTTTTAAAATAAGAACTTAATTTGAGCCGCATATATAATGCTAAAAAACCAACATCTCTCATAAAATATGTAGCAAAAAAGGCCAACTTTTTCATCAATATCCCTTTAATATTGGTAGCCGCACACATCTGATAGGGCATATATTTGCTTGGACATTAAGACTTGGTCTTAGGAAACACTGGAATAAAAAATTCTCTTTTAGAAAAGTTTCCTTCATCTGCATGGTAAAAAGTTGTACAAATTTTTCTTTTTCAATACAGTTGCTAACCTGATTGATTATTGCCACATTTTACATGGAAACGTCTATACACATAAGTTAGTCCTAAATAGTTCGGAGCAAATATCCATGGGAAATGCTGTCTTGTCTAATAGTGTGAGGGGGGTGGGTTAATCAGGGGAAGAGCTAACATTCACTATTGCCTGCTGTGCCCGCCACTGGCATCGTGTACAATCCTTATCTCCAAAGAGAGGGTGATGTACGGTGTCAAGTGTTCAATTCTGGACATAGTGATACTTCCCTGGATGGCTGGACATTTCAGGAAAGATTTGTCAGGGACCGCAGATGAACAGGATTACAATTTTGCAACATCCCTAAAAGATGAGCCTGAAAACACACTTAAAACACTCATAGCTGCCCAGTTCTCCTCAGGGAACCAATTACGCACAGTCTACACAGCTATGCATCCCTGCACTGGCTCTGGCGGCTCTTGTTTTTTCACAGGAAAGCAATTCAGACAGTAACTTAACTGGTCCAAGTTCTGTGATGAGATCTTAATGAAAACTCTACAAAATCATCTCTCTGAATTCCCTAAGAGTTCCTTTCTTGGCGATGGAGAGAATCAACCTTTCATACAGGTGTGTGATAGTCAGCACACAGGGTACATACTAGAGCCTTTGTGGACCCAGAAGAGTGGCTCCCAGGATTTCAAGCAACCTCTGTCCTTTGCATCGCCACTCAATCTATTCTGTGACCTGGGCCTCCTGTTATCTCGGTGCCATTTTAACATAACTGTAAACAATTTTGTTTTAACCACCATGGTTGGGCTTTTATGAGCTTGTGAATTAAAACACACACAAGTAATCAAAGAAAATCTTCCCCCGTGTGACCCATCTTTCAAACAAGACTATTGTACATGCTACAAAGTATTTTTCAAACAAAGTGAAACAAAACAAAAACAAGGCCAAAACAAAACACAGTTTTATCACAAGTAATGTGAAAAGAAAAAAAAAAAAAAAAGAAGCTAAGCACGTTTGAAGTTTGGAAGAGGAAAACAAAACAAAGATTAGGGTATTTCTAATAGAAAATTATTTGAAAGATATTTCAATGCTTCATGCTTTTTGCTGATGTTTTTGTTACCAGTAAAGTATATTGCTTTTAACAATGTCTCGTCTAAAGATCAGATTTTTAATCATATAGGAAATAGCGCTGAGGACACTGTAGGAAAGCTCAGGACCTATTTTTTTCTTTTTAAAGAAAAAGCATGGAATTTTGCTTGGGCATGATGAGAATAATTTTCAGTAGCTTATTAAAATAAGAGATGCAGAAGACATGGAAGTGTATATGGAAGCGAGACAGAGCAGTATAAAAGGGAGCCAGAAGAACATCTGGGCAATCTCGTTCCATCCACTGACGTCCTGACACTGGCTCTGGTGCCAGACAGAACAAGTTTCTGTCATTCAAGTCACTTAACCTCTGCGGATCTGATTTCTAATCTATAAAATGGGGAAAACAGGAGTAGAGGTCCACAAATATCTCATTTTCAACTCCAAGATGGAAAATTCTTAGAATAGCAGAAGTTTTTTCATGATGCAGCTGGGGCAAAACTGCCCTGAACTGAGATGTAGAAGTCTGTAGCCATCACATATTTCACTTAGTATGAACATTTATGTTTTGTCCCAGAAATATTAATGTGCTTGATTATGGAGTGCCTCTGAGTAGGATGTAATCAAAAAACAATAAAATGCTTAAGAATAAATTTAACCAAGGAGTGGAAAGACCTCTAAACTGAAAACTATGATGAAAGAAATTGAAGAGGACACGTTTGTAGATCAGAAGATCACTGTTAAAAAATTCATACCACCCAAAGTCATCTATAGATGCAATGCAATCCCTATCAAAATTGCAAAGGCATTATCCACAGAAAAAGAAAAAAACAATGCTAAAATTTGTATGGAACCACAAAAGACCCTGAATAGCCAAAGCAGTCTTGAGAAAGAATAACGAAGTTAGAAGTATCACATGCCCTGATTTCAAACTATACTACAAAGCTATAGTAATCAAAACAGTATGGTACAGGCATAAAAACAGACACAGGCCAAAGGAACAGAATTGAGAGCCCAGAAATAAGTCCATGCCTATATAGCCACCTAATACTTGATAAGGGACCTAAGAATACACAATGGGGTAAAGATAGTCTTTTCCATAAATGGTGTTAAAACTGGATCATCACATGCAAAATTGTGAAACTGGACCCCTATCTTATGCCACTCATAAAAACAAACTCAAAATGGATGAAGGATTTATATCTAAGAACTAAAACCATAAAACTCCTGGATGAAAATTTCCTTCACAATGGTCTTGGCAAAGACTTTTTTGATGCAATACCAAAAGTACAAGAAACAAAATTAAAAATAAACAAGTGGGACTACATCAAACTAAAATCGGTCTGCATGGCAAAAGAAAAACAATCAACAAAATGAAGAGGCAACCTATGGAATGGGAGAAAGTATTTGCAAATCACATATCAGATAAGGGGTTAATATCTGAGATATTTAAGAAATTAATACAAGATAAGAGCAAAAAATAATTTGATTTAAAAATGAGTACAGGACCTAAGTATTTTTCCAAAGAACACATACAGATAGCCTATGGGTAAATGAAAAGATACTCCACATCCTTAAATATTAGGGTAATGCAAACCAAAACCACAATGAGATTATTATCTCACACCTGTGAGAATGGTTACGCTCAAGAAGAAAGAGACATACGTTGGTGAAGATACAGAAAAGGAAACCCTTGTGCACTTTTGGTGGGAATGTAAATTGGTGCAGCCACTATGGAAAATAGTATGGAGGTTCTTAAAAAAATTAAAAATAGAACTACCATATAATAGATCCAATAATCATACTTCTGGGTATATATCCAAAGGAAATGAAATCACTATCTTGAAGAGATATCTGTACCCCCAAGTTCACTGCAGCGTTATTCATAACAGCCCAGAAATGGAAACAACCTAAGTGTTGATCAGCATATGGGTTAAAAAAATGTGACAAACACACACACACAGACTGGAATATTATTCAGCTATGAGAAAGAAGGAAATTCTGCTATTTATTACAACATGGATGGATCCCCAAGGCATGATGCTAATTGATATAAGCCAGACAGAGAAAGAAAAATATTCCATGATCCCACTTATATGTGGAATCTAAACAAAGCCAAACTCACAGAAACAGCATACAACAGTGGTTGCCACGGGCTTGGGGATAAGGGAAGGAGGATTGTGGGGAAATAAGGGAGACATTGGTCAAAGGATACAAACTTCCAATTATAAGATAAGTTCTGGGGATCTAATATTCAGCATGGTGACTCTAGGTAACAGTACTGTATTATATACTTGAAAGTTGCTATGAGAGTAAACCTTAAATATTCTCACCACACATGCAGTCATTAAGTGAGGTGGTAGGGTGCTAACTAACCTTATTGTGGTAATCATTTCACAATATTATATGTTTATCAAATCATCACATTGTACACCTTCAACTCATACAATGTCAATTATATCTCAATAAAGCTGTGGGGAAAAGAGATAAACCTTTATAAGCTTGAACAACACCAACTTGCCTTATTTTATTCACTCCTGAAGGTCTGGGGTCAGATTCCAAGTTTACATGAGTTCCACAAATCTAAAAGCATGTATTATGAAAAAGACATCATAGTGCTGTTCTCTGTAACTCATGTGAAAACAAATCTTCAGCAAGAAAAGACGTATTCTAACAAACAGAAAAAGGCTGTCAACCAGAAGTTGGAAGCTGTTGAAATCAAGTCTGTTTGGTGCTCCTGGCTCAAAGCTGCAGGCACAGGAGGATGTCTGCAAAGCCAGCATCGGCTGAGAGCGACCACCTCGCACTGAGCCACTTGATGTGAATGCAAGCCCAGAGCCCCTCAGGGATGGGAGCTAAATCCTTCACTTTTAGGCAGCTTCAGCACCATTAAAATTCTCAGTAGGGGCACTTTATGCTTTAAGACTGTCACTCAGGAACAGGTGTCTGTGAATCAAGGCCTTTGTCCTCAGAGTAACCTTCACAGCCACCACCTTGCACCCAGGAGGCTGTTCTTATTCACACGAAAACTTTTGAGGCTTAAAGGTGTGCATGCAGTGGGGTTGACTGACAGTGTGGAAACCCTAACTTTGAACTTCCCAACCGTTTGCCATAAAGCCTGAAATCACATTTCATTGTCTACTTGGGAGAAATATTAAAGGGGCTGTAAGTATCTGCAGGAGACTAAAGAACAAAAGCTTAACAGGTGACTTCTTCAACTAATCCAGAAAGTCTTGTTTTCATTCATCTGGGAAAGATGAACAGGCTTTGGGGGGCGGGGGGGTGGGGTGGGGGGGTGGGAGAGGGAGTGGTTCGTGTTCAGCAGCACTAAGCTTCTCTGAGTCAGATGCATAATGCTAAGACTTTCCCCAGTAGGTGTTGAGGTGAATAGTATTTGTTTAAGCTGAACTCTTTGGGGCACAGAGGCATCTGACTGAAGTTCTTCAAGTAATGGAAAGTTGTCCTAAGGAAGATTCTGCTCAATGCATGGTGGTTGTGGGGGTCTCACTCCATCCATCATGGTGGTTCCTGATGCGGTCGCTTCCTGTCCATGTGTTGCTGGTTTACAAGGAGGAAAGGCACAAGCTCGCCTTGACAGTTTTCTTTGACATAATTCCCACCACTAACTCATTCACCTGCTACTTCCCAGCCTCCTGGAAGAACAAAAATATCTAACTCAGCTCATTCTTTCTGCCACATGACACAAGACATGGCCAGGGTACTACTTACAGTAGCTTCTTTTAGAAGAGGCTGTGGAGACATCTAGTAAAGATTGAGAAATGGCCAACCACTTCTAGTGGCCTAGGCCCAGACCACTAGAAACCACTTGGGCATTAGTTTGAACGCCACCTAAATCACAGGTGAAAGATTTACTGCCTAAATTCTCAAAACCCAAACACCTCCCATGTACATTTTATAGTGTGTGTGTGTGTGTGTGTATTTATTTGCTGCACCCAAATCAAATAAAGCATGACTTTTATGTGAGTTTAAGTCTTCTGCCAGAATAACAGAAAACTTGTCAGTTCCAAATATTTTCACCGAACTACAGTGTTAAGTCAAACGAGGGAGGATCCCTGCCTGAGGCAGTGAGATGCCAGGATCAGGTGCGAGGAAGTCTACTAGCCCATGGTGGGCTTTGCCGTATGTACACAGTGAGTACTCACATTGCAGGAACTCAAAAGACAATCTGTGATGGATTCAAAAAGTCTTCCAGAGTTGCTGTGATGAAGAAGCCTCCAAAGCCAGTTACATCATTGAAACTGAGGGGCAAAGAGCAGCAAGGTGTAAGCATCTGGAACACTTCCCTCCCATTTTCCTTCCAACCTGCCATGCTAGGCAGTGGCACAGAATTCCAACAGCAAGGCCACAGCCTTCGGGTTCAGGCTGACTTGTCTTCCCTGGGAGATAGTTTGGAAAAATCTATTTTTTCCTCTGATGCTTTGTGCCCTTTTGCATAAATTCAGCGTTCTAGCATCCAGCCTGTCTAAGCCTGCTGTGAGATCAGACAGAACAACCTTTGTGAAAACACTGTGCTCATGGTTTTCCCCTGGACTGAAGGCGGCCCTGTGGGAATTCTCCCTCCCTGGAGGCCAAATACCTAAGATCCCAGCTGAGAGTTTCCTTCCCTGGGGAGAAGTAAACTAGAGCCCAGCTCTGCTGCTAGTTCCTATCTGGGACCCCAAAAATTCTCTCACTAGCTGCCAAAAACCCAAACAAGACTAAAATAAAATATTAATAGCAGCTGATAATGAAAGTTAGTTCCTACCACTAGAACAGCATCAGTGTTAAAATGTTCCAACAAGAGAGGTTTTCTGATGTGCTTGAGTTGTCAAAAATGAAGTATTTCCATTTTTAGTTCTGAATGGAAGCTTGAACTGAAAGGCAAATAAATGCCATTAGTTCAAAAAAAGTAAGGATGGTGGTGAGCCACTGCTTCTGCTGTTGATGCCCTAGTGGGAAACTGAGGGGTGGCAGGACCCAGGGCTCACTGCTGATGCCACTCTACAGGCTGCCCAGGAGCTGGCAGCTACAGAAATGTATATCCAAGAATATCCAAAGAATTTCTTCTGGTACCCACATCTAATTTTGTAATTGCTTACTTAATGCTGGGCGAGGAATTTCAGCACAAATTTCCTTACAACTGCCAAAAATGTCAGTTAATAAATCCCTTGAGCTATACAATGCCAGTGCAAGAATGTCCAACTGAGCATACAAAAACTGGCTGTACTGACAGCTGAGGGCACCACTGATGCTCTAGCTGCTCAAAGTCTTGCTCGTGTACTGCATCTGTCCAGAATGCTACCTTCTGTCTGTGGGACATCAATTTCTCCTGCTCTTGGTTGTGGGGTCCCAGGATTTCATGGCTATGAGATGGCTTGAAACTGAGTTTCTGGATATCCTATGGCTTCGGAATTCCAACCACTTGCAGACGTTACAGGGCTGCGGTTAAAGTTTCAACACACACCATTCCAGGATAAGACTAATCTTCTGTAGTTCACTGGCCAAGAAGCCAGGAAGTAGTGGCCCACAAGTGAGGTGTGTATCTGCAAAAAGTTGAAGATGTTAGCATGTACCACTTTACATTTGACCTGCCCATCTTGGAAGGTCTTCAGTCAGGGATTCTTTTTATTTCTTGGTAGTTCTACGTAAATCAACCTTCCAATCCTACACAGTCTTTCACTGTGTAATAAGTTTTCCAATCCTTCCCTCTGTACTAAGTTTTCCAGTCTTTCCCTGGAACAAAGTTTTCCCTGGTTCAGGGTGATTCTATCTTTGTCGTTCTTCAGACTCTGCAGGACCACAACTGGAGTAGAAACTATGGTAGGCCAAGTTACAATTAAAACATCAACCACTTCAAAATTGCTGTGCACATCAATCCGGGCCTGAGATTTATATCAGAGACATAAAAATCTAATCTGATAAAACCTCAGCAATGAGAATAGACGCCCATTCATTTTAAAAAGCTAAGATTACTTATGCATTCATCTTGATTTTTAATCCAGTACAAAGGCCAGCATTTTGGATCTCCCTAAAGAGAAAACTGAAGGGCATCACAGACTTGACCCACTGGGCACCAAACAAGAATTCTAACTCCTTGCGGCACGCACGTTCTTCTTCTACAAGTGTCAACACAATATGCAAGTGTCACATTCTTTGTGCCAAAATGACTTTTACTCCAAATCTCTATTACTTTTTAAGAAATTTTAGTAAGGATAAAAAGAAATTAATTAAGAATACTTTAAAAATTATTATATGATGTAGCAGCACTCATAGCACTCACATTTGAAGTGCTGCTTCTACGATGAACACTGCTGAACTCTTAGCACCGAAGGCCTCAGTACCTCTTACAGCTGATCACTGAGACACTCCAGATCACCATGGGGCTCCCAACCCCCAGCCTTCTTTCTACGCAGTGGGTCCATAAAATGTGAGGTTTTTGAGTCCCAAAAGTTTAGAATTCTTTAAGTGCCTTTTTATGCTGAAGCTTCATACACCCAAACAGTAGCAGCCCGAGGGATCTCAGGCTTTCAAAGACTGCAGTGTATCACCTTGGAAATGTTTCCCAAACCCCAAAGGCTGGAAATGGTATGCATGGACTAACTCTTAAAGCAGCAGCATGGGTCCCACAGAACTTTCTGTGATGATGGAAAAGTTCTTTAAATTTATGTAGTCCAACATGGGGAGCCATTAGTCACATGTGGCGCCATTAGTCACATGTGGCAAACTCAACATCTGAAATGTACTTAGTATGGCTGATAAACTGAATTTTTAATTTTAATCAAGCTGAATTTAAACAGCCACAAATGGCTAGTGGTAACTATATTGAACAGCACAGCTCTAAAGCATCAAGGCTTTGAGTAACACGATACCTTTCTGACAAACGAAAGAGGCACGCAATAAATACTTGGTAGCAACCTGTCATCGATAACCTCTAACCACTCTCCGTTCTGGCTCAAGTAAAAATAAAAACAGAGCTAAAATAGCAAAAATAAAAAAGCCCACATGACTTTTTAACAACAATCTCCCTTGAACAAAACTAGTAATTTTTAATATATAGGAGTGGCACAGTCAAAGATAAAAAATAAAACTAAAGCCAGCAAAACAAAGAATTAGAAATAAGCATACTAGAAGTTATTTATGTTTAATGCTTAAAAGTCTGAATGCACAAACAATCTACCATTATAGAAGTACTGGTGGTCAATACAATGCATTAGAACTATGTACAATGCACAGTTTAGTATCAAAATCTTTCTACACTGTAGAGATTTACGAAACTGTTAATGACATCAAACACTAAGCACTTAAGACACCATTTTGTTTTTCTGCTACCACATTAGGAACGTCAATGGACAGTCCATTTCAACTTGCAGCATCCATCCATTTCTAGTATGAAATTAAGTAATTTTCTACTTATACAATAAAGTTTATCTACACAGTTCTCTTGATTTTGATCCATAGCAGCAAAGGCACTGTACATCAGCAGATCCACAGACTTAAAAGATTTTTTTAAAGCATTCAAACAAAAAATAATAATAAAAAAAAGGAGTCACATATTATAGTTTAACAGCAACGACAACAACAGAAAAGATAGCAACAATGTTTCTGGCACAATGGCACAGCCTGTGTCCATTTCAGGGACATCCAACTAAGACATGGAAAGACCTAGAGGTAAAGAGAGCAAGTCCTCATCCCAGGTGAGAGTCCATTCTTTCTGATTTTCAGAGGGAGGCCCTTGCAAATCCTCCTCTGCTGTCCTTGTCTTGTAAAAGACTTGACTTGCACAGCGGGAGGAATCCTCCCCTGAATCTGTGCAGTTCCCAAAGAACATGCCAAAAAATAGCCCATCCTTTCTCATAACGACAAAACTGCCCAAAGGTATACATCTCCCTTTGCAAAGAAATGTGGCAAAAAAATCCAGAAGGGATTAAGTTCTCCCTTTGAGGCCAAATTTACTTTGTTCATCTGTCTATAATACAATAAAAAAGGAATTAAAAACATATTACAAAGACACCTGTCAACAAGTCAAAAAAAGAAAAAAAAAGAAAAAGCTCAATTACTTTTATCGAATATAATCTAAAGCTATAGATATATTGGTTAAAGTTGTCCAAATAGACTCCAATGAATATGACATGGTCTGTCACATTCTAATTTTTCGAATTTCCAAACAGCTTTAAAATAAGTAAAAAACAAAAAAAATCTAACAACACAGCAACATATTGCTTCCATATGTAATTATACATTTCACATCTCTATACAGTCATTAGTCTACATTTAGTGACTTTTTTAATCAGTTATTTTAAACCTTCCTTTCCCCTCCTTTGCCAAAAAAAGGGGGGGGGGTATCAAATACAACGCCTCTTCGTTATCAATGCAGGAGCAGACAGCTTGATTTAGTCAGTCATTGTTAGAAAGCCTTCTTTAAACAAAATAAATATATTACAGATATAATACATAATTAAAGATTCCATTCACTGGTAAGCAGGGTTATCCATGTTCTTCCGAGTAGAGAGCTGAAGATTTGGTATCACAGGTTCTTAATGAGTATTCACAATTCAATAGCAGGGAGGAAGTGGGGGAAGGAGGGGGCTGAACGCCACAACTGCAGTGAGTATTAGAAATCCTTGATTTTGGATGCGGAGGAACAGAAGGATGACAGAACAAAGTGCTACAAGGAGAAGGAGTCCAGTTCGCATGAAGATTTGTCCTTAATAAATAACTTCATAAACCGTGGCCTTCTTATCCCCCGAGCCAGTGACAATGTATTTGTCATCCACAGAAATGTCACAGCTGAGCACCGATGAGGATTCTTTGGACTGGGAAAGAGACACACAAACACGTTAAAGACTGAAAGAAAAACCCATGAATATTGAGAGGCACTGGAGGACTCAGAGCAAAAAGAAGCATAATATCTTCCCTTGACCAAAACAGGAGCCCAAGCGAGGAAAGGCAGTCCCTTAAGTCCCTTCAAGGCAATTCTTTAAAATGGCTGAGCCAGCTGCATTCCTAGGGATACTTCACCCCGTTGGTCTAGAGGCTGCTCCTGCACTGGGGACATCGGGTGTCTGGCAAGTCCGTGGTATGAGCCCCCCTGCTGATGAAGGAAGACTCTACATCAAATCCTAGTCTCCAGCTAAGAGCAGAGTGTTCTCAGTATGCAAATCCTCGGCTTCACTCGGATGGCCTGGATGTAGATGGAGCTGCAGAACACTAGACGCGGCACTTAACCTGTCTGGTCCCCACTTTCCTTAAAAAGGTAATTAGGTAAAGACAGCTTACCTGTCTGCCACCTCTGAGGGTGGCCTCAGAGCCAAGATAACATAATTTTGCGGAACCGTATTGAAAATATTACATTTTTTGAGATAGGGAATGTAAAAATATTTCTAATATAAAACCTAGTTGTCCCCTACGTAGAAACAGAATATAAATGTGCAACTGGGGAGGAGTTCAATAGTTTGGAAGAAAAACGTACCACTCTTAGATTTCCAAATACCATGTTTGACGACACCAACTACAAAGCATTCATAGTTAACTTTTAACTAAAAACTGTGCTAAACAAACAAACCAACCCCACAGGATTTTAACTGGGACTCTAAAACAGTAAAAAAGCAAATGTTTCACATGCAGATGTTAACCTACTACCTGTGTTTCTCAAACTTTTGGATTGCAACCTGTAATAAATACATCTTACTTCATAACCCAGCAGACACGAGATATAATACTTATACTCACTACAAAAGATACACTCAACATTTTTTATTTCATTTTTTAAAAAAACGCTGGTTGAGACCATCTAAAAGGTTGTGATTGACAATACAAAAACCACTGTATTACGTTATAAACTTCACGACAGCAAGAATCTGCTATTTTTGTCCTATTGCACAGTACTTTCACTTAGTATATGCAGTAAATTCAAACAAATTAATCTCATCAATGATGACTTAATACCATATGGTCAAGAAAGCTGCAAAGCTGTTACACTATTCTAAAAAAAAAAATTCCAAAAAACACCACCACCTAGAAAATAACATCCTAAACACAGAAGGTTAAAAAGGAAATCTTTAACTTGCCTATGAAATTCTCACATACTAGCGAGAAGACACAGATGTGTGTGTGTGTGTGTGTGTGTGTGTGTGTGTCTGTATCATGCCTACAATCTCATTCTCCTACAAAAAATTCCACAAACTACATAAAGTACCACTGAGTTAATAAGAATAAAGTTAAGTATAAAATTAATCAAGATTTATTACACTTTTCCATAGCACTCTTTTGGGGGGGGGGGGAGTCAGAAATAACAACACAAACGAGTATTCAAGCAAAATGCTCAGAGTTCAAACAAAATTTCTAAAAGCAAAAATGCAAAAATAAATTAAAAAATTTCACAGAAGACAGGAAACAGCTACTCTAACATGCAAAAAGGGATTGGGGCATGACAAGTTCGTTAGGACCACTGGCACGGCATCTCAGCTCTGAGCTCAGAGAGAACTGGACATAATTCCCGGTTGCATGGCTTGCAGCTGTGACCCTAGTCTCTGTCAGGCACAGTTTTCTTCTCTGTGCGATGGGAGTGACACTAGCTCCTACCTCCTAGGACACATCTGTGTTATTCATTTGTGAGAATACACACAGAACCATGCAGTGAGCATACAGTGAGTGAAGGCTGCACAAGTGAAGTGTTACCTGGAATATACTGGCCCCATAAGGTGTCCTCCAGGCATTCAGGAGGTTGTCCTTGCCCGTGCTTACAAACCATTTACCTATAGGAATAGTGATTTGAAAAAGGCAGTGTTTATTACTTTGTCAGAGCCATGAGATTTGTGCTGCAGAGCATCAAGTAATACACAGAAAACTCACCTGATTTGCAACAAATAAGAGTTTCTTTTCATGGGGAAAATAAAGCCCACTCTCCTAGGTTTAATAAGTTATTTATACTTAGGACAAGAATAAAGCGGATAAACACCAGAAAATAACATGGTATTAGGGAAGTAGGCATGTGTGAGGAAGTATAATTCTGAAGAGAATGAACTCAAGACCTGACTTGAAATGAATCAGCAGGAAGGCGGAATGACGGACAGTGGACGCCAGGGGCCTGCTTACCACAATGAGCAAACTTGAGTGACAGCACGCAGCTCTCGTGGAGATGGAGCTGGTACTTGTCAGGCTTGGTGACGTGCAGCACCTCCACGTTGCTGTTCTCCATCCCCACTGCCAGCCACTCTCCGGTTGGGCAGTAGCCCAGGGAAAAGATCTAGAATTAAAACAGGTGACCATGATGGTAGCTGTAGAGGACACACTTCCTTTAACAGGGAGGCACTGCTTCCTCTGGGGACAATACTTAAAATGATGAAGGAAATCAAGATAATGTGATTGTACAGGAAGAAATCCAAGTCAAATCTGAGATCCCAAGTAATGAGCCAGATCACATTACTTGGGATCTCACACACTAATCAACTGTGTGAAATTCAAAGATCTACAGAGTAATGGTCATTGAAATAAAAACCTGCTAAAAGCTTATAATAAATGAGATTTTTTAATCCTTCAATAAAATATAAGCTGTTGTATTTTGACAGAAAACAACAAAAATTTTTAGTTATGTAATTCAGAGTCAAAAGTGACTCTGTCCTATGGTCAATAAATTGCTGCTGAAGTCTCTCATATATTTCACAAAAGCAGGTCTCTAACACGTCACATGCACAACCACGCACCTGGGAGGTGAAGTCGTGCTGTTGCAGCTGCCGCCCCTCACGCAGGTCCCAGGACCGGACAGTGTTGTCCAAGCCGCCCGTCCAGAGCTTGGTGCCATCGTTAGAAATGTCAATACAGCTGGCCCCGTCCGTGTGGCCCTGGAATTGCCTGAAGATGGAGAAAAGTCCTTCAACAGTTAAGTTTTTAGGTGAACTCAGTTCAGAGTTCCTTGGCCATCAATTTCACTGCAGGCCTTACTGGTAGATTTCCTTTTGGTTTATTATGTCTTCTATTATTCAAAATACGTAGAGAGATTAAAGTTTAATTAAGATGCTAAATCTCCTGCATTTTTTTATTTTTGAACACTTAGGAAGTACTCCTCAAATTACTCTTATGTTAAAACACAAAACAACTGATAGAAAAAAAACTCCATCTGAATTAAAAGAAAACACAGCTACATGAATATGAACCAATCAAAGATATAATCTGAGACCTATTCTATCACTGTGATATGGAAGAAGAGGAGAATTTCAGAGGATGTAAGGAGTAGATTCCTTCTAAAAGCTCCGGGGATGGGCACAGAGCTGCAGAACAAATTCTGCCAGCAAGGAACTATACAACTGTAGGAGGCTGTGCAAGAAGAAAGGCCATGCTCTCAAGTAACGAACATGGAAAGAATCTCGGTGTGACTCAGCTGCCGCAGGAGCAGGTAAAATGTATAAAAGACATGAGGGCTGGGGCTGGGGCTGGGGCTTAGCAACAGTGCCTCATAAGAGCCTTATCTAAAAGGGGAAAAAGTGATGACTATTTTGTTTTTGGAATCATTATAGAGCTCCATCCTGCAAAATATGTTACAGACAGACAGTAGGGGCCTCTTCTTCCACCCGCCCCTGGACCTGTAGCTGGGCTCCATTACACCCTCTGCACACCCTTTAGCAGATCACACCTCCCGCTTCCTGCTCTCTCAGGTGCTGACATCTGGAGACACACGTGTTCCAGGGCATTTCCTATCAATGGCGATCCTACTCAGGATGGACAGTTACGTCTACCCATCCTGAAAGGTGGGACTACAGATTATCTAGACCATTTCAGGGTGAGGCCCACCCAACACAATGCCTGTGCCCAGGTTAAGAGATCAATGATCATTTGTTGAAGGAAAGAACGTGTGAGATACACATGGCACCAAGGATAGCGCCACGCACTGAGAACTTTCTCAACAAGTGTCTATCGTCAATGATGGTTTGTTAGCACAGATGGCAAATTACAGATGTCTCATGAGCTCATGAGGTCACAGGCATCTTATGTGTATTAATTATGTAAAACTGACCTCCTATTTTGAAACCTGAATTGGCGATGCTTAGTATGATTAAAAAAAAAAAGAAAAATAGAGAAAACAAATCCTCATCTGATAAAATTCAAATGATGCAGCAAAAAAGATTTTACAGCATCTTAAAATGGTCCTATTCTTAACAATTTTTAGTAAGATAGTTGTATTTCATCTTTCTGAAACGACACACGCAGCTCTCTGGCACGGCACAGTTCAATCCGCTGCCCTGGTTAGGGACCCTGCTGACTCACCTCACCAGCGTCTGGTTGTGCAGGTCCCACACGGCGATGTTGCCATCGCTGCAGCAGGAGAAGCAGACCTTGGAGTCGGGGCTGATGGCCAGGGCATAGCAGGCGGGGGCAGAGGACGTCAGCTCTGCCTTGATGCGCGGGGTGGGAGCCGCCAGGTCCCAAATGGACAGGGTGCTGGCTTCCCCTCCCACAATGAGGGTGCGACCATCAGGGAGCAATCGGCAGGAACGGATGTAGTTATCCCTGTTCTGTAGAGACAAGACCCATCAAGAGGTTATTCATGAGGAAAGGAAAACAGCATTAACATGAGAGCAGAAACCCATAAAAGCATTGTGTTCCCTCCTGGTTTTAATGAGCCATTTTCACTTATGACAATGATAAAGTGGATTAATGCTAGTAAATTACATGAAATTAAGGAAGTACTTAAACCTGATCTACAAAATTTAGTACTGAGATATTTAATCTTAATTAGCATGAAAATGCAAAGATCTAGACCCACTCCCACCACCAGCAAATCAACCAGCCGCCTGACTCATCTGCACACGCAGACTCAGCAGCCCGCACAACCCTGGAAGAGCCACGCCTGGGAACTGGGTACACGACCTGACTGCTGAAAGGCCCTACTTCTGCTGCCAAGAAACTGCCAGGGAGTTAGAGACCTTGCAGTCTCTTAAGTGTGCCTGGCCCTGCATTACCTGACCAAGGGACACGGTGGGCTTGAGTAAGCAGCACCAACTGAAGGCAAGGCGTGTTAAGTGAGAGAAAAAACCAATTTCTCCTAGCTCATGAGGTTACAGGAATCTTGTGCAATTAGGTCAAAATGGCCTAGAACTGTGCTGCTGCAGAAAATTCTACTGCTCGTCCAAGGAAGAAAACCAAACTGAAATTTCCTAAGTAACCTAAGGATGAATACCCATGATACAGCTCCGGGGGCAGCTAGCGTTTGCCATGAAATAGTAAGTTACTCTTGTCTTATAACATGACAGATTTTGGTACTTGGGTGCACTATCACAGAAACCACTGTGGGCTCTTAGTTTTGTCAAACTCTTTAATCAGATAGGAAGACAAGCCTGTTCCCATGCACTGGGCAGGGTGAATGAAAACTGTACTGGAGTATACGCCACATGTGAAGAACCAGATGAATCTACCTGAAGTAACTGCAAGAAGACAGCGATCCACGTCAAAGACCACAAACCACTGAAGACAACTAGCCACTTGGGATCAATTCTGTGTGCTGCTGGTACACCCAGGTCCTATTTTCTGAATGAACGTTTAAACCATGTTCATCCTCGTTCACTCACCAGACAGTCGAGCTGAGAGACAGGGCTCTTGTTGCCGGGGTGGCTGATGTCCCAGACCTTAACGCAGCCCTTGCCCCCTGTGTACACGTGCCGCGTGGGGTTGCTGATGGTCACCGCGCACACCACCTCCCCATGGTTCAGCGTGTTGATCTGGCGGGCGTGGCGGGGGATGCCGGGGCCGATGAGGGCGTCCGGGGGGAAGGGGACAGGCTGCATCTGACCGTCCGCAGTGACGTGGAAGGAGTAAGCTCTAAGGCAGTGGAGAGGAGAAAAGATAGGAAAGAGAGAAGGCAAAACATGTTACTTAACTGATCACTGTAATGAGATGAGAAACAAAACATTTTCGGTGCTACTTATGATTTGCAAACAAGTTAGATTTACTGAATATGGTAGAAAGAACATAACTTTCAGAGCCACTGAGCTAAATCTATGATCAAATATTGGGTCAACTCTTCGCTAGCTGTTGTGTGACATCAGCAGTTACGTAGCCTCTATGAACCTTACTTAGTTCTAATCTTTAAAATGGAGTGAATGCCACCTAAGCTTCTCAGAGAATTAAATAAGATCACCAGTGTCCAGTATAGTAACTACTCCTTTTGTTAGGGTACTCTACAAAGTTGCACTGTCTTGTACTTCAGGTGATTCAGAAGCCTGTGATTAAGATTTTAACCTACAGATCACTTCACTCCAGTCAAGTGACTTACTAATGAAAACGAGTAAGCTAAAATTATGACGTTTTAAGACATTAACAGGCTCTAGGCCTGGATGGTGAAACAACATATGAGTCACCAAAAAGAATGAAAACGTTTTTTGGATAAAGACTTGACAATAACAAATCCTAATAATTCCCAAAAGAATTAGAACCTGAAAAAGCATCCTGTGTGACTGCCCCAGAGGCTCACCTGTGAGTACCTATCAGCAGGCTCACCCGTGAGTACCTATCAGCAGTTCCATCACCAGGTCATTTCCAGGGAAAACCCTCCAGTCGTGAAAGCATTTGGTTCTAAAACGCAACTTAAGTTAAAGCATCTCGCTCAACAGACGCCTCTATTCTTAAGGCACTGAAGTCAGGAAGGGACAAGTGAGGCTGTTATGATGAATGTTGAGTTCCAGGAGGCGGGAGATGGTGGTGGTGCGCAGGATGGAGCAGGGCCTGTCTTGGGGAAGATCACAGGCAGGAGCCCACTTTGGAAATGATGTCATTTTCTTTGGCATGGAGCTTCAGAATGTGCTCTGCTTACAGGAAGGAGTTTATGAAAGACATTTCAAGGGAAAGCATTTGTGGGTAGACAAAGGACAGGAGCTTGGACCTACTGGGGAAGTTTTAGAATCAAAACAGTTGATAGTTCCTTAACACAAAAATCTACAGGCTAGCCACATGCATCAAAATTCGGCTCATTATTAAGGGAACGTTACCAACAAAGTCCCGAATGTCCCCAGGAAGGATGTGGCTGTGGAAGATTTGGGGACCAGACGGCGGAGGGCTTTCTCTTTGTGTAGACTACACAGAGAACTGCGTTAGAGCTGGGCTGTAGAAGAGAACTAGTATGTTAGCTTGCTGAGAGGGGAGGTGGTGGGAAGCTAGGAAGATGAGATGTAGTTCTCCGCTCAGAGCAACAGCACTTGGAGACATGTTGGATGTGTGGGCCTGGAAGAGAAAGAGATGCTGAGGAGCGCTCTCAGGCTTAGAACCCAGGTGGCTAGGTAGCCTAACAATACATTAGTGAAGGTGACAGGGAAGCATTACTGAGGGGTACACATGTGGGGAGGTAAATGGTACGGGTGAGAACCCAAACATCTCAACCAGAAGTTGAGCACTGTGATTTAGAAGAGAGGTCAGGTCAGAAAGATCAGTGTGTGCTCATACACAAAGAAGTGATAATTGAAGCTAAAGGAGCAGAAAAGAATAATCTTGGGGCAGACATGCAATGAGTAGACTAGATGCAGAATTTAATAAAATGCTTATAACAGTTAGAGGACCTCCAGCTAGAGCAGTCAGAGAGGTAGATAATCGGGAGAGACAATAATATGGAAAGGGGGACTAGACGGTCAGTCACATATATCTTGGGTATCCCAGTGCACGCAGCACTTGGGGATGCAACAGAAAGAACTGGGGATATGACAGAGAGAAAAACATCCCCCACCTACCCCCTATTCTCCAAGTCACATTCTGGGGGCTGGGGGTAGGTGGCAGGTGGGCTAAGGGGCTGATTCATTAGTGAGATACTAACATATATAAAGATTAAAACGTCAAATGGTCAATGCTATGAACAGTGGACATGCCATGTACGCTGGGAATTTGACAAAATGAGAAGAACAGGGAAAATGGCAATGGGGCTGCAATATAAAGAAAAGGTATTAATTAACGTGGCCAAGGAAGGAAGACGGTATGAGGGAGAGTGTGGTAAACCGAAGGCCAGAGGGAAGCAGAATGCGTACACTATTCACTTAGTCATAAAATATTCAATGTGCAACATGTGCCGGGTGCTGGAGAATCAGTGGTGAACAAGATATCCAAAGTCCCTATCATCCAGAGCCTGCATCCTACAAGGGAAAAAAAGCTAACATATAAGCAGATAAATAAGCAACCTTAGACAGCAGTATACGTGTGCGCGTGTGTGTGCGCACGCGTGCTCTCTCTCACACACACACAGTTTCAGATGACGGAGACTAAAGGTGCACAGCAAGGTCTGATACGGTGTACAAGCTGAGACCTACAGGCAGGGGCCAGTTTTGCACATATACAGAGAGGACTGTGCCAGGCAGAGGAACAGTGAATGCAAAGTCCTAGAAGAAGAACCAAGTGAGAAAGCCAGAGGGCACACAGTGGCAAGTGACAGGCTGGAGAGAGAGGCAGGGGCCATGTGAAAAAGGGCCTCATCGGCTGTGATGCGGAATGTGGGCTGTTATTCTGAGCAGAATGGGAACTCACTGGAGACTTCTGAGTACAGTGATTCAGTTCATATTTTCAAAGGATCATTCTGGTTGTTGGGTGAAGCACAGATTTTAGGTGGCAGAATGTAAGAAAGAAAACTAGTCAGGGGGCTAGTGCGGCCATCTGGGTAGGAAGCTGGTAGCCAGGGCTTGACAGACAGTAAGAAAGCTTACTGGGAACAATCTGCAATTCGAGATTCCTCTGGGTAGAGGCAGAGGAGGCTGCACGGGATGGCACGTGTGGATCCTGGAGGTGACAAAGTGAAGGGTGAGGACAAGGTCTTCCCTGGGGTCTCTAAGTAGGTAACTGAGTCGAGAAGGGCAGACGTTCACTAGAGGTGATGTGGTCCAAGCCCTGAGATGAGGTTACTGGGGGGCTGACCTCGTGAACACCAGTGACACCCAGGCAGGCTCTGAGTGGGCCAAGTGCCAAGGCTTTAATTAACTGAGAAATCTCCCAACAAGGCAGAGGAGTGGGTAGAGACCCATGGCACAAGCCTGAAAGGGGTTGGGTTTTCACAAGAAGGTAGAATGAGGGACTTCCCTGGTGGCGCAGTGGTTAAGAATCCGCCTGCCAATGCAGGGGACACGGGTTTGAGCCCTGCTCCGGGAAGATCCCACATGCCGCAAAGCAATTAAGCCTGTGTGCCACAACTATTGAGCCCATGTGCCACAACTACTGAAGCCCACACACCTAAAGCCCATGCTCTGCAACAAGAGAAGCCACTGCAATGAGGAGCCCGCACACCACAATGAAGAGTAGCCCCTACTCCAACTAGAGAAAGCCTGTGTGTAGCAACAAAGACCCAATGCAGCCAATACATAAATTAAATAAATAAATTTATTTAAAAAAAAAAGGTAGACTGAGTTCAGTTCTGTATGAGACTGGAAAGGAACAGGAGGTGCGGAGAGCGTCAAACCTAGCCTTTATCAGCTCTGAGGACTACCGATGTGAAGTAAACGAAAGGCCACCCCGTGAAGGGCTGCAGGTGGAGGGGTCCCCTCAGGAGAGAACCAGGTGTCAGTTAAGGCAAGGCAGGGAAGGCGGCAATGCTTACAGAGAAAGGCTGAGATGCTGAGGGATGACGACAGAGACAAAGGCTTACTGATTTAGCAATTAAGGGGTCATGAAGACTAAATACTAAAGAAAGAAAAAGAGAGGTTATCCCAAGTTTAGAGACGGTGTTATACATTCTTGATAATCTCCTTGGAAAGACATCCCTTCTCTCCCCTCTAAAACAACTAAACTGTTTTTAAAGAACCTTGATAATTTAAATAGTTAAGAAACCAAGCACACCATTTCTTTTGAGGTTTTCAACACTACCACAACCACTCTGTGAGCGCCTACTATGTTCCTGGAACACCCTTATTAAGAATTTCAAGAGTCTGTTGCATTAAGAGTATAATGTAGCCCTCTGTTTACTATTAATATACATAAGACACTGAAGTCTGGAAGAAAGAAAGCTCCAGTACACACTTATCATCAGATTTTAACAAACTCTTTGTTGTGTAGCTAGCAGAGTACTGGAATGTATAATGAAAGCCAACCTTTCCAGAAATTAGAGAGGCCCAGGTTTGAAAACCTATTCTTTTTCTATCTAATTAAATGCATCAATACTCCTTATCCACATATTCTGACACAGATGTCATGCTGAGCTACAGTATTAGGTAAGATACTTGCCTTGCCCATAAGTGGCTTATAATCTAAGAAGCATGATGAGAAAAGTATAATACAAGGTGCAAGATGGGAAGGATGAAGTTCCGTAGTGGTTCAAAACACAAAAATGAAGCTTATGTTTCATGAGAAACATGGTACTGGAGATGGGTTTTAGAGAATGGAAGGATTTCACCAAAGAGGGAGGAAGACGGAAAAACCATTCCAGGTGGAAGGAACAGCTCTAAAAGGATCAGATGAAATGATCTGGGAATGTTCTGGACTGGTTTTAATTCAGGAATTCATTTATTCAACAATGGCCCAACACAGTAAGTGGTTGAAGGAGCTGACCCAAGCATAGCATGATAAAATATATTTTACACACACACACACACTCTCTCTCTCTCTGTATAAAAGGAGGGGCCTAGAAGACCAGCCTGAGAATTTCACAAACAGAATTTACTGAACAGTGTTTTGAGGAGGAGAAGGAGTGGGACATTACTGGGGCAAAGCCACCCATAGAATAAATTTGGTAGCAAGGAGTACAACGGATAGGAGGAATGAGAGAATTGTTCCCACAATCTAGACAAGAGGCAATGGGGGACATGAACTAGGCAAGGAGAAGCATGACACACTAGAAGTAACAGTGGATATAAAACTCTGTAGGACTTAATTAATGAGATGTGAGGAAGAAGCCAATAATAACTGAGTTTCTGAGCTCAGGGAACAAGGAACAGAGTACTCTGAAAACCAAGCAAATTGGGAGGAAAATCTAGTCTGGGGAAGCACTTTGTGAACGTGATGAATTTGTAGTGCAAGTAACACGCACTCAAGATGCCTAGCTAATGTGTCCAACAAATAACTAAAAATAACAGAGCTGGAAGGAATGGATGCCAAGAGCCAGAGAAATACTCTGTCTCTCACGTCAGATGAAACTACTAAGAGCTAAGAGTGGTCTCCAAGAAAGATGGTGAAGAGAGAGGAAGTTTGGGCTTTCTGACAGAACTACACGTCAAACAATTCGAACATCTGCAAACCACGCTGTTTAAACGTGTACTGAAGTTGATATTTTATTTGGATCATCATCTTTCAATGAAACCCCAGCATCGTTCAGAAGGTTCTTGGCCTTCCCACCTCCTTCTCCCTCTATGAGAGGCCCAGTTCTGTAATGACACACTCATCATTTCCATGCTTCACAACGCCTTTCCCAAGTTTCCCATGTCTCACAAGAGAGAACTAGACCTTGAAGTCACAATTAAGGGTCTGGCTGTTGTACTTCATGCAATAGGACAGAAGATTGGGTTCTAGGAGCGTAAAAACACATTAACAAATACTTGAGGGTTTACTGTGTGTCAGGAATTGTTCCTCTTTTGAAAAATCTTGCTTTATAAAAACAAAGAGAAACAACAATAGAGAGAATCTCTAAATTGTGAGCAGCCTATAAATCACAAACCTGAGATTTTTTGTTACGGCTGAATTTACATTCCATTTCCCATAATATAATCAGTGCAATGGTTTTAACTGTATATTTTTACACTATTTATAAAAGTCTCAAAAAACTAGCAGGTGAGGAAAAAAGTCCACTTTAGGCTTATGTTGAAATTAAACTCTGTTGTCATTCCAATTACTTATTGAGTAGAACCTTTGCTAATTCACCAGAATAAGCAAAAAGACCCAATGTGAATTATCAAATAAATGCTATTTTATTCATTAGTTTGGAACATGGATTTAATTATAATTCTTGATACTATCTAGCAATTACTCTGTAAAAATAATTAGGACAGAGGTGCAAGACTGTTTTAAATCTTTCTAGAGAAAGGCATTTATAATTACTTTGTGTGTGTGGTGAGGGAGGCCTTTAGGTGATTTATTATGTTTTATGTTCTAGCACAAAAAACAGTTTTCCTGTTGAAAACTATGCACAAGTTTCACAACTCTGTATCTTGTGATCTGGAGAGCGATACTACCATTATAATCATCTCTTTTGTAAAAATCTGTAATAAAAGTATTTCTCTCTATATCCATAAATGAATGTGAAATTTATGTCTTGGTGCCCTGTTAAAGACACAGCAATGACAGGAACAGGGAGTCTAATTTACTCAATCTAATCTTCTTGGGCCATCTCTGCCTCCCACTATGTTCTATTGCATAAGCAATATAGAAACTGGTAATAAACCGAGCAAAGCTCAAGGGGAAATGATGCTGCAGTTGACTGAAGAGACACTATACACCAAACACTGTACTGAACACATAGCATTAACACCTCATCCTCACCCCTCCTCATCAGGGAGGCGCCGGCTCTGTTTTAAAGATGAGCGAAGTTAGGAAACTCTGCACAAAGCACTTCCTTCCTAGTGTCAAACGGCAGAGTCAAAAATTCAAACTTGGATCTGTCACACTCCAGAACTCATATTCTGTTAACACAACACTCTCTTTGGGATTCCTGATGTCATTTGCCAATTGCATCAGGTGTGACTCCGTCAGTCCTGGAACAAAAACTCTCAACCATCCTCCAACCCACCAATCCTCCCAAAAGGATCTCAACAATTTTATAATGCTGTGTGTCAAAACTGGGGCAAGGCAGGGACCCCAGCTCAAGGTTCAGAAGTGCCTCCTAAATCAGACCAGCTGTGATTCCACCGTGGTTCAACTGGCCCAAATCCCCAAACCAAGACTGTGGTTGCTTCTTTAGATACACTTGACACACTTTCACCCCTCGTGGCCTCTGGGCAGCAGCAGAGATGGGAAGCACCACCTCATCTGGTAGTGGTTACACTATGGCTCTGGGTGCAACTTCCGGTTAACTAAGTGGTAACTGTACAGCACCTGGCAACGGGACGATACCGCTTCCATCAAGGAACCTCTCCATCCCCACGCGTTCCTATGGAACTTGCAGGTATTCAGTTTATTTGATTAATCCTATGACCTTGTTATTTAGTCACTACTTGAAATAGGCCAAACTTTCACCTTCAAATACACCAGGGTTCTTGGTCAACAAGACTTGTCAGTCAGTCAACAACTATTTGCAGAACACACACAAGTACACAGAATTTTACGGTAATTGATATTTATACCTTCAACTCTCCAGGAACTCAAAGTCTAATCTGCCTTGCCTCCCTTATTAATCAGTCAAATATTTACTGAGCAACTTAGCTATGGAGCCAGCACTGTGTTTGATGCAACAGGGAAGTTTAGCGTAGAGTCTGTAGAGGAGCTTCAGAGGGAACGGCCAAGAACATGGAGAAAAAAAAGACACACAGGAAACAACAGGGTGACAACTAAGTGTCTGAGTGTATAGCAGTGAATAAATAAGCTATGGGAGGTCAGTGAAGGGAGAGATCGGCACCTATTTTCATTCATTCATTGAACAAGCATAAGCTGTGAGCACCAATTGTGAAGATGAAGCCAAGAGCATAGGAACTGTGCAAAGGCAGTAATAAAAAGGTGCACCGGATTAAAATGAAGGATGAGGAATGACATATGGGGAGAGATTAGAATGCACAAGAAGAGGCTGGAACAACTGATGTGTATGTTTTGCCTTCATAGCTCGAGGGGGCCACGAATACAGAGGCTCCAAATACCCAGCTCACAGGATGAGAGGCCAGCTGAGCAAGCCACCTTTCCCAGAAACACAAATGAGCATAAGACCACACTTCTTTCTCTTCAGCCTTTGAAGTTTGGCATGTCTGTTCCTAACATGCTCAAATTTTGAGCATCTAGGTTTTGCACATAAGATGACTTTTTTTTCCCAAGGTAACACAAAGAATTGCCTTGAAACCAGTAGCAGATGTAGAGGAGTCCTGATTGCTGGAGATGCCTCAGCAATCTGCATTTCCATATCAGAAGCTTGAGATTCTAAACTGAAAATACAAGACCCCACACCTCAGTATCTCTTCCCTTGCACTAAGAGAAAATGAAAAATACTTTACACAAGCTGCAGGAACTTGCCAGCACTGTCTAGCAGTGCTCAGAGTCTGGGCCCCCCGTGAGGGCCCAGACACACAGTGAGCACCAAGCACAGAGGCAGGTACTCACGGTTTTCCCCCTGGAATGCCCGTCAGGTTTGGGGGTATTGCTGGCACACGCATGTGATGGTGCGGATCAAATCCAACCTAAAATTTTTCCCAAGCAAGACAACAAAAACAAACATAGTTACGTGAGTTAAACTCATTTCATCCTACTCCATATCTTTCCAAACCCTAGGAGAATAGATGCTCTAAAAATGTGATTTTAGAGGTAAATACACAAAAACTGATTGATAAAATGATAGGATTTTCATGATTTCATGGTAACATACTTGGGGTGGAACAAACATAAAAAAAAATAGTATTACTAAAGCTCCTGACAGAAATGAAGGGTTCACTATATTTATTATATTGTTTGCTCTACTTTTGTAGGCTTAAAAATTTTTTTAAGAAAGGAATGCAAAATAAAAAAATTCCCTCACCTTACAAAAGAAAATGAATTTCACAATATAATTCCATGCAGTTTAATTTATAAATATGCACAGGTCCCTCTATAAATACATCAAATTATATAAACTACCTTAAAAAAACACACATGGCAATCCTCTGAGCTCTGAAATACTTTTATTCTGTAAAAACGTACCACTGGTGATCGCCCATAGGCAGCGGCTGCGGCCGCAGCAGCAGCAGCCGCGCTCATCTGCGGGGAGATGTTGTGCAGCCCCGCGTAGGCAGCTCCGGGGCTGGTCAGCTCCCCATTCATCCCAGCGTGCGGCACAATCCCAAACGGGGTCGGATATGGACAAGGTACTGCCATTGGGGTCCTCAGGCTTGAGGCTACAGACCCAAACAGAAGGAAGGAGAAAAGCCAAGGACACACACAGGAAATAACAATGAAGTATAATGAATATCAGGAGTAACACGTTCTTACATATGCTAAATAGTAGGATCCATAATTCAAATAAGCTTATTTTAATATTCTCAAAAGTCATTCAAGCCTTCACCAAGGTTTAAACATTCCCCTTACTTTACTGAAAACCTACTATGTGTCAGACATGGTAAGTGTCAGGCACTTGACTCAGATTAAAGAACTAACAGCCAGTCAATGCTGGTCATTAGTACAGTTAATGTACTAATGTACACTCCTTAAATTGCTTTGATATCTTTAAAAACAGGAGACTCAAATACGTAGAGAAACTTTTTTCTTACTAACCCAAGGGGTCGACTCCTGGTGGTTTTCCAGGGACAGGCCTCAATCCGGGAGTGGAATTACTGCCTGGGGTAGGGGCATCGGTTCGTGGAGTAGGGGTATTGGACTTTGACACAGGAGTAGTAGATTTCTCGTTCTACCAAGAGAGGTAATGGAAAACACTGGTAATTAGAACACAATTTTAACAATTATGTTAAACATTTGAAAAGGTAAAAAGGAAAGAAAAGGAAAGGAAAAGGAAATGAAAAAGATTTTTCAGCGTGGGCCTCTATTTTCATTAGTTAAAAAGAGCTAACAAAGAAACAAAAAGTGTTCCCTGAGACCACAAAACCAATATTCAGGAGGACATAAATCAAAGCTGAATTTGGGGCAGAGTAGACTATTTCCAGGAAACTGGTCTGAGTCAGACAGAGGCTGACAAATCATGACATCCTGATGTGACCGACCACTTGCTGGTTGCTTTGATTTAAGACTGAGTGGTTTGAGTTGGTTTCTTGATGGACTGTTCATGCCACAAGAAGCTCCCCTGGTTAACAGGCCCCATTAAAAAAGATTCAAGCCTGAATCATCACAGAGATCAGCACAGAGGAGCTGACATTACAAGGCCAGAAAGCCAAGAGAAAACAACAGAAAAAAACTTAATCTAGCCCTGTGCCAGACACATCTTCCAAATTTGCAGACAAACTGAGGAATTATCTTTCCCTCAGCTGTGAATTCAAAAGGTTATTTGAAAACTAAATTCATTTTTTTTTTAAAATGCTATGTTACCAGGAAATAACTGATGAAGAAAAAGGAAGACACACCACATAAAAATGCAATTAACTACACAGCCACAGAAGAAGGGGGTATGGGGAGATTATCCTGACCTGCAAGCAGTTTCATTTTTGTATTTGTGATTTGTGGTGTGAGTCAAGGTAAACTTTTATAAGTGACAGATTACTTTTTAGATAGGAAGGGAAAATTATTGCAGTCATATATAGCTTGGTAATTCAAACAAAGCTAGCAACAAAATCACATCCAAGCCCCAAACTAAATTTACCATAAACCACAGGTGACAAAACCGTCTCCGTAACCCCATTGTATATTTCTTCATCTTTGCTGAGACACATTTCACTCAGTTACCTCATGTCCCTCCCCTATCTTTGCAAAAAGACTCACAAAACATTCATCACTAACAAGTCAGTGAACCCACTCTGTTCCAAAAGTACTTTTATCAATTAAACTTGAATACTGAACATATACATATACTTGGAGATAAAAGTCCTATGGAAAAATGTGGAAAAGACAAAATTTTAAAAACAATTAAACCTAACCATCTGGAAACAGGCAAAGCTAAGGAAGATGGTGACAAACTGCTTACAAGGCTAAGTTCTTTGGATTTGGAGGAAGGAGTACTGCTGGAAGATGCGATCGAGGCTGGACTGATGGGGGCATCTTTCTTGAGCAGGCGTGTCTTGTCCAGACCATTCTCTCTCGGGGAATGTGCTGGGCTCCCTCGAGGTGAAGATGGATCCTAGGAAGGAACATCAAGGCTATCAAATGCAGCACAGTGCATTCACAATGCCAGAGTACTTGGTGTGGACGTTTCTACCACAAAAGTCTTCAATAGCTTAGAGGTGAAAAAATGTTCTGGAATAGACCACAAGACTCATCGAATTGCTGAAAAAAATATTCAGTATCGAGGTCATGGAAAATACTACAATATTTATAGTATTTATTTAAAACAGAAACAAAAATCAAAACTCTACAAATTTGCAAGTCATGTGTCAAGGAGACCTGTAAGCTGACCACAGATGTCTGGTGTGCATTCATGGTGGTAACAAAACACATCTGCACTTCACAGAAAAAAGTAGCAATAAAAAAGGATCAGTAATACATAAATTTTTCTGGTAAATAAAATGTGCGTTCCTTTAGAAATTAAGAAAACATTGTGGACACTAATTGTTGGGACACTGGTCATCATTATAACTGGGTACGAGCAGGAAGTCAAATGAGCCACAAACATACCTCATTGGAAACGTCAACCACCAAGTTGTCATCACTCTTCTCACCATCGCTGTCCTGCATTGACAATTGAGAAGCATTATCTCCTCCCCCAGCAGAAAAAAAAAAAAAACCTAATGCAGCCAGATTTACCCTAGGTAAGTCCAGAATAATTAATTCCTCATATTTTACGAAAATGAACGGCACCAAACAGCGTTAAACACTCTACAAAGTACTGTGTTCTTTAGTCCTTATGATGACATTATGAGGTAGGTAACAGGATGATTCCATTTTAATTTAAAAAACTGAAGCCTGTGGCTTGTTACGCTAGAGTACCAGGTGCCACCACACTACACAATCCAGCCTACAGACGGACAGGATTTATCCTCTCAAAGACTGGATAAGTAGCCACAATTTTAAAACTGGGAGGTTTCACATGACAATTCAAGTTCTGAACTTCTTTTGAGGCCTGTAGTCTTGCAGGGCACAGCCACAGGAAGCGGAGCAGGGTCGGCTTGCCCCCACATCAGTGAGTCCCATCCGGCTTGCTCCCTGCACCGTGTGCTCTAAAGACCAGTCCCTGAAGGAAAGTGAGCTTCAACCCATGTCAGGGACGTATGTGGATGTCTCTGTAAATTATATTCCACAAAATGTGCTACATTCCTCAGCACAGGAGATCATTTAGACATTTTAACAGGCTATGATTTTACATTTTAGCTTCACATTTCTAGTTGCCCACAGAAAATTCAACCACCTTGAAATTTATGGAGGGAAGCAAATACACACATCTAACAGAATATGGAACATGAGTCTTCTATCGGTTGCCGGATAAACCACTGTTTTCTGGCTCACACACACATGTGCGCTCACCTGCAAACACAGGCCTTCAGCCAGCCATTTGAGACACAGCGAGAACTGCAGTAACTATTTTTCTTTCCTAGGATGTTATCTTATGTTCTAGTTTTGGTTGGTAATAATAAGAGAGTAAAAAGGCTGCTGATTAAAAAGCAAGGTAAACTGCCTCCCCCAAAGCAAAGGTGAGTGAACCTACATAACGAGCTGCAATCTCCTTTTCTTCGGTCTTCTGCTTTTTGCTATCAGAGGAGTAGTCTGTGGAGTTTCTGTGCTTCTCAGCACCTCGGAAACTGGCTGATGGGGAAACCGAAGAGCTCTGGAATTAGAAAGGGAAGAGGGATTGAGAGGTGACCACACATTTACAATGTCATTTTTTAAAAATCACTTGAGATTTTGTTTTCTTTTGGTTCTTTAGTACACACTCACAAAACTGTTAAGAGGAGACAGGAGAGAGGGGAGGGGGTGAAAGGAAGACGAGAACAGAGGTAGAGAGAAAAATAAGGAGAAAAAGGAAAGAACATAACAGAAGAAGTAGAGTCAGGACAGAGGGAGCAGAGGAATAAAAGGGAAGGCAGGGAATAGGTTAAATGCAAAAGGCAGAGGGAGTTTGGTCTAAAGGAGAAGTTTGTATTTTATCGAGAAAGGGAGCAGATATAAGAGAAAGAGGACAAAGAGAAAGCAGCCCCCCCACCGACCCCTAATTTCCCAGCTAATGAGAAGCCAATATTTTAAGCCTCTATAGAGAAACTGAATAAATCAGAATCCAGCTTGAGAGATAATTACTATTCTTCAATGAAAAAAAGAGAGGTAAGTCTTTGGGGATTTAAGCACCCAAATATGGTGATCCACAGGGCCTGGGAGATGCAGAGTGGCAGGTAAAACACCAACAACAAGACCACACCTACAGATATGCACTTGATTCTTTTTCTGACTCCTAGAGTTCCATGACCTGCTTTTTGTTTTTAATCTCTGGAAATTCAGGAACCCCATTAGGATCAGAGAATAGAAAGATGGTCCCTCCCTCTTGGGATCACAGTTGGGGGCAATCTGTACGGCCTCAGCCATGTCTGTCATCTCTGCTCTTCCAAAGAGCTCTCAGGTGGAGGAGTAGCACAACACAGAAAACAAACACCAGCGACAAGATCAAGGCCAGGTGGTTACTGGGCACAGTGAGATGATATAACAGCTTAAAACCATAAACGAAGGACTTCCCTGGTGGTGCAATGGTTAAGAATCTGCGTGCCAATGCAGGGGACACAGGTTCAATCCTGGGTCCGGGAAGATCCCATATGCCTTGGAGCAAGTAAGCCCATGCACCACAACTACTGAGCCTGCACTCTAGAGCCCTCAAGCCACAACTACTGAGCCCACATGCCACAACTACCAAAGCCTGCACACCTAGAGCCTGTGCTCCGCAACAGGAGAAGGCACTGCGATGAGAAGCCTGCGTACCACAACGAAGAGCAGCCCCCGCTTGCTGCAACTAGAGAAAGCCTGTGTGCAGCAAGGAAGACCCAACACAGCGCCCCCTGGAACTATCCTTAAGGACTGGCTAGTGACTCAGTGCCACACAGACCAAGCAGAAGCTCTAAATCAAGGTGAAGTGTAAGGAGAGAGAGCAGGGCTGAGTGCAGGGCTAACCTGCTGAAGGTGAACTGAAGGCCTGTGGAGCCAAGTCCCTCAGGAGAGCACCAGGGCAGGACTCCAGAGTACTAGATTAACCCAGTCATGGTGGGAAAGGGCTGATCTTGGAGGACAGAGGCAAGAAAAGTTGGAGATAAGGAAAAAAGTTCTAGAAGGAACAAAGAATCACTACCAGAATCTTTGCCTGGTGTCTAAATCAATTCAGAAAACAGTTCAGTAAAGCTCGTCCTCATTTGGAACGTTACTCATCTTATATAAAATTTACTCCTTGTACTTTTTTTTTGCTTTATCTTAGTCTGTTAGCAATAATTAATATTCATAAAAATGCACAACATTTACAAGGGCCTCTTAATTAACTATGGGAGGCAGTGTGATATCTAGAACTTTTGGCTCTATATCCTGTTTTACTTCCACTGAACCATAATGCCACATTCTCTTCTGAGACTAAACTTTCAAAGCGTGTCATTAGAGGAAAACCAATAGACTTTTTTCCACCGCATGTTGGGTATAGCTACCAAAAGATCACCCCCTGGTGGTCAGCTGTGCTGATGGCAACTCCTCCACTAGCTCAAAAGGCAGGGGTGCAGGGTGGGAGTTTGGAGAAGGAAGACTGAGAAGGATCACTGAGTGGGTTCCTACTGGTAGAGGCTGGAAAACTCTAAACCCTTCCTTTCTGTATCAGTCCCTCCCAAGGTTTTACATGATTACCTTAAACATAGGCACCAAGCCCTATAACTATCCCTACTCAAACATTCACTCTTAAGTTTGGTGGCAGAAAAGATGGCAGGCATTATTCATTAAGGCTGAAGACTGAAGCCTTCTAGTGAGAAGCCAAACAATTTTAAACAATTGTATTGATTGCTTCTTGACTTTCATATATGTCTACTGAGTTCCAATCCTTGGTTCAATGCTTCTGCTTTGCTTTCCTACCAGGACCCAGTGCAGTCAGGTTTTTACAACCATTACTTCCTTGAAACCATGCACACAAACACCAGCTGTGAGCTACTACCTACCATATTTAATGCCAGACCCTGTATCTAGTTTCTCGCCTCTCCAGCCTATCCTTCACATTTCTGGGATTCATTTCCCAAACAGAGATTCTCACCCTTCCTTAAAAATTACAAATGGTGTCCCACCATCCACAGGAAAAAAAGTCCAAACTTCCGAATATAGCTGTTTTCCAAAGTCCTTCACCCCCTGCCCCAGTCTAGGGCCCGGAACTCTAGGGCCCTCGTCTCGAAGCTCTGAGCTTGTTGCTCCCTGGTGCGCCATCTATTTTCAACTGCATTGGTAGCTTTTCTTCCTGGTTTTTGAGAATGTCCTTTCCCTCGGTATCTTCCTTTTGAAATCTTCCCTCATCACTCTCAAGAACCAGCTCTAAACATCACTGTTCAAAGCTCCCTCAGACACTGTGAGGCAGAATTAATCACTCTTCGTTCCCTTAACATTTTGCTCACCCAGTGAGTGGAGCACTCCCAATCGATTGATAGCTATTTGTTTACAAGCTCCTTTCCACTCCAGGCTGTGGGTTCCTGGGGGCGGGGGTACCCAGTGCAGTGAGTGACACAGAACGGCCAAGAATTGTTTTTGGAACATAAACGACTGAACCCCTTTGCACTCCTCAATCTTAATCCAAAATTCATGTGATACATTCCTTTTCAGAGGGCCTCTTGGCCAAACAAATCCACAGGAAGCCGTTCAAAGGAGTAGGATCTGAGGCCTGGCACCCCCTGGATCAGGCAACATGGTAGCTCTGCCCCTTCTTCACCTTACTCCTCTACCTACTTCTACATAACTTCATCCTACTAATGTGATATTTTATGAAAAGAAGAAAAACTGAGTGTACACGTGTATGATTAACTCTCCAAGTCTTTTGATTCTGACACTCTACACTTTAACGTTATTTCCACTCTGTCAAAAAGGAAAAAGTGATTTTTAAATGATGACAAACTACTTTCTTAAAAATCAATACTAAATGGTAATGCTTATTTATTGACACACATGTACAAAGAGTTTTTTTGGTTTATTTGTTTTTAAGCTAGTTGTTTCAGGCATAGGGGACAGTATTTTATTTGTGAATTTTACTGCAGAACAGAGTTACATGTTGGCATTTTCCTGGTAGAATGATAAAATAGTTAATTATCACTAGCATTTGAAGGTTAAGCTGCACAATAGGCACCAAGGCAATCAGCAATGTTCTAATAACATAATTGCTCTAGAATCAAATAGGACTTGGTACAGACTCTCATCATGCATCTTACAAGTCCACCATTCTGCCACTGGAAGGCCATTTGGATCTTTGTTAGATGTGTGAACAGGAGGAATTAAACACTGACAAAAGTCACACTTTTACAAGAAAAGTTTATTTTTATTTCTCTTTTGTTATCTTAAAAGCTTAGTCTGGAGCTGCATTATTACTCCTTATAAATCTACAAACTTAGAAATATTAAATATAAATCTTTCTCATTATAGTCTGACCATGTAAAATACTAGCAAGTTTGTTATGAACGAAGAGTCACAATCAGAAAGCAGTGGCTGATCTGAAAAGGGCAAAATACCTTAAATGTGAATGGTTAGTAAAACCTCTCAAAAATAAAGTAATAACCTAGAATTAAAAAAAAAAGTTCTGTATTTTTAAAAATTAAAGACATATTTAGATATTGAAAAAGACAAGGTAGATGTCTAATAAAAGATAAAGAGGGAAACAGCAAAAATAAGGAAAAAATAATATAAAGGTATGAATCTTATTATACGGAAATCCTAATTGCTTTGGTAACAAAAGATAAGCTTTAAAGTCACTTATTCCTAACATTATAATCATGTTAGTTCAAAATGAGAAAAATTCTATATCCTAGCCTGAAATCCAACCTAGACTTTACTAAGGCTATTGATCAAGTCAGCTGCAAAACTGCTACTCTAACTGTAATTCATTCAGTGCAGAAATTACTTTGGGTCAGGGACACAGGGGGAGTTTGTTTATGGTGGTGGGGAGGACGGAGAAGGCAGGCTTAAAGCCCTGTAAGACTTTTTACTTATGTCATAACCAAAGCTCTCCAGCAATCTAAAAGGGTGACCCCACCCCTTTGCCATGACTCCCCTGCCACCTCAAGATCAAAGATGACCAAGTATGAGAAAGAGTTCTATAAAGTATTCCCCCACCCCCAAAAGAGGTAGTGTTGTTATAATTAGCCAATTATAATAATAGGTAACACAGATTTTACTAGTAGGCAAGAACATCTCTCTGGAGTCAGACTGCCTGGGTTAAAAGTCTTCCACTTAATAGTCCTGTAGCCTTGAGGATGTTGTTCAGTCTCAATCAGTCTGTAGTCTGTAGTCAACACCACCCCACCTGCTCCCTCAACCAGTGTGCTCACAGGGCTAAGTGAAAGGAGCCACGTAAAGTACAAGGCACAGTCCCTCGCAAATAACTGAGCCCCCAGCAACAGCAACTCAGCACTGTGACTGGGCTGCACACTATTTACTACGCAGCTAGTGTGGATCTATTTTAAGCCTCACATAAGGACTATTCTAAGTGGTTGCAGAGCACTGCCCCACGGCATAGATATGCAGATGGTCCATAATGATGGGGTTCCAATAGGCTGCTATTAACCAAAACACATCTCCTTTCAACAATTACAATAAGGTTTTGGTTCCATACTGCAGGCAAGACTATAAATACCATATCCACGTTGGACTTTCTAATTTGATTTCAAGTGCCCATCAAACTAACTCTGCTTTCCACTGGCATAGGTGCACTGCTCAGATGTCCCTGCCCACTTATAAGATCCCAACCAGCAAGAATGCGCTATATATAAAGGTCGAATGCACGACCATGATCAAGAACTCTAAAAACTCACTGCTCATCAGCTGCGGCCTTCAGACGCCCCATCTGCCTGGCACCAAAGGGTAAATTCATTTTCAAACAGATAAAGAGGATAATGACAGGGCAGAGGGCACCACAAAAATCTGGCCAGGGTGACTGCAAGTCCTAGATTGTCCCAACTTCACACCTGTTATCCAGGTCTCTTTACTCTCAAAACCAGCCCACTTTAGAAAATGAATATACTGCTACTCTTTTTTTTTTTTTTAGCTCTTTATTGGAATATAATTGCTTTACACTCTTGTACCAGTTTTTGAGGTACACCGAAGTGAATCAACTGTATTTATACATATATCCCCATATCCCCACCCTCCCTTATCCTGGCCCTCTAAGTCATCACCCATCATTGAGTTGATCTCCCTCTGTTATACAGCAACTTTCTAGTAGCTATCTATTTTACATTTGCTAGTGATATATGTCTATGCTACTCTCTCACTTCATCCCAGCTTCCCCTTCACCCCACCCCCACCCCCGTGTCCTCAAGTCCGTTCTCTACATCTGCATCTTTATTCTTGCCCTGTCACTGGGTTCATCATTACCCTTTTTTTAGATTCCATATATACTGCTACTTTTAACTGTAGTGTTTTCAGTACAGGAATTAGTTTGGGTCAGGGACAATTCAGGAGGAGTTTGTTTATGGCAGTGGAGGCAGGGAAGACAGAGGAGGCAGGCCCAAGAGCCCTGTAGACTCTTTACTGATGCTATAATCAAAGCCCTCAATCATCATTCCCTCTGCAAAAGACTGATGTCCAGAAGAGAAATGGGATATTGGTGACTTTCCTGAACACAGAAAGGCCAATGTAATGCTAGAGATCAGCGGGAACCCAGCCCACTCCTCCTTCCAAGCAGAAGGGCCTTCAAGAGGAGCTCTACCATTCTGAGTCACCCAGACTCAATTAGGGTCACTAGTCCTCAGAGTATTTCATGGTTGTGAAACACTTTCAACAAGTTCTGAAGGAAAGGTAATATCGTGAATAAACTTCTATACCAAGCTAACCATACCATACCCCAGAGCATTTCTGACGGGTTTTATTGCACAGCATTACATAAAATGTTTATATTCCTGTTCACAGAGCTCTTTTTAACTAATAAAACATTTTAACATTTATTATCTCATTTATAAGGAAATAACCAGGAGAGATGGAGAAAACAACCCTCAACTGGGGAAAATTAAATATAAAAACTTTAAAATGAAAATTATTTGGTCAAAATGCACACGTCTTGCATACTGACTCTAACATGCAAATTTATGTAAATTAGCTTAAAATTTATAGCATGCTGGTGGTAAAAAGCCTTAATATGGTAGGGCTCCGAGGCAGTCACTGGTTGTCAGTTTACTGCTTATTACAGTCTTAAGACTTATTTTTTTTAATAACCTGCTTGATTAAGGAAGTCATTAAAAACACAATCTGTATATAACCCTCACAGAACTTGCTTTTTTCAAATTAACATAAATCAAAATTCACCTTCAAAGATGACTGGGACTTTGTGAAGACTTGCCCTTGTTAAAATAAGATTTAATATAATCTCCATATAAAATAATGAGTCTGTTCTTAATAAACATTTCACCTTCTATAACATTTTGTGAAGAGCACTTTTTTTTTAATAAATTTATTTATTTATTTTATTGGCTGTGTTGGGTCTTTTTTGCTGTGCGCGGGCGTTCTTTTTAGTTGCGGTGAGTGGGGGGCTACTCTTCGTTGTGCTGCACGGGCTCTAGGCAGGTGGGCTTCAGTAGTTGCAGCACATGAGCTCAAGAGCTATGGCGCACGGGCTCTAAAGCACAGGCTCAATAGTTGTGGTGCACAGGCTTAGTTGCTCCGCGGCATGTGGGATCTTCCTGGAGCAGGGATCGAACCTGTGTCCCCTGCATTGGCAGGCGGATTCTTAACCACTGTGCCACCTTGGAAGCCCCAGCATGTTCTTTAAAATGGTCTATTGTTGTCTTTGTCTTTCTGATTCTCTCCCAGTAAGAACAACTCGGTTCAAGATAAATTTCTTTTGCAGATAGTAACCAAAATTCCACCAAACCAGAGGAATGATTTTAAGGAGAAAGCAAGTATACACAATAGTCATACTATGGGTACCCAAGTTACACAGCTATGGGTCCGAGACCAGTCTGTACCATTTGCTGTGTGACCTTAGACGAGTTAATGAACCTCTCCAAGTTTCCATTTCTCCAGCAGGTAAATCGAGGATAATAGGAGTACTTCCTTAGAAGGTTGCTGTGAGGATTAGAGGAGAGTGTGTGTTGTGAACAACAGTCTGGAGCATCATGAAGAGCTATACCTCTTTGGTTAGCGTGGAAACCACGACACAACCTTCCACTTATGGACTCATTCAACAAAAACAAACAAAGCATCCACTAAGTACGAAATACAAAGGTGAATGAAATACACCCTGTGCCCTCCAGTAGGGCTCCATAAGTCAAATATACTTAGAATGCATGAAAGTCCTACATATTTTTTTTCCTCCATGCAGTAGAATCTACAGAACTTCAATATTTAGTCATTCATGTTTTGCTTCCAAGGCTTCAGTGTTATGTATTACTTGGTCAGGAAAAAATGCCATAATAATTTATAAGGTATCAATAAAATTGATTTTAAATTAGAACATTATCTTAATGTCCTCTTGGGGTTTCTTGACTGTTATTCCCTCTTCCTGGAATAAAGCTGTTGGCTCCACCCCAGAAATTTCATTAAGTACAGCTACTTTAGCTGGAGAGCTAAGCTGCTGGAGCATGATGCTTTAACACTAAAGGTACAGGTTTGATTCTTACATAGGCACTTGACCTTCCTCTCCTGACAGCCACCGTCTGCATGTGGTCCAAACTCTGGGTTACATGAGGAAGCAACTGGGGGGGATGAGAAGGGACAAATACCTACTATGACCACTGATGGAGACAACCCAAAGCACAGGCTGAATTAACCAAGTAACCTCATCCCTGATTATCTGAGATGGCATAGTATGAATAACCTCCCAGAAACTGTAATAAAAATTACCCAGTGCACACAAATATCGCACAGAAGTCACTTATACCTTTTAAACTGTCTAATCACCCAAAGTCACTTCATGCCCTTCAAGCCAATGAATCTCCTCAAAGTTTGCAAGACCTAACATTCCTATGTGCATTTGTCCTCCACCCAGAATTTCCTTCCCCTCATTTATACAGATACTATAAATCTTATATGCAGATGCTATGTTAATTATAGTCACATGCACCCGCCACCTTCTTCTGAGATTTTTTTTTTCAGTATAGTACCTATAAAATATATCCTAAATCATTCATTCTCCTAATGCCTTATAATCAACGTTACTAAATCTTATAGACAAATACGATGTGGTGCATTGAGTCTGACTGCCCTAAAAACAAATGAGAGGGCGAAGCGGTTGGCAAAATTTTCCTTCCTGCATTTTCTGAGAAGGTGAATTGGCTTTAGACTCATTCTTGTACTGTGTTCTGTTCTTGAATCAAAATATCAACACACTTCTAACAGTTGCTTGGAAAGAAGCTGAAGTAGGGTAGGTGCTCAGAGAGAAAAGTGACTCAGCTTTAAGACTTGGCAAGCTGTATCTTAATGGACCAGAACCCTCATTTTAGTAACTATTAAAGTTTATTGGAAAAGAAAATCTTTTTATGTTGCTATTTTTTCCAGTAAACTGTTTTAATCTATTTGAAAGGATAAACATTTTTTTCTTCCAAAGAGTGTTAACTCCACAGAGCCTCATATATATTCTTATGCATTATGTATGCAAATATACTCTATACAATATCAGAGGGTAATTCAACAGGAACAGAGAAGGAAACTACAGTGTATCAATTTAAAGGTAGGCTTCTCAACAGTTTTAAGGTTGCTAACCAGAAACCCAAACTCTAGGTTTTCTTCATACCACCCCAAAAGGGCAAAACAGTTTTCAGTGATCATTTAGCCACTTTGGTTAATGTCTCTCATTAAAATATCAAAGTGAATCGTATTCTAGAACAGAACTGACAAACAGAAATACAATGTGAGCCATATATGGATTTAAATTTTTCTAGTAGCCAGATTTTTATAAAATTTAAAAGCAACAGGTAAGATAAATTTTAATCATATATTATTTCAACCCAATGTATCAAAAAGTATCATGTCAACATATAATCAATCAATATCAAAATTAGTAATGAAACAATTTTTTTCATTTTAATTTTTTTCAGTACTGAGTCTTTAAAATCTGGCATGCATTTTACACCTACAGCACATCTCAATTTGGACTGGCCACATTTCTGGTGCTCAATAACCACATGTGGTATTTGGCTATCATATTAGATGACACAGGTCTAAAATTTCTTGAAATCACAATAGGAATCAACACCAATTAATATGAGCATCTGGCACTTTTCAGAAGTACAGGCCTGATCTGGCCACTGTCTATCTTCTCCAATCCAGGTGAAAGTCTCTCTCTGAGAGTGCTGGACACCCCATACTCTTTTATCCCTCAGTGCAGGCTTCTGCCAAGAGCATCCTTCCCTAGCCTCTCAGCAGCTAGCATCTTTTCCCCTTTTATTCCTCAGCTTAAATGCCACCCTCTCAGAAAGGTCTTGCTGGTCATGTTATCCAAGGCGATCCCTCCTGGAAATCTCTATCATAGTCCCTTGTTTACTTCCCTCCTAGCATTTGTATCATGGCCATTATTTTGATTATTTGCTTGTCTATTCCACTTGACTAGAAATTCCACAAAGACAGGGACCATGCACTTGGTTTGCTGCCTTGATTAAGGGCTGCTAAACAAGCGAATGAACACAAAACCTGATCTGCTCATGTATCAATACTCATGTGTATGTCTTACTTGTTCCCATATTATTTTTATTATCTTGAGAGTAGAGATTTTACATTCCTAAAGGGCATATGCTCCTGGGCTTTATTTCTTTGTATTCTCAGCGCTCAATATCAATGATTGTCAGGGTCAGAAGAACAGCTGGGGTTGCAGGTGGGGAGGTGGGTGAAAGTGCATGTAGTTGGCACATCCCAAGGAGGGAGGCAGACTTCAAAAGTGGTAACTTAGAAACTGATGTCGTGACAAGACAATTTTCAGGACCATGCTAAAAAAGACAGTAAGAGAAAGTAGAGCAAAAAATAAAACTGAAATAAAAGTCACAGTGGCACCAGGCAGAGAATATTGTCAAAGCTCGTACCTTTTCCCTGTTTGCTCCTCAACCCCTCCTCCAAGGTCAGCACCAGGCTTGACCTCTGGGTGGGCAAAGAAGAAATATTTGCTGTTGCATAAATGTATCAACGCCACCAATTTTTCTTATTCTAAAAGAGATAAATCTTCAGCACAAGGGAGACATTTTTCAACTGGTTCCCCTCTTCCTTGTCTCTCATCACGTACTCATCAGCTGTCTGCAGCCAGGAAGAAACAAATCTTACTCAAGTCTGACCACTGAAAAGGCAGAATCTAAATGAACCCTGCCTGTCAGACCCACCACGTGAAGAATGCAGGCATCAGCAGTTCTTTCTGTGGCCACTCATTTAGAGAACAGTGATCCCTGGGGATGTCCTTGAAATGTTTATCTCCCAAGGAGGTAGTGGTCAAGGAAAAAAATCCTCAATACTCCAATTTTTTTCCTGAAGAGTAAGTCACCACACACAGGTGATGAAAGAAAAAGGCAAATATAGGGCAGACAGATACATACTTGTTTTTTTTCAAAAGAGCTTCACATTTTTGTTGTTTGATTTTTAAATCAAAGATGACTATCTCGAGTTTTACATAAATTTTTAGTATGTAAAGCAACATATAGTATTAATATCAATCAGTTTAAGAAAGTGACTTCAGTATACTGAGGAATAAAAACAAATGAGACACGTACTCAGAGACACAATTTCAAATCCGTCCAAAAAAGTGATTTCAAGCAGCAGCTTTTATTTGATAATTAGGTCTAAAGATGCACGGGTTGATCAAATATGTAAAACACTGGAAGAACAGGCATGAGCTAAACCTGAGAGTACTCTAGGCTAAACAGGAAAACAGCATTCCACTAACTGGGGCTGAGATATTGAAAGGGGTGTCAGGTCGCAGTCTAATCCCATCCCGTCCATCCCCCATCTCAAACCATCAGAGGTCAGAGCTAAATTATAAGGGAACTACAGAAAAGGTCTCAGCACTCTGTCTGCTTGCCACCCCTGACAACTGCGAGTGCTGCTCTGCGGCTCCTGCTGACCTTTCCTCCCTCCTGCCCCTTCTTCTCCCTGCCCCCCAGCCCTGCCCCACCAGCGCTATCTCTGTCAATAATGTCTTCCCAGTCGCACTACGGGCTGAAGAGGTTGTTGACCCTTATTCTAACAAGTCCTTTTAGGTTAATTACTTTTGTATACTCAGTGTACCCAGTGACATTTAATCACTACAGCGCTGCTCGGGTAAACAGAACTGAATGAAGCCAACTGCAATTTGGCATCGAGCTAAATGGTGCGGTAATAGCAGCATGCTGAAGACCTGAAGAAAATACTCTCCCTCACCACCCTGAGAAATGAGGGGAATGCCATTCTATCAATCACTACTGCATTAAAAAGGTAGAACCTACCTCAGTAGTATGCTTTGGCTATTTAATACTAAATATGGTTTGAAGGAATCCAGAACTTTGTAACATAAGGATAGCCCAGAAAAGTTTTTGCTGAACAAATGAAGATCACAATAACTCAGAATGTAGGTATGACTTTTGTGGTATGAGCGTCTCTCCTCTGTGTGCCTCTCTCTTCACACATGCACACACACAAGCAGCACATAAAGTCCATCTCCAGATAGCCCTCTGCTAACAGCCAGCACTCCGTTGTCTTGCTAGTCTTTTGTTTTATAAGCATCCAGGGCACAAGAATCTAGATGCAGAAGATCCCTCAACCTAGTGTGTATAAAAAAGCAGCCAGGAGCAGGGGATTAATCAAAGGTCACGGCACAGACCTTTGAGCCACCGAGAAAGTTTGTTCAAACACACAGGCATGGACTTCCTTCCAGTGGGACGAGAGAGTGGGACAGAGGCAGCCAGACCACTGGAGGCAGAAGTGCTTTCAATACTAGCTGGTGGATGGAAAACTGAGACTTTACTTCTCTACTGGAAGGGCAACAAAGACCTCACAAGCAGAGCCTTGAGTTGTGACTCCGTCTTGAGCTGAATGGCTACTCTGTGTTGGCTATTCTAGACACCAGGGACACAAAGGCAACAAGGCACAGTTTTGCAGTGCTGTGGAGTCTGGAGTGGGGGCGGGGAGATGAAATAATCACAAGCTGCAGAGTGAGAGTGCTCTGGTTCCAAGTCTCAGCTCCAACTCATATTAGCCTTGAACCCCTCCAGGCACCCCTCCAGGCCTCAATTTTCATGCCTGTAAAATGGAGATAAGGATATCTGTCCCACAGGATTGTAATGGAGATTAGATGAGCTAACTAGGAGAAGTGGCTGGTCCTTTCTTTCACACTTATTTCTGGAATCCGCCCGAGGGCAAAAACCAAAGCTTTGTCAGCAACCCCATCTGGGCAAGTCTCCTCTTGCCTTCCTTTAAAAGACGGTCATGGGCAGTTCCTCGAGCCTCAGATTCTGGGGAAAAGTCACTCTGTTTGTCCAGATTCAAACACTTCAGACAGCCTATTCTCCAGTCTGGGCATCGACCTCCCCTCTTGGTTTGGTGTCCTCTTCAGAAGTTCTACTCCTCTTCCTTATTTGTAGAATTCACGTGAAACACACCTTCCAGCATGACCTTGAGTTAGGGTAACAGAGCGAAGACAAGACTTGCAATCCCAACTTCATCGGAACTTCACAAATGACTGCAGTGAGTGAGGGGTCAAGCCTAATGGGGTGGTGGGAACACAACACAAGCCCCCCTTGTTAATAACAGAATACCCTCAGCTACTGACCTGAGTACCAACTAGGTGCCAGGCACTCTGCTGGGCCCGAGGGCAGCGACTTAGAACACACCAGAAAGGGGGATGAGGACCCTAACCTCAGAGAGCACTCTCTCCAAGTAAGGAGATATACAGTAAATTAAGTTATTAAGAAATTAATAAATCAATAATTTAATAAGTGAAAATGGCAATATGCTACAAAAGAGAGAACCTGGATGTGAAGACTGAGACTAACAACAGGGTGGTCAGGGACAGACTCTTCAGAGAGACAACATTCAGGCTGACAGGCGAACTGGAGCCAACCACGCGAACAGCCAGGAGGAGGCTGCTACACACAGGGAGAAGAGCACATGCACAGCCCCCCAAAAGGGACAGAAGGGCTGGGTGCCTACTGTGGAGGGAGCCCGCGAAGGGGTGACGCTGGGAGGGGGGAGGGGCCGGGCTGTGCAGGGCCCAACAGGCCATGGTGATATCTGTGCTTCAAGTGCCCTTGAAGGGGACTTAACGAGGCTGTACACGTGTTCTAAAAATCGTTCAGGAGATCTCTGAAAAGTTCTACGTTAGAGGGGAGCCAGAGTCAGAGTTAAGACTTTTAAAAACACTTAAGAGCAAAGATTATGTTGCCCTTGGTAATTAAAAATTGAAAACAATATTAAGTGTACAATATAAACCTTACATGAACGCTAAATTCAAAACAGCAAAATTCTGAATCAGATCATCAAAGCTGAGCTTTCATCATTTCTGGTGTCCCTGCTTTACGAGTGCTGTTAGCATGGGCTTAAGTGGGGCCTGCCAGGTAATAGAGCTTTGGAGGGGAAACAGGGGTCTGGGAGAAATGCTGACGGCTCGGACTCGAGGGAGTGCTGGAGAAGGGGAAAAGAGGATGGATTTCAGAGAGATGTGGAAGCGTAACCCAGTGTCTTACTTCATGTTAACGTGTGTGTGCGCGCATAAGTACGCATGTTTTCCTGAGTGTATGCAGGCATAGATGTATGTATATAATTAGAATAGAACCAAGTCTGTCAACACACTGATGTCATCTTTATGCATCTGCAATCGGACCTAGGTTTGTCCTGGAAAAAGTAAGGCATGAGTCAGATATCTCATGAGAATGCTCCTGACCTTGAGGAGCTTGTGGGACCGCATGGAGCATGTGAACAGCATCTTCCAGGGTTATCACAGAATGGGGGGTGAGGGGAGGGTTGGAAATAACTGATCTCATCAACCAGAATTAAATTCCTATAAGGTGGTATATCAGGTATTTAAAACAGATGCTAAAGAATAAATGCTGATTTTTACTCAAAGAAACTTAGAAGCAAGGGAGGAAAGACCCATTTCTGTGATCGACAGAAAACTGGGTTATAAGAGTACAGTGACTGTTTCAGGAGGGGTGGGATTTATCACTGAGCCTTCCCACCAGAGAGGTAGTAGGCTAGGCACTACTTGGGAAGGAGGTGCAAGCACTGTTAGGGTCCAAACCTGTGCTGAGGCCATTTCAGGTGTGTGAGGAGACTAGGCTATGTCTGGGAGAAAATGGAGAAGAATAAGGCACAGCGCAGCCAGGGCTCCAAAAGGTGTCCTTTTCTCTGGGATGACGTCATGAGCTGGGATGAGACGAGTGGCAAGGAGCAACCAATTCAAGGACTGGACAGCAGTTCACCTTGGCTGCCATCACCAATGTCAGAATCACCAGTGAAGCTTTAAAAAAAAAGCCCCACCTGGACCCCACCCCAGAGCAATGAGGCAGCTTCCACTGGAGGGGTGGGACTAGGCAATCTTAAAAGCCCCCAAGTAATTCTACTGTTGGGCCCTACGGCATATTCAGAGCATCAGCAGCAGCTGTGACTCCTGTGAGGTGACTTCCTAATCAACTAGACCTGCCTACCTATTAGCGCACGTCACCTCCAGCCCTTTCAGAGAGCACAATTAACTCAGTGGAGTGACAGCAGCCCAGACTTTATCTCACCATGGCTGTTCTCCCCAGAAGAACAACATTTAACTGTAAAAAATCATGTCTTTCAAAATCATAGTTTGGAGTTGAGAGAGCGAAAAACCACGACCACAACCATGTCACTAGATGAGCCTAGATGCTCTACACATCTCTGAATGACTTAATGTGGTGTTGCCACGCACAGCTCTACAATGCTAACAAACTGATGTATTTTGAGTACCATAATTAAAACAATAATCTCAATAAAGTGGGCATTATGAGATAATTGGCCATTCTCAGGTATTAAGCAAACTGTGGTAAAAGCCAAGGATACTCATCACAGAGGTCAATTACAATAATTGCTTATCTGAATTACATTATTGCTATTGTAAACCCTGCTTGATTAAAAAAAAAAACAATAAAAACTGATATAGCACACACCACAGGGAAATGACCTGAGGAGTTCTTGCTGTTCCTGTTGCCTGGAGACTGCAACGTCTCTTGGTCACTTGAGAATTCACATAACCAACTTCGCAGCACCTCTGCTTACACCCTATCCCTTTAAAACAGGTATGTGTCCTCAGCTTCGCAGGCGGAGCTCATTAAGGAAATAAGACTATCAAACATTTGAGAATTAGCTCAGAAGGGCAACATATGGTAGCATATAGGAAAATGGAGTGGCTCTAAATTAATAATAAAATTAGAGGGTACAAGAGAAAACCAAGTACCCGTTACTCTGGGAGTTGCATTTTCCTTCATCAGCAGATTACATAAGTCCTCACTGCCTTTTGCAGAAACTGAGTCTCTCAGTTCAGCCGGTTTATAGCTTGTGGGAAGAGATTTCACCCTCCACGTGCCACTGTCAGCTTGTCTAGATTAGCACTTGGGCTCAAGTAACCAGTAACCAATGGTCAACCAGAAAAGAGTCGGGAAAGCTTTGAAGACCAGAGGAGGGAAAACAGAATTCCTGACCTTCCTTCAGTTAACTGGAATGTGTTTGGCAACTGAAGAGTATAAAACTTTTTTAAGCTGTGATTAAACATCAAGACTTTGATGTTTTATACAGTATTCTTCCCCAGTAATTAACTGCACTAATGAAGTTAATTACTGGGGAAGAATGCTGGATAGAACATCAAAGTCTTGATGTTTAGTGTCACCATCAGTTCAGCTAAACAGTAATAAAGAAATCATTTCTTAAAGCGCATTTACACATGTTCAGCACTTCTATTTACAAGCTCAAATTGTATGACAGGAACATTTTTCAAAATATCCAAAGATGCTATCCACAATGCAATCCAACTGCACTGACAGCAACAACATACCATTTAATGTAGTGTAATTAAGTGGCCAAGAACACCGCATAAAGCAAAAGAATTGAGACATTTAATCATAGTTATGAGGACGGTTATAAATCTACCATTACCATGAGAGGAAGGAGTGGCGGAAACCAAGGCAAACAGCCACAAAAAGAACTATGTAACCTGAAGACTAATGCTAATTAAGCATTAGATACAGGATTTAGCTTCAGTCTGAGAAAAAGAAAAAGGAAAAAAAAAAAAAAGGCCAAGCTATAAACAAGAACTTCAGACATTAGGCCCTTTCAAGCACTGCCGGTTGGCACTGAGTGTCCTTTGCCCTTACCATCAGAACACAGTGTGCAGGGATGGGGAGAATACTGGGAAGCAAGATCAGAGGAGGGCCTTCTCGATATGAGCTCACAGGTACAAACAGGCTCTCCTGAACAAGGCAGCAAGGTGCCCATCCTTAGCTGGGAGGGACCAGAGAAGTCGTCTAGTCCCCATTACTCAAGGTATGGTCCACTGTCCAGTGGCACTGAGATCTCCTGAGCTTGTAAGAAATGCAGTATCTTAGACCCACCACATACCTACTGAATCAGAATCTGCACTGTAACCAGCATCTGTGCTTTTCATGCTCATTACAAGTTTTGAGAAGCACCTGTCTGCTTCAACCTCCTCACTTTATATAGGAAGAAACCTGAATCCTGAGGGTTGAAGTAACTCAGGCAAACTAATACAGGGCAGATACTATAAGATGATCTTCTGATTTTAGTAAGAGGCACAGGAAATGATGCCTGCATACTATGAAATGAAACCAAACTTGTATACAGAGCAGCAAGGCATCATCAATAAAAGAGGACACAAAAGGGGTCAATGGAATGACAAAGGGGCTTGCTTCATTAGGTTTGACAGATCTGGCTGGCTTCAAATGTATCTGACTTAAGCCAAGAATTCCATCAAACACATGTGAAGTGAAAACTTACAAATTCTGTAAACAGGAAAGATGAAAAGGACATTAAAATGTGTGAAAATGAAACCAAACCCAAAACCCAGAGAAGGAAAAGCTTTGAGGTCTCCACTTTATTTTTTCAAAGGGCGATGGAAACAAGAAAGAAAAGGCTGTATCTATGCAGCTACCACATGTGACTGCAGAGGATGTGGACTGCACAACTCCAGGGAGTGTAAACTGCACTTCTGCACAACCATGTGTGGCCAGACTAACCCCAGCCCATGAAGAAGTGAGAAGCATGCGCAAGCTTGTTGCATCATATAAGGCTGGATCCAAAGGTCAATTAGGACTCCAGAGGATGAAAAAGGGGGAACAAGAATGTAGGCTACATAAAAGCCACTGAAGCAATTTCATCAGAATTGTTAATCGTGTTACGAATGTCTCTCCCCTAATGAAAATGTGAGTCCCAGGAGGGCAGACATTGTTGTCCTTTCCACCACTATATCTGCAGAGCCTAAGTACAATTGCCTATACTTGGTTAACCACTGAATAATAAAATTTTAAAAACATTTAACAGATAAGTTTTGTGGCTTCTTATACATAGATTGTCACTGTATTTAGCATCATATGGCACTTACTATCGACACTGATGATGAAACAAAACTGACAGGTAAATTTAACTCTTGGGGGCTACATTTAGTTTCCTAGGGCTGCCAGACAAATTCCCACAAACCACGTGGCTTAAACAACGGAAACATTCTCTCACAGGTCTGGAGGCTGAAGTCAGAGATCAAGGTGTTGGCAAGGCCATGCTCCCTCTGCAGGCTCTAGCAGAGAATCCTTCCTTGTCTCTCCAGCTTCTGGTGGTTGCTGGCAATCCTTGGTATTGCTTGGTTTGTGGTAGCATAGCTCCAACCCCTGCTTCTGTCTTTACGTGGCCTTTCTCTCTCTCCTTCAGTTTATGTACCTCCCTGCCCCCACCCCAACGATGACATTATTAATGATGCACATACATAATGATGAAGTGTCTCAGGAACTACTTCTAGATGACTTTCCCACCACATCCATGTGGCCTCAGTGTTAAGGAAGAGGTGCTGGCTTTTTTAAAGCTAGGGTCTACATATAAAAGTTTCCCCACTCCGTTCTCATTTCTTTCAGAGTCCTGCCTCATCTCCACCTTTGGAAGCACTAAAGAATCCAATCTGTAGCACTTCCCCAAAGAAATATTTATAATGGGAAATGATTAACTTGACTCCCCAAAACATTCTTTGACTCAAGACCTTGAATGAGTGAGGACAGCAGCAGATAAGATGTGACAGACCCACAAAAACACACCTTGCAATGGATGGCCCCTTGAGACACAGGGCCACTGGGCTGGGGGTGAACTAAGAATGCATGTGCTTTTTCCTTAAAAAAAAAAAAAAGTTTTTAAAACATTAATGATATGCCTAAATGATGTGATTGATACATACATTTTTAAAAATTGTTTGGAAGTACATATCTGAAATCAATAAAGTCTCCAACATGAAGTTTTTTCTGACTTGAAAATACTTTTTGGATAAGTAATAAGCAAACTCAAGACATCTTTAATTCAAGCCAAAGTAGCTAAAAAACAGAAATCACACTCTTATATCCTAATATCCTGCCAAGTAGTTAAGCGTGATAACTGACATTCAGACACATGACCTTCTGTTCAATTCAAATGAGTTATCTTTAGATATCTGGTGACAACTCTTCTTGTGACTTAAGTACCTCATAATACAATCCATCTTGTGTTTTGCTGTTGTTTAGGAAAGGCTTGAATAATCCCCCTACAACAGTATTCTAGCAAACACTCTTAAATTATGTAATTCACCAGGTTCAACTCTGCTGGTACAATCACACTCGAAGAAGACAGTTATAATACATTATCATTACAGCTATACAATCCAAGTTGAATTTTCCTTGGCTGAATTCCTAACATTTTAATGCTGAAATTGATCTGTTTTAAAAACATCATGTGAAGGGTTTTTAAATACCATACATGCCCAAGCTCTTTATTTTAAATGCTTCAGAAATGAGGTTGCATAAACAGAAAAAAAAAAAAAAAAAGAAATCTGCTCTCTAATCTAGCATTAAGCATATTTTAAAGAACAACAGGCATGTTTTCAAACAAACTACTGCAGTATACAAATTACCCAGCAGGGATAAGGATAACAATGCTTCTTCTGTGGGTTTAGAACCTAGGGAAAGCTGACATTTCATCAAAGTTGTCTTGGAAACAATATTCTTTGTATTCTTTAAAACACAAGAGGTGCATATTTGGGTGTGGGCTATTCCTTGCAAAAACAGTCAGATGGTGAGGCTGCTATGGTTCTGGTACAGTGATTAGGAACAGAAGTATGTAAGCACTGAAATTATGCAAGGTGTTTTCAAGAACAGGGATCACCATGACACACATGCCAGGTTACAATCTGGTTCCCACTTAGGCTGATTTTTCTTTACCTAGAATACCATTGTGTAGATTGACTACAATAGTGGCCACAATTTTCACATGTCCCTGTAGCCACAGCTGGTCATGTGACTTGCTTTGGCCAATGGTACAATAGCAAACTTGATGCAAAAGAGAGGCTTTCTCGGACTCTGCTGCTGCCAAAAGAACAAGCCTTAGCCTGTTGGAGGGGTGGGTACAAGAGATATGTGGGGAAAAACCAGATTGCCTGAGCTAAAGACATTCTAGACTACCCAGCTGACTGTAGACACATGAGCAAATTCAGCCAAGATCAGCCAAGCCCAGCTCAGGTAGAAGAACTGTCCCCAGCCCCACAGCCAACACAAAGACTAATGAGATGTAACAAACAGTTCTCACTTTATATCACTAAGTTTTGGAAGGTTTATTACACAGCAATTGCTAACTGATATAATCATTTAATTGAGAATATGCACTATACGAAAAAATGCCCCTTCCCCTTTTTTAAGCCATCCATATTAGGAATAAATGAAAACAATGCAAATTAAAGAGCAAACTCAGTCCTTTCTGGTTTTCAGCCTGATGACTTCTAATACTTAAGAAATGAATCGACATGTATAAATGGTAAACTATCACAAATTCATTATTGCTTCAGCAGCCTCAACTAACATATGAAAAGCACTCCATAATTATCAAATCATTTCTACTTACATCATCATATCTGCCCTCCCCCAAACTCTGTTAGGATAGTACTAACACCACCATGTTAGTGATAAGCAAAGAGAACTCTAGTGAGATAAGTGACTGCTTAAAGTTACACTGCTAGAGAGAAATAAAGCTGGTATTAGAACAAAGGGCTTCTGACTTAAGACCTCAAGTGATTTTCACTAATACCCTGACAGAAAATAAGGAGAATATGACAAGGTCAGTGAGATTACTCACACTTTATCAATTCATGGAGTAAAAAGACAAGATGTAAAAAGCTCTATTTGATATAGCCGAAATAATTTAGAAAAAATAGAATGGCTCAGAATGAACCCTAAATTACACTGATATCCCAAGATTACATAATTTAGATATGGTTATTTTTTAAATACCATCTCTTTAAAAAGCAATAAATATTTTCCCAATTCAATGTTTTTGAAATAATTCTCAACATTCAAATTATGTACACAATTTTGTGAATCAAAGGAATTTTGAAGATAAAGGGACCAATGAAATGATACCTTCCTGAAATTAGTCAGGATAGGCACCATGGAAGCTCTTTAATTGGTTCTATCCACATGTGAGTATTAAAATAACTCTCAACTTCATGTTTATTTATGCTCAGCTTAATTCTACATCTCATCTTCATCTACATTTCCTCCTGAGATTTCAGAAGGGGGAAAAAACCCATCTTTAAGGGTTATCATTTCATAAAAAATGTACCACCTAACACCTAGAAGAAAGACCATGGAGTCAGGAGACTCTTGAAGGGAGACTGTTGCTCAGAAAAACCTGGCCTCTGTTCACCAATGCCGAATAGAAATACAGAGACAGAGCTTCGGAGGAGCAGAAAGGAATAACTTTATCATTTTGCCAGGCAAAGGGAGAACACAGTAAGCTAGTGCCTCAAGAACGGTGCCTCCCTCTTTGGGGAATAGGGAGAGGTCTTATAGTCAGGGCTCGTGGTCAGGGGTAGGGAATAAGGATCAAGGCGCTAACAGTCTTGCATTCTTCTGATGGGTCGGCAGTGAGGTCAGTAGGAGTCAGCATCATCAACCTTCAAGTCAAACCAGTCTGGGGTCTGCATGCTTGTGGGCAGCCTACCTTCGTTAATCATTCACTTCTCCCATCTGGAGGGGGTTTCAACTTCTGAAAAATAGCTCAAAGATATTGTGGTGTGTATTGCTGATGGGGAAACAGGACCTTGCCCCAAAGCTGCTCTTGACTGTTTCTGTTTCTCCCAGGTCTCAGGCATCCCCTCCCTTCCCTAATTAATAACGGCTTGAATCTGCCCATTGGAACTCAGGGAAGGTCATGGAGGCTGAATGAAGGCTGTTTTCCTATAATCAAGGAAATAGGGGATGCAGACAGGCTTTGTGCCCAGGGCCCCAGAGGGCCCTCCTCCATATCAAGAATAGAGAAGAAGGAAAGAATTCTTTCTAAAGATGGGGAGAAGTAAATTGGGAGTTAAACTAATGGTCTATATCAAAGGTTAGCCAACTTCCGGAAAGTGCTTGACAGCAATCGATTTATTAGGCTTTGCAGGCCACATAAGGTGTCTACTGCATATTCTTTGTTTGTTTACAACCCTTTAAAATGTAAATACCAGTCTTAGCTCATAGAGACCCCCCCCCCCCCCCGCCCCCCACACACACAGAACCAGGAAATGGATTTGGCCTGTGGGTCAAAGCTTGCCCATCCCCTCAAGTCTGGTCTATATAACTGTAAGAGAATTCCCATATTTTTTTATAATCTAAAGACTCTCACCACACAATCATATCAAGTTTCCAGCATTCTCTCCCAGGGTGCATTCAACAGCAGCCAGGAGAGGAGGCAGGAGGGTCTACATGGTGCGATCTGTAGCTCCACTCAGAAGGCAGTGCACCACTCTCAGATGCTGGAGCACTGTGATTGTCATGACTTTAAACGCAAGAGAAAGGTCATAAGTTGTCATCTGATAACTTCAGTTATCAGTCAACTCAGTTTCATGACTTAACTTGTGGCTAGGACACTGGACAAGAAATTGCTGCCTGACTGGTTTGGAGGAGAATGGGTTAAAGTTGCCTGAACATTCTTCTCTTGCTTCCCTGATTTATTCAAGAGTGTAACAAATGACTACTGTAATAGAGGCACCCTGACAGGAATACAGGAATGCTCAAAGCTGAAAAGGACAAGGTCTTTGCCCTCAAAGCGCTCTGTCCATGAAAAAGTTAGAGATAAGGTAAGTACACAAGTTCTAAGGCTGCACTTAGAGACTGCAAGTCAGGGAAGTCTTCAGGGCCAGGTGTGCTTTGGAATTTAGTATTTTTGGAATTTGAGAAAGGCAGTAAGATACATTTATTGTAGCAGAGTCTGGGATAACACCCTAATTAAACATTAGTATGTCTACAGTCAATCCAGTTTTGTTACCAAATGAGATACAAACAAAACAAACCCACCAAAAATGACAACCACTAAAAAACCCCCAAACAAAAACCCATTTTGTTTCCAGAAACTTTTGTTTTTCAGAGTAGTGAACAGGGAAATGTGGGCCTGTCTAATCTTATAAGAGTCTGAAAATTCATTATGTCTTTTGGTCTCTTTTAAAATAAAGTTTTAACTTAAGAAAACCCACAAAATATGATGATTTCTGATTCAAACTAAGCAACTGCCAACTTCTGCTGCATTAGGATGGCCTTCTTTATCACACCAGGTCTTTAAAACAACAGGTTACCTGAGATGCAGGTGGGTGAGTTCAAGCTAACCAAGATTTGACACTTAATAACATTTTCTTATGCCACCCAAAAGTCATAAAAAAATTAAATTAAAAAAATATATAAAATAATCCCTAACAGGCAGTTAATGAATCCTTGGAAAGTATGTAGCATGACTTTCTTAATAAATTTCCCATCGAATCACTAAATACCTGTGGCTTTGTGCCTAGAAAAGGCAATATGCTTTTAGAAGGGCCACCTTAATATGGACATTACATCTCCAATTCTGGAGAGAACACGCTCCAACATCCGATAATATGAAAGCTAGAGATCTTCTGACCTTCTCAGTGCATATGTCCTGTCACTCGGAGGAAAGAGTCTGTGCCTAATTGAACTTTGCTTCTGCTACAGCACCCTGTATGAAGTAAGCACTTTATCTAACAAATACCTAAAAATCTAACAAACATATAAAAGCTGTTTTCATTTGTACACCTCAACATGAAAAACAATATAGTGTTTATCAAATTGGCGGATGGAGAGTTCCTTTCCCACAGTGGATAAAGTGTACTCAAAGACTCATTCTAACTCATCAATACACAATTTCCCCAGATTGAATCTGAATTCTTAGACGTAGACACAAGCTTGGAGAACTCCTGGTCCAACTACTTTGATGTTAATACTAAGTCAAAAAGCAGGTGAGGGACTTGTCTGAGGTACTGCAGCTAGTAAGAGGAGAAGCTAGTATTAGAACAAGGTCTGCAGATGGTTTCCAATTCAAGTTTGTAATGGCATTCTGTTGATAAATAAGTATGTTTACCCAAGATAACGTATACAGATTAAAGCCTACACATTATTTCTGGCCTCACTACATCAGGCTCACAGAGTCAGGATCATAAGGAAACAAAGGTTCTAATTATTAAAGAGGCAGGTGCATACACATAACTTGATGAAACTCATCATCCCTGGACCTAAGGATCCTGGATCCTTGGTAAGGCAGTGCACAATTTCTTCTGTGCCTCATATTTCATGTATTTCAGAATATAGTTCATATATTTCCTATTAATTTCTATAACAGACACAGAGACCATATACAGTATAAAATAGTTCTCTAACTTGTATAACTATTGCATCACTCATTACTTGCTTTGCCAACAAGTTACTGATTCAATACTCACCTTTATACACAAATAGGAATTCAAAGCAGAAGTTTACTAAGAGCACCTGGTTAGGTTAATCTTTCAGTAGTATTCCCTCTGAAATTTCTGAGTTTGGTTAACTGTAAAGAACCTCTTACACTGCCCACTTACGATTCTACAGGCAAAAGAGCACCTCATCTATACAGGTGTGAAATTAATGACACGCCTACAAAACTCAGAAGCAGGATAACTGCAAGGATGCCTAACCTGTAAACTTCTGAGATAGTACAAGCTCTAAGTTTGTTTCCAAAAAGAAAAGAAAAAGTTAAATCTATCACTAGTTATATATAAATTCAAAATACAGAAGTATCTTACAAAAAGCCTAATGAAAACATAACTATAAACAGGTTAACAGGACCTGTGATTATCAACTTAAAAAGTTCCTACCATGTCATCTTATCCCTTGCTGTCATTACAGTCCAGTACTTACAGGTAATTAAAATGAATATCTTGAAGGAAAAGGAAAGGATACCCTAAAACGAGGTGAAGCATGGAAATAACACGGACCCAACGCTAGTCTACAACATGTGCTCCAGATGCTCTAGTGGTCTCACTATTACTATTATTTCCACTGTGGATATTTTTCAAAAGATGCTACAAACATAATTAATTCTAGGTACTAAAACTGTAGCATGCAAATAGTATTTTGAATTAGCCACAATACCATTTTGAATACAAGATACTAGCATTTACTGAGAACTGACTAGAAGCCAAGCACTTCACAAGGTACGTTACACACGCTGTCTCATTTAATCTTGTAATAACCCAATGAAATGGATCATATTATTACTGTTATTATTATTATTATAAAGAATCAAATTGGGAGAAACTGAGTAACTTGCTAGTCTAAGAAACTCTGAGTTGAACCTAGATCTATCAAATTTCAAATCCACTCTCTCCTTCCATTATACCATTTTGATTCACGGCTGAAACCATCACCGTCACATGGATTTAGGGTGGGAAATGTACCTTCAAATATAGAAAGTAAATTAAAATACTGAACAAGTCTTTGATCTACAAGTCTGAAGCAGCTCCAATGTTTCATTTAGAATACCTGAAGATACAGGAGAAAAACACCTAGGTCCAATAACACACTGGAGCTTTTGCACACTAAGGTACTGCTATTAAATATCAAATAAACAAAATACTTCATAGGGCACATCATACAAAATACCATAAACTCTAGGTTCAAAAGAACCTGAGCAGCTATGCAATCTGATGAGAAACCTGAGGCTGAGAGAGAATAGAGGGCATGTCCAAGGTCAGATAATGGTGGCAGATCCCCTGAATCTGGTGCTCTTTCTACTTTATCCCTAGTTGGCTCTTTCCCCCTCTTTCTATGTATTTTATTTTAAAAAATAATAAAGTACACTCAATGAGTCAGACTACTGACCCCAAATAGTTTCAGTGGTAACAAAAGCAGTAATTTATTTACTCTTCTGTTGCATCCTTTGCTAAAAAGGCCTTGGGGAGCAGAAACAGTGAAGAATTCCATTAATTAGAGTATCTAAAACAAACATAAGTGGCAATTAACAGATTATCAAATATGACAGTAGAATAAAATGAGCATAAAATAGTGTTCCCTTCCTGCCAGTCTATCAGGGAAATCTAGCTTTAAGCATCTTGCATGATGCCTGTGATCCAATCAGATCAAAGTGGCTGGTACAAGGGTCTAAGATACCATCTCACCTCACTCTAGCTCTCTAATGTAAAGCTGAGAACTGTGTTTACAAGAGAAGCAGATGACTAATCAGGGTGGCACTGACATTGCTTAGTGAATGAAAGTGAGACAGATCTTGAAAATGATTAAAGCCCCCAGTCACAAATAGTTGTTAATGACTATATACTCTGAATTTACAGGACAGCCTGATATCATGCTTTATTTTCATTTTAAATAAAAGCGGTTTGTTAAATGTAGGATAAATGAGATTCAATTTCTATGTCATAATTCTTTTCAAGTAGATTAACAAATCAGCATAAAAATGCTTCTGTCAAGCCATGGGCCTCAATTTGGTATTCTAAAAGAGAAATCACCATCACGCACAGCCCTCAACTTAAGATTCAAGTTATGCTCAACAAATTGATATAACACTGGAATCAAGCATTCATGCCTCTGTGATTCCTACCCAACTATCCCATCTGTTCTTTTCTAAAGGTACTAAGTTGTCTTTTTGGAGGGGGAGGGGGAGCAGCAAAGGAAGGGAATGGAAGGACTGGAAAGGAAAACTCAGAACAGTTCAAAGGGGCCTCTAAGTTATGAAACACAAGAGGTCTCTCCTCAACTCAGTCAGCTGATAGGAACAACAGCCAAAACATGGAAAGCACAAGCATTTGTTTGTCCATCAATTAAGGAAGGGCAGCAAGCATAAATAGACATAAACACTATAAATTATTACAGACACAAGTTAGAAAGTATTATCACTAAATGCAGTGATTACAAAAAACCAAAAGCCTACCCTTGTTTCTCCATGAAATGACAATGATATCAAACTATAAAACCCAAATTAGGGAATTCTGTTACTATAAAAGTATTCCTATTAACCTCCAGCAAGTGGATGAAGATGCAAGTTAAATTCTTTGTCAGATTTTTCATCTGCATACATTTTAATCAGTCAGACAACAGATTCTGAGCTGTAAGAGGAGAAGGATACATCTGTTGGATATGAGAAATTTAACACAAAAACACACACAGGACTGTGTGATGACATTCCAAAATGCTGTGAAATAAAACTGGCCTCAAATCAACATTTTGAAGGTCCACAAAATGTAAAGTATTAAAAATACACACCTCCCCCTGTGAAGCGCTTACACTCTTAGGACATATGACAGGTTAAGTCACACAAAGGAACACATCACAACAGCATTATTACAGATACATAAAATCAGCATCTATTGAGTCTGGATTTTTGTGGATTTGACACACAAGAAAAGATGAGAAGCTCATATATGATTTATTGTCTTCCTAAGTGGCAGACACTGTGCTGTGTCTCCTTATGCATGTCTCTAATCTTCACTCTTAAAACCCAACACCAAGTAAGGTATATCCAGATGAAGTTTACACTGACCCTAGTATAGAGATGAAGAGAATGGGCTCTGGGGACTAACTTGGTTCCAATCAGCTCATCTGACAGATTAACCTTCTTGGTGACCGTGGGCAGGTCACTTAGCCAACTGTCTCCCACTTTCCTCAATCTAACTTGGAGATACTAGTAGACTCCACCTTAGTAGGAGGTTTTGACTAAACAGAAGGATGGCTGTAACAATCTGGGCAGCACAGAGTAAATGCATCCTCTGTGCTAACTATCTTTATTATTACTGTCCAAGATCACAAAGCTAGCAGGTGGCAGAGTTCTCTCTAGAACCCATGACCACAGTGGCTACAAAGTACATCTTTTCACTCTATACTAAGCTGCCTTCTAGCAATTTTCAACAACATCCAGAAAAGCAGTAGACCACCTCTCAATTCTTCTTAGCTGGGAAGGGAAGCCTGAGGCATATGTCATACAAGAGGACTACAGAAGGTGAGGGCAATTAAAGAGGAAGACTCCAGGGTGTTGGGCCCAGTGATAGCCAGAGGTAGGAGCCATCATCCAGAGCTACCCAGTCTACAAAGGCATCTCTCTGAGGAAAGGCAACACAGCCAGGATTGGAAGCAACTGTGGACCAGGGCTCAGAGGCAAATACTACTCACACGACAATGGCCAACCACGCTAATGTACTCTGAGCCTGTGATTCTCGGGGCTGACGATGCGTAAAATGTAACTTGCACCAGAATTTTAATTTTTTTTAGGGGAAAGTTATACCTGAAAAATTCTCTAGATACAAAAATAAGAGAAACTAAAATATGTAAAGTAGCGAATCAGATAGAAACATTTCATTTGGGGTAGGCTCCTCCCATAAAAGCAAATACTTCAATATGGACTTCAACAGAAAATAATTTGAAAAGCAACCAACACTTTAAAAATCATATAATATATTCCGAAGGTAAACAAATATTTCTGAAATCACTTACTGCCACGTATATGGATTCCAGAAGGTTAGGTAAATCATGAAGGGAAAACCTCCAAGACTAACCCACATTATTTTGCCTTAATGGAATTGGGTTACATTCAATATTATTTTAAGTAAGTGGATTTTTGGTTGGGGTCTAGAAATTGTGTAGTTATAGGGATATTTTTGTTGTAATGGTATTTGGTATAATCAGATTTGATTTGTACATCTCCCAAAACAAATGTTGTGACAACCAGAAAAAATTTCCGGATCTTAGGCCAAACAAAACTAGCTCTTTAAAAATTTCATTCCTTGTAGGATGCAAAGACTATACAATTCTCTCTGATATTTATTCTGAATATCAGTGATGTATCCTCTACATTTCTGAAAGCCAAAGGCACATAATTTATAGCAGAGTTTCTGAAACTGTGCCCTTTTCACTGGTTGCTGGCATTTAAGGCATGTTTTCACACATCTTGCAATGTTCTGAGACTACCCAAATTGACTGGAATTACATTTTTAAAGCATTTTTAATTGAGTGCCTGGGCTAAGAGTGTTCTATGCCCCACCTGCCCTCACTTGTACTTGTTTCTGTAACAGAACTCTAATTGCGGTTGTAGAAACTTTCCACTTAATCTAGTCCTTCTTTTTAGGGTTTTCTGAGCTTGAGAATTGTATATTCCTTTTCCTTAACTTTTAAATAAAATAAGTCTCTACAAAGAAACACAGTTGGTTTTTAGCTGGTGTTTAGTTTTGACAACCAGAGAAATGTGAGATTTAAATCTAAGCTAACATGCTCTCAAAGTGGCATCTTAGGTAGGAGGAAGGAAAAAGAAACAAAGACTTGAGAATTCTCAAGCATAGCTGACCCCACAAATGCTTCCTGGGCCATCAGTGGAGATGTCACTTTTCTAAAAACAAAGGTGTGGTGATTGATAAAAATGGGCAGCCCCAAACACAGCCCCTGGGGTTCTCAGGTCCTCTCTCTCACAGAAACAGATCATCCAGGAAATGGCTCTAAACATCCAGATGAAGTAATTCTCAGAAAACAGAGTCATTTGAAAGACACCTCACAGGCTTTGCCAGACAGGCCCCAGCCCCCATGGGAGCTGAAATCCCATCTGCACAGAGGCTCCTCACTGTCCACCCCCATGGGAAGCCTGGCAGTGCCAGCACTCTCTCCAGGAGGGCAAGCACCACCCTATGCCCAGTGTGTTGTTGTGCTTTCCAGAACTCTGGCCCTTCTGTCATTCCTATTAAGAAAATATGGGATTTGCTTGAACCCTGTTGGTACCGACTCTCTGAGTAATCTGAATTTGCATCCTGGGCACCCTCTCCCCGCAATGGGAGGGGTTCCTCATTTTTGTAAGCTCTGGAAGACAGCTTTGTGGCAGTGCACCATCACCCCAAACAGCACAGGCCATATGAAATCTTCCAGATTGACATTTTTATGGAGAAACTGAGGCCAATCTCTCTACTGGAACACAGCAAACACGTAACACTCTGAGAGAATACTTCTTTTGTTAATATTCACCTTCAGGAGAACACACTCATACAGGGGTGGGGCACAGTCCTTCATCTCCCCTGCAGGACGCAGGCCTGCATGCTGCCCCTGCACTCCAGAAGCTGCAAGTGTCCTTTCTCCCTCAGATGCACTCCTGCCAAAGCCCAGACGTACCAAGACTGACTCTCGCCTTGTGAGACTGCTCTGTGAACTCAGCCTTGAGAGAAGGAGCTGCAAATAAATCAGTATTACCATGCAGGGATGTATGCTCCTTCCCCAAACAGCCAACCTTATTGACAGGGATTAGGTGTATGAGTAGTAAAATAATGAAAAGCACCGAGAGTCTCCGCAGCTCCACAAGCACCTGCTGGGTATAACCCTTTCCCCACACAATTAGAGGAACGCCGGAATTGTGACAGTTTACAATCCTGGAGGGGCAAGTCCACTTTACAGGTAATCTGACATTGAAGTAAAAGAGACTGCCTGCAAAATGCAAGGTAAACCGCGAGTCACTGTCCTCAGGCCGCTCCTTTGGCGCTCATCAGGCTAGTTAGTCAGGCTGATCAGCAGCTTCTCCTACCAGCAGAAGCACACAGCACCAGCACAGCAGGGGAACAGCTTTTAAAACCGGGATAGGGACTAACAGGAACCCACAAGGTTCTCCCTGTTTGGTCTCCAATTTCAACTATTATGAGTGGCAAGTGGTTTTGGCTGTAAAACATATAAAAGTCACGTTCTCAACCGAGGTTGAACTATCTGGAATCACGAAATCCCCTTTGGATTTAAATCTGTGCTCAGATCAGGTAAAGTTAATTCTCAACCATCTGCACGTACAAGATTCATTCTGTAGTTTTGCAGCAAAATTTTAATCCCAGAATAATTTCTCCCACAGCCTGGCACATTTCTAGTTTGCTGCTTTCTCCTGTCAGGCTGGTGTTTGCTTGTGGAATGCAAGTTAATTTAAATATTAACACCCCCCCCCCAAGAATAAATGCAATCAAATTACTTTCAAATTATCCATATTGTACACTAAAAAAATTGTAAGAGTCACTGAACACTTATTAAGTGTCAGGCACCTTTAAACATTTACTTTACCCCTCCCCCTGACAGAAAATAGAACACTAGGGATGTAGCTTGCCCAAAGTCACAAAGCTGGTGAACAGCAAGAAGGCAGGGTTTGAACCCAGGCCACCTGACTCCAGAGCTTGTGTTTCTAACCAGCATCCCTGCACTGCCTTTCCCCTGCAGGCTAGCTGGGGTTCACAGCGTGTTGTACACAGATGTGGACAGGTCGCAACACCCACCAGCTTTTCAGCATTGAGAAATGTGGTTCAAACTGAGTGTACAAAGAGCCGCCTTGAGTCACCCTTTACAAGGGTGTTATTTTAGCTCTAAGAGCACAGCAAACATGAATACTGCTCCAGTAGTGAGTGGGAAAGGAGGAGGAGGGAAGAGACCTGTCTGTAAAACCTGTCTCTTCCAAAATATGCTCACCCTTGTGGCTCTGGCCATGGCCTGAGGGGTGCAGTGGGCTGATCTATTTGTCTTGGCCTAAGCGAATTTCTCTGGAATTCATTCCTTTCACTGGTAAGCCTTTTACTGTGTTTTTGCCCAGGGTTTCTTATAATTCTGGATTCATGATGAGTCAAGTCTGTGGAGTCTTGGTCTCTCTCACTTCTTCTAGCTTGTTAACAATGAAAACTTCTTGCCTTACTGTCTTTCCCACGTTTTCTAACTTGCATGATTTCCCCGCCTCCTTCCTCCCTTGCGGACTAACCTCTATCAGAAACACCACCTACTGGGTCACACAGATGCATTTATCCCCACCCAGGACAGTCTTTTCAGGGATTTCTTCCTTACGAACTTTAGATCTAGGTCCCTACACCTGATTGCCTAGTGATGAAATAAACAAAATATCACCCCAAGTTGCAACTTGGGGAGCATTTGGGTTGCAGTTCTTTTTAACAAATTTGCCCTTGAAGTTGCCCCCCACCTCCCAACTGATTACTAGTCTCTAGGACTAAGATGCTACAAAGATTACAACAATCTAACATTCCCACTTTTAACATAAACTCAGTAAATTCCTATTCTTCTCCACTGAAATTCCTTAAGATATGGTCACATGAGGTACGGGAACCAAAGAACAATTACACAAAGGTACATCTATTCTTTTTGTCACTGGTAGAAGAGGAGAATCCAATGGATAATGCTGGAGAACAGAACACAGTGAAGAGGAAGCAATGGCTGCCTCCCTGCCCCAGCACTGGGTGAAGTAGTTAACGACAAAAGAACGTCTTACTGATAGTACCCAGAGTGCTCTGGACAAAAACTGGAGACCAGACACAAAGACATGGTTTAATAGAACCATTCAAATACATTTTCAGTAAACTTTCCATTATCATATCTCAGAAATGCACTGTCCCAAAGGGTATTTTAACTTCCTAAATACAGTTTCTAAATATCCTTGCCCATGTTTTATAAACATTTTTCTGGCCTTACTATGTATTCTAAATCCTTTACTTGCCAGGAAGGCAAATTCTGTGACAGTTATCCCTCTCCTGCACTGTGGTAAGGTTTGCTGGTTGGTGCTTTTAGAGAACCCCCAGAGACCTATTCAGATGAATTCTTCAGAGGGGCCCTTCTCTAAAGCCCACCCACTTCCACTAACTATCTGTGCACTGAAAACCCACTCTGCAGCCTTTCAGTCAATACTCAAAGAGAGCGCTCACGTTGAGGCATTTTAAACAGGGGAAATATGCATACAACCCCTCAGCCAAGCAGACCTTATATTTTGGTTTGTGATAGGGAAAATACATGCACAAATGAAGCCTGAGGAAGACCAAATGCAAAATGAAATCATCGAGCAAAAGGACAGCGGCTTCTCCGACACTCAATCATTTTCAGTCACACTATGTTGTCCAGTAACCTGCATTGATAATTCCTCATGAATAAAATGCCAGCATTATCATCTGCAGCTATGTTGTTGACATGCTTTTGCTATTTCACTAAAAATACCATTAATTTTCTGGCTTCACAACAGCTGAGCTACTCCCCATTTGAATATACAAAAGAGCATTTTGTTTAAACCAAATTAAAAGCGTTCCAGTAAATGACTTCCATTTTGCTAGCTATACTATTTTAGCATATACTGTTTTTCTTAATCCTCCCTACTTCAACGTCATGCCTGTCATTTCCCCAATCTGAAATACTTTCATTATTAAAAATATTGTTCTTAAGGTGGGGAGGGGGAATCTAGAAACCACTTCTGTTATAGCATTCCTGGCCAGCAACACACTTATAGGGCGTAAGTACAGTGTGGCTTTTTTTTTTTTTTTTTAAGATTATAGGACATGGTAGCCTCCTTAATTCTCTCACCTCTGTGAGCCAAGGTACATAAACAGCAAACTAGTTTCCAGGTACCCAAAAAGAAAAGTCCTACACACACACGAGAGAGAGAGAGAGAGAGAGAGAGAGAGAGAGAGAGAGAGAGACCACCGACACCACCTTCCATTTCCCATCTAGATAAGTTCCGACATCCCCCATTTAAGTCAGAATGAAAACCACTACTCCTGCCAAGCCCTCCTGGCATCTCACCACTTTATTTGTTCCCATTTGTATCTAATACTTTTGTCAACAGTTCAACAAAAGTCAAAGCAAACAACCCACTGCAAACACTGGGGGTAACAGCAACAAGCATGAATCCTTCACAATTATCCAGCCCAGCTGCTCAGAGCTCATCCAGGCTGTTTTCATTTACAACAATGTCAACAAAAGGCTGAAACCCAATAACTAGATGGGTCAATACGGCCACTGTATACCCTATGAAGGAGGAAACGCTGTGCTCCTCCTTCCCTGCTTCAGCAAACATGTCGAATAATTCAGTCAAATGGACAAGTGCTTGTCTAATCATTTGTTATGTGAATTATTCAACAACTTTCCACGTAAACCACTAAACAGGACTCTTCAAATATTTCTGTGGCACTTCTAGCCGTCCAACCATGGAAGCACACGAAAGGGACAAAAGCAGATGAAAACAGAAATCATGACCTGAGTTAGTTCCAAGTGAGAATCTTTGGTCTAAGAAAGCAGAGTCTTTACAACTAATCCTTTTAGGTCTAACCTTGCTGGGCATTGTCATACAGGCCCAGGCTTCCCTGTGGCCCAGCCTGGGGGCAACCTATGACCATGGAGCTCCACTATCTTACCTTACTCAGCTTTAAAAGTTTCCCCCTGCCTTTCACAAGCACTGCAAATAGGTACAATATGCATTTATGATTTTTAATAGAGTATTTAAAAAGTATAGTTAGGCATGTATTAACCACCTACAAAGCGTAGTTTAAAAGCACCTGTTCCTAGATTACATTTGACAATGTCAATTCCCTGGCCTAATTTTGAATAAAATGTTGCTGTTTATTTACCAAAGAATTATTTTGAGATGTTACACTTCCAAATCCCCACTTCCCTTTCTTTTCTCTTAAATGTATGGCTTGTGAAATCATATACAAACCAAACAGCTTGATAAGAGGGGCTTGACCTGGCGTCCGGGCCCTCATCCTGCAGAGCCCCTCCCTCAGGACCAAGAGGACAAGCCCACCCACATCCTCTACCTATCCCCCTCTAAACCATGAACTGGGTACCAGGACCCTGAAATTTCCTGCCCAAAGGCTCACGTTCAGGGTCAACACAGTTCTTTTTCCTGGAGCCTCCCAGAGGCAGACTCAACTATTGGTATAGGTATACCAGACCTGAGGAGGCCATTGAGGTGTAATGAAGCTTTGACGTGAGAGCTGGGCCATCTACAAGAAAATATGTGAAGGCCCGTGCCATCTAGCAATGAACTCCTAAGGAGCCTGAGAACTGTAAATCCAAACCTGGCCTTTCAGATAATTGCGATAATTATTAACTGAGTTTATAACTTTAAAATACTTAAACATATGGTATGAGAGCCTCTATCTGTAATTTTTACCAGGCCCACAAAGGCTAGGGGTTGGCCCAACAGGAAGGTATCATGCACAGTTTTGGGAATCCCATCTTTTGAGACCACTCTATCACCAAACATTCCACCGCAGTACTGTGTGTAAGAAAATCATGTGAGAATTTTTTCCTTTAAGTACTATTTGTTTTTACAGATCCACATATCTACAACAGTAACAAAAGTATGATTTTACTTCTCTAAATACTTTAAAAACACAATAAGAGTTAAAAAGTTAAAAATAAAAGTCAAGATTTATTCCTGTTTGCTGGGCCAGTACATACAGTAAGGATAAAATATCAGAATACTGGAAACATTTTCCCTCCTATATTATTTGTGTTCTTTCCTTTTATAGCCTTCAAACATCCAGATTACAAACTCACTGCTTTTAACACACTTTGTCTAACACAGATGAAGGAAAACAACAGAGATTCAAACTCATTCAAACTCATTTCCTCTCCTCACTATAGCCAGCTTACTTACTGCCACTTATTACTGTGGAATTTTCACTTCTTACCATGAATGTCTAAGAATTTTTACAGTTTGGGGCATAACAAATTGTGCTTTCAAAAAAACAAATACCTGTCCAGGACACAAAAAACACAAGTTCAGAATTCTATTTCCTTTTAAGGGTCTTTAATATTCCCTGTACCTGTTGTATTTCTGAGGCTGCCTTCAAGCAGCAACTACAACGTTGGTAACTTTAAAAAAGATTCATGAAAGAAGAAAATTCCATCCGAATGGAAAAGAAGCTATTTACTGGGAGCAGCAACAGAAAACTATTTCCCCCCCAATCAGAGAAACTACCTGAAAAGTGATTGGGTACAATCACTCAGAAGTCTCATGATAATATTTTAGCCCGATGGTCCAAATGTTTCACTGATTCCTACGAAACAGTATCTGAATAAGAGTAAAAGGCACCTTCAAGATTGGGAGGCTACAGAACGTTGCCACTGGCATTGCCGTGGGTGTTTGCTAAAGGTTCCCTGTTTACCTGTATTTGCACATCAGCCCTGGCAGCTTCCTGGGAAGACTGCCTTCAGAAGCTAGTTCTCCAATCAGCATAGACTAGTTCTATATGCACAATTTAAGAGAATTCAGGACTAACTGGAAGCTCAGAAAGATGAAGGGGAACAATCCATTAATGTATTTTTTTCTACTCAGAAGACAGCATATCTCAGTTCCATACTTCAACAGGAAAACGATTTGAGGAAAGGGATTGTATCTAATCTTTACTATGCACCCCCAATGACGCAGTGCAGACCTATTTGCCCTCCAGCTGCCAAATCAATAGCTACTAACTTTAGTTTATTTAGACTGCATTGCTCCATTTTCAAGCTCATCTATCAATACCAACAGGTTGCAAAGTCAGAAACCATTAAAATAATACTTTCTGCTTAGTTGTCTAATGGGAAATCAGGAAAAATCTCTCAGCTACAGAGGTACAGCTGTGTCTTTTTAATATCCAAAGCAAAACATACAAATTGACAAGTTCTTCCTACTTAAATGCCCCTCAATTTAATGACAATGAAGCAAATCAAAAAGATTAGGACAAAGCACAGAGCTTTGTCTTAATATGTTTATTAACAGAATTTCTCACCCTACATGCTAAACATAACAGACTATATCCAACATGAGACGTTTCATATGTAATAGTCTTTCCTCCCCAGGAAACAGGATCAACCCATAGGGGAAAATGGAGACTGAGAAAAAAGGGTAGAAGGAGAAGAAAGGAAGAGGAGGAAATTGAAAACAACAAGGGTGAGCAAACCAGTTTACAAGGAAGCGCCTGGCGCTAACAGAAGGGACGCAACACACAGGACACGGAGGGCACTGCAGGCTGGAGGGGGTGCCGCCTGAAAATTTCAGTGGGGGCAAGAACTGAAGACAATCCTGCCAGGAGTGGGGGAGTAACTACTCATCAAACAATGCCAAAGTATTGTTCCTGGATGCGTCTCTATTTAGTCATAGTTTGCTCTCTTCTCCCAAGGGCAAAGCTGTCACCAGCTCAGTTTAAAATTTCTCTAAATAAGGTCAGACTAGGTTACTACAAGATTTTATTATCAAAACAGATTCCAGCCTAAGCTTCAGGAGTCTCATTCTGACCAGTCCAATGTGATTTGGTTATAACCCCAAGAGCAGGGACCGGGGCTGGGGCAAGGGTATGGAATAACTCACAGACCTTTCAAGTCCTGATAACTGAGGTATAAACACAAGTGATTATTTCAATTTTCTCTAAAGATTATTTTTTCAGGGCAGCCCAATAAACCTAATAATGCCCAGATTTACTAGGAAATTTTTTATTCATTCCCCCATGCACCAGAAAGTAAGCTAATAACATCCCACTGAGAGTGCTGTCAGGCCAAATCCTGCACTGCTGAATGCACCACCAGGATAAATCTCCCTTCACTTGCCGTTTCACCATCCACTTGAGAGCCAGGCCCTGGGGACTGCTCCAGATTACCCCTCCACACACAGTGTCACAGGCACAAGCCCGAGTGGCCCAATCAGTGCCAAGAAAAGAACAAACTAAAAAAGATTAATTCACAGATGTTCATGCATTTCACATACACTGTGCCCCATGGTCCGTTGCTAGGGCAACGGGAGACCACCAGTGTGAGCTTTATTGGCTTTATGAAGTGTGTCTCGGGGACTATAGTCCGAGAAATGCTGCATAATATTAGTGTGGCTTTTTTGAAGCCTTGTTTTCAGTGTTTATCCACATTTAACCTTCTCACTATTATAAAGGGCATTGTTATGCATAGCCTTCAACCCCCCCTATCACCACCAAACTGCCTCAACTTTGTATCTAGAAACATTAAAATGCTTCTCCTGGGGGTCCATTTTGGGAAGATCCAAGTTAAACTGTTCAGCCAATTCCACCAGGAAAAAAAAAAAAAAAGGCCTACAACCATTTAAAAGATCACTATATTAGAGCTGTCGACCACGTTAGCCATTTCTGAACAGTAAAGAAGCTACAAACCAAAATATACACGTGCCCCTTATTTTCTACGCATTGGGAGGAAACTTGCTTTTGAATATCAGGGGTTGATTCTAACCAGACGGAACAGCAGAACCAGCGAGCCTTATCAGGCCCAAAGTCTCTCCCTATCCAACAGAACTTTCTGTGATGATGGCTCTCTTCCATGCCTGCAACTAGGATGGCAGTTAGGACAGCCATGCGTGGCTACCGAGGACTTGAAGTATGGCTAGTACTGAGAAACTAGATTTTTCAATTTTATTTCATTTTAACTAATTTAAATTTAATAGCTTCATGTGGCTAGTGGCTACCATAATGGACAGTGCAATTTTACTGGCTTACCAGACAACTACACAGGTTTTTAAAAGTTCATAAAAACACTGTCTTTTTATGCTTTTAGTTTCCGCTTAATTCATAAAACTCTAAGTAATGTACACAGAATAGTATTCAGGACTGTGGCTGCCTCTCCTCTCACTGTGTGGTTCCAAAGGCCTCGGTACTCGGCCTAATCAGCCTGGTTCTTTGTCCAACAGGCCGGGGGAGGAAGAGTGACTTCCCCCCTCCCCCACCCTGGGTGGGAGGTTAAAATCACAAATGTCACAACTCTCAGAGCAGTTGCACAGATCAAGTGTTAATCTAAAGGGAAGGGGTGGGTGAGGGGGAGAATATGGGTTGGCGGGGCCGATCTGGAATGAAGAGGAGAAAAATAAAGCCAGTGAATAGATCAATTGAAGCAACAGCTTACATTCAGATTCACAGGAGAAAGAACACACCAAGACAATCATTTCCTGGGAAAAGCTCAAGCCTAATGAGAATTTACTCTGCTCCTTTATGTGACAACCAGCCCTTTTGTGGCACGGGCTTCCTGACTGACAGGAACCCGGGGCCCCTTAATAGGATTTCCATATTATTTCCAACACCTGCCCAGAAGTTATTTGTTTACATTGAAGGAGGCAAGATTCCCAAATCAGACATCTGCTTCTAGTTCAGGCATATCTTAGGAAACCATCTAGAAAGCAGCTTTGTTACCATGGTGACATTTTTATTTTTCCTCTTTTTTAGTTGGCTCAAAACATTAGCATTCCCAATTTTATTTTGTTGTTCAAAAGGCCAAATATCGCTCAAGAAAACAGAAGTTTAAAGAAAGATAAATGAATACTCAAAAATTTCTAAAATAATTAAAATGACCATAAGGAAGAATAAATAAAAATGAGGTATTATTATACCGCCTATCAGCTTCTCTCATTGGGTGGCATCACTAACCTGTTTACCTTCCCTCCCTCTCCCCTCTTCTCTTTCCCTTAAATATGACACTCAGCAACTTGAAAAAGTACCAATTTGGGGGAGAAAAAAAGGTTCAAGAATCCTTAGGGTGTGACATACAATTAAATAACGAATCCATTTTCATGAAAAAGAATTCCTCAAGCTCACCCTACAGCCATGGTGAGGGACAGGAAAGTATAAGCTTTGCGTGAACACTGGTGGTTGAAGAAGGGACGGAATAATAAATATGAGGGAAGAAAGGTAGACTGCAAGTGAGTAGATTTCATGTATGCGTATGTTGCTGTTTTCCTGTTTCTAGTGAAGCAAAACTAGAGGCATCACTGAACCTAGGGGTGGGGGGAGGTGGGGACTTAGCCACCAATTACAACTATCACAAATAAACAGGAATTAAAGCGACAATACTAATAGATGATGCTTAAAATACTTTTTTTAAAGAGGTGAAATTTATTACATACAGAAATATTTGGATTGGTTCTGAATAATGAATCTGATAAAGTCATATTACGTATTATGTTCAGTTTCTAGATTCAAAGTTAAACAACTAAGTATTCAACGCTAAGATTTAGTTTTGATTTGCCAGATCTAAGCAGCATTATTTAGTCTTGAAATATGATTTCATTAGTTTCATCTAACAGCAAGTTTATTTAAAAGAATCCAAAACTCTTGCAGAAGGTATTAGTCAGCCCTCAGCAAACTTCCTTTCCAGTCCTCTTTATGAACCTGAATTCTATTCAACTCTGTCCCAAGGCAGCTGTCATGGTAATTATCAGATATGACTCCTCTTCCATCCAAAATTACAACCCTTTTTAGTGGCTGGCCCCAAGGTGTAGAGAGTCTTTAACGCAGAAGAATTTGAAGTACTTCAAAGCACCATAAAACAAAATACACAAGCTGGGCAGAGGTAAGTGTTGCAGTAGAAATAATTCAAGAAATAGAGAAGTGAGGATACTGAGCATCCCCCTGGGTAATTTTAGGATTTTTCCAGAGTGGGTTAAGTGATACTATATAAGAATATAAAAAAGATGGTGAACCATTCTTTCAAATAATTCTTTTGTTAGAATTACCTACATTTTGAGAAACAAATGCTTTTGAAATTCAAATGCCAGTTTAAACAAATAAATATTGAGCCCCTTTAAAATTAAAAACAAAAAACATGTTGAATAAAAATTTTATGATGTAATATTTTTACAAGAGATGAAATGCATTCTAATTAAGTTAATTAGAGACATTAAACACAGGGATGAAAATGTTTGTCTGGTAACTAAGAGGGTTGGTTTATAGAGGAAAAGAATTAAACCGCCCTTGCCAAAAATCAGCCGGGGAAGGCAGACCCCACAACCAGCCAGCCCCTGTTAATTAATATTTGTTCTGCCTCAGCGATTGGAGGAGGAGGGTGCAGTCAACAAAGCTTCCCCAGTCTCATCACTAACCCTTCATGCTCACCACCTGAGGACCAGCTATGCCCTAAAGATATTTATTCATCTGTTCGACAAACAAACAATTACAACATATTTTCTGGAATTAGGACACCTGTTACAATTTCACACAGCTTACATGCCTAGAGGCAGGTATCAATTAATACTGAACAAATTACTGCATCATAAACTCATAGAACAAAATTCCTGATTATTCTGTGATAAGGTAATTCTAAACAGGTAAATACATGTAGAAAAAATACCTCTACAAAGAAATAAAAAAGCAAGAGTAATGCTGAAACACTTAATTTTAAATTCCCATCTTATTTTGGAAAATTCAAAGAGTTAAACATTAAATCCTTGAAAGGTATACTTTAGAAAACTAAACTACTCCCCTACCACTCAACACCCAAAATGAAATATAATTACCATTGTGTTTATTTGGCTAATGAATGGCATGGCCAACTTTATTGCTGAAGCCTATCCTGTGGTATAAGGTTTGTATTGTAAAATTCACTTCTAGGACTGGACTGAATAACATAAGAAAACATCTACATTCCAAAAGCTTGAAAAAAAATGCCTGGAGTAGTAGCTTTGTGATTCAGGGAAGTCAAGTGACTTGCCCATTGACAGGAAGCTGACCTAAAGAGAGAAGATCCTAAATCTATTACAATTCCTACTCATCTTTGATTTGTCCTCCTATACAGTTCCACAAAGAAGATAAGATTCTTGCCTTGAAGGAGATAAAAATTTAGTGGGCAAGACCTATGCTCTGCTGGAGCACAGGACATCTAGGACAGTACCCCTAAGGAAATAGATTTACTTAATGTATTTTAAAAACCTTTCTTGAAAACGTATTTTTAAAAGCCTTCTTGAGACTTCCCTGGAGGTGCAGTGGTTAAGAATCTGCCTGCCAATGCAGAGGACTTGGGTTCATCTGGGAAGATCCCACATGCCGAGGAGCAACTAAACCTGTGTGCCACAACTACTGAGCCGGTGGTCTAGAGTCCAAGAGCCACAACTACTGAGCCCACGTGCCACAAGTACTGAAACCCATGTGCTACAACTACTGAAGCCCGAGAGCCTAGAGCCCATGCTCCACAACAAGAGAAGCCACAGCAATGAGAAGCCTGCATACCACAAGGAAGACCAATGCAGCCAAAAAAATTAATTAAATAAAATAAAAAAATTTTTAAAGGCAAAAAAGAAAAAAGAAAAAAAAAAAAAAAAAAAGAATCCACCTGCCAATGCAGGGGACACGGATTCAATCCCTGGTCCAGGAAGATCCCACATGCAGCAGAGCAACTAAGCCTGTGCACCACAACTGCTGAGCCTGTGCTCTAGGGCCCACGTGCCACAAGTATTGAGCCCATGTGCCACAACTACTGAAGCCTGCACCTAGAGCCTGTGCTCTGCAACAAGAGAAGCCACTGCAATGAGAAGCCCATGCACTGCAACAAAGACCCAATGCAGTCAATAAATAAATAATTTTTTTAAAAAAAGCCTATCAAGCAATATGTAGAGCTGGATTACAAATACAACATAGTCTGTGTTTGAAAGTAAAAGGATACAAATAGAATTCTTTTTATTGATGATCAGCATAAATTCCTAAAAATTTTATCTTGATTATTGGTAATCTCCATTGAACTGTTTATCATCAACATGTACATGCAAACCTAGATGTCATTCTTCTACCCATTCTCTCATCATAAGAAAGAGACTTTTCCTAGTACGATTCAGCAGAAAGTCTTGACACTACTGGGACACACACAGAGACATCTAGAATATGGGCCATTCTATGAGAAGGTTGGCCCATGGTCTTCGACAAATCAGTGGCACAGAAAAAATTTTAAAAGGAGGGAAACTCTTGCAAACCAATTTCAAATAATCGAAGAAATTTGCTTATAGGCTAGATATTAGAAGCTATCAAGGAATTATTTTTATTAAGTGATCTAAGGCATTATGGTTACCAAAAAGGGGTCCATTGTTTAAGAGAAATGTGTTCATTTTAGGTATTGAAGTACATAAGTGTAAAATGCATGCTGGAATTTGCTTTAAAATATTTTAGTAAAGAAATAAAGGAATAGATTTAAATGTGGCTAAAAACTGATAGCTCTTATATTTTAATGTTAAGTATATGGAGAATCTTGGCACTATTATTTCCACTGCTGAGTATATTTCAACTTTTTAATCACAAAGGATGAGACTGAGTCACCCAAAAAGCTCTCCTTTAGCCATGGCAATGGCTATGTGATCTTGAGCAGGGCCTCAACACCTCTAAACCTTTCCTCATATGTGAAATAAATAATAAATCAATAAACCTTTCCTCACCACCTGCCTTCACAATGAAAACTGAACTATGAGCTATACATGCTCAGAGATCAGTGAGGTTTACTGGGTACCTAGGGCTCCACATAATTTTTCGATAGGTTAGCATGGATAAATTGGAGTGCCCAAGGCACAGCCCTTAATGACATACCTTCTTTTCTCGGATTACTGATGTCTGAGGGGAAAACAGGAGATAATGCAAGCCCCACTACAGTTTAGTTTGTTGGTGGCTTTTGGGTTTTGTTTTTTTGGGGGGGGGGGGGGTTGATTATACCTTCTCTTTATAATATTTTATGGATTTCAACTTTAGGCCTGTGTCTTTTTGTAATATGTCCTTCTAAAGTCTACAGGCAATTAATCCCACCAAGCTTTCCCACAAAGGGTAAGATTACAAACCTTCCTATCTCACACAGGTATATGGTGAAAGGCAGTGAGTGTTAAAACCCAAATTGCCTGGGCCAAATAGTCATCCCCTCTTCTACCAGCCAATCTTTCCTCCTCAAGTGGTTTCTTCTCTGCTTTCTCCCACACAGGACATGCCAAAAAGGCACTTTAATAATGTGCCTTATTAAAGGCACACTCTTCAGACTGATATTCCTTTGCAACAGGAAAAAAGAGGCAGAGGGGAACAAAAACCAAGTTACGCAGGTCACACAAGATCCTGGAACAGAACCTTCACCATTAAGTCTTGATGTACAAAGTGAAGCAGCAAACAGAAGTAATCATTCTGTTAATTCAAGCTAAAAACCCACTTTTACCTGTAACACCCAACTAATAATAAGGCAAAAGTGCTTTCTTGGCCCAAATCATACACTTCAATTTGAACATAAAAACAGCGTTAGTCTAATTCTCCACTGATAAACCTTTATAGCCAACAGAGAGTAACTGGAGAGACAAGAAGAAAAGCAACGTATTATGTTTCAGTCATCTACATAGAATAAATACCAAAATACAGTTAGGGGAGAAGAAACAGGCATTGCCATAGATACAACTAATAAGCAAATCATTATGAAAACAAACAAAAACAAAGAATCCATACAGGAGGAAGAGGAGGAGTCATAGTATATATACCTACAGAAAAGTGTTTAGCTTGAAAAATATCTGTATGTAATTTTTTTTTAAAGATGCACTATCCATACTTATTATACCAGCACAAATTATGAAAGCTATAAAGTTCAGTATTGGCGGATTGTGTGGAAACATACTCAAATATTGCATTTGGCATTTTTAAATGTTGCAGCACTTCTGGAGATTAATTTGGCAATGTAAAAATCACTAAAAATGATCTTACTCTTCGATGAGGCATACGGCACTTTGGGGAAGACAATCCAATGAAATAATAAAAATAAAAAACCACCACTTAAAGGAAAAAAAATGTACTTATGCTATATTTTACAAATAAAAAATGGCAAACCCCTCACGGGCCTGAGTTGAGGAAGTTACTGCATTCAGGATAAAAACCAGGATACATAATGTACACAGAAAGGACTTTGGAAGTAATAAGGTAAGCACAATAACAGCAGCTCGGGAGAGATCACGGAGCTAATCAACAGCTGCTGATAGTGAATTCTGCCATTTATATTCAAGTTGGTCTTGATTTTCGTGGCTATATTTCGCTAGAAGGTGTAGACATTTGGGGTGTAATAAGACTAATTTCTCAATCTCAGATTCCTACTAAGTTTTAGGCAATCTGTCCTTCATAGCTCTCCATCATTACCCTCGTGTCAGCCAATCAGGTGGAAACTGAGAGTGACGTGAGGAACCTGATGACTCTTCTTCATGATCTGGGACCTCCAGTAACTAGGACGCTCCTGGCAGCATATGAAAATGTCTGTCACCACTCTGAAGCCAACCCAGCTCTACCCCTCAGCCCGCAGGAGGGATGGTCAGCGGGTTTCATCACCTCAGAAAATGTTTCCTTGGTTTCACTTATATCCTTTTAAGAGAAACTCCAGAAGACACTGAGAAAGTCCCCACTCAGGAAAGAGAAACAGGAACCTATTTTGGGCTTTCCTCCCTACCAACTAAGGGTGAGAGTGGACCATGGTCTGTGTTTCCTGGCATTTCCCCCAAATCCAAGGCTTACTGTGCACACATGTATGTGGGTACTGGATGGCCAAGCGACAAGCAGGTGCTTTAACTCCTTACTTCAACAGCCCTAGAACACACACCATTCTGGTTTCTCCTCACCAAATAAAATGATTGTTGGGCTCCTACAGTGCTTTCTCCTTTAGGTCCATATTTACATTCTCCATCCTTGTTGAAAAACTTCAGATACAGTTCTGCTTAGGAATAACTTCAGAAAACAGGCTTAGGAATGAACTTGACTACTGGAGCTATAGAAAAAAAGATCAATAAAGCCAATAGCATTTGGTTTAGTGGCCACAGAACTTCCAAGAAAAGAAAAGGAAGAAAAAGGGCCAACATTTTAACAAGGAAATTTCTTTCATTTTTACTTGACATCTAAAGGTAAAGCACCTTAATTACCTGAATCTTTACAGTAAGTTTAAATCTATATTTTATGAGCTACTCTGAAATCTGCCCTGTTTAATAATCTGTAATGTCAAGAAAACATTTTAAAGTGTCTCTCACAATTAAACCCATCCACAACCTTGTATAAATCAAAATTTTGCTACCATATCAAAATGTTACACTGGGGCTGTATAACACTGCCCACATACTCATTACATGCAACACTAATTACTACCAGCAGATTCAGAATTTTCTGCACATTAGAGGCTTTTAGAGGAGCTATAAAAAATTTCAGGCACCATTAATTTAAATTTGTATTGAAATTTCCTTTTGACAGATGGCCAAAAATTACTTATTATTTAGAGTACCAGAGCTGCCTGTTTGCACATTAGAACAGGAAAGGGAAAAATTAAAAGCAAGAAGGAAATTTATGTCACGTTCATTACCTGTTAAATGTTAAGGAGCATTATCCTGCATGAATAAATTATTTCATACAAGCCCAACTCCAGCTGCAGGCAACTGGCATGCTCCGGCTGATAAAAACCATCTCTAATCACACATCAGACAATCACAAAAAGCCCCTCTTAACCAGGAACCACTTACAGGAGGATGAAGACAATCGATGGAACAAGCAACTAACTGCTTCTCTGAGCAGCACAGAACACATTTACAAAAATTAGTGAACTATTTCACCTTGCAAAGCCACAGCACAGCCCCAGACCTGACACAATGCAACTTCAAATTCAAGAACGGTACCCAACAAAAATATCTATTTATAGCTACCATTCCATAATAAATCAAGGCAAAGCCATCCGTCTCTATTTCCTTTTGTTTTTCCCCTGGCTTCCAAGCTATATAGATACTCACTCCCAGACTCATCCTGAATGATTATAGATGATTTCAAAATATACCTTACTCTGGCATGAGGGACCATAAAATGTAATTGACACAAAAGTGTGCACTGGAGTATAAATATTTTCACAGTCTTCTGGGAGTGGAGCATGAGAGGAGGTTTTTGTTTAGTTCACTGGCCTGCCTGAAGGTATGTATTTATCATATGAAGGCAGGGAATGTTTATGTTATTGGCCTCAGAATAACCAGGCAGGCTTTCCAAGGGCTACTACCAGCAAATCCTGGTCAATGCATTTACTTACTACTTCCTAAGTACATATGTGTGGAGTACTTACCACACTCTGATTAAGAATGTTTTTTAATTTAGGTACTGATGTTCATATTATACAACAAAGTATGCAACTGTAAATGCATAATTAAATAATTCACTGTGGGCAACTGTAAATGCTGACAATTCTACAGGTGTGCAGATACCCTTTCAAATTACAAAGATTCTTGAAGGGTAAAATAGTACATTTTATTTTCCATCATTTAATGACTTTGGGAAACAAACAACAACCCTACTCTCCCTTTATTATAAAAGGACAGGGGATAATGAGGCATTCAAAGTGACAGCACAGGCAGTTTCAGGGGAGTATTTTAGCCTCCGTACACATAAACTTTGCTAAAAACCGCAAGAAACGTAACTGCCTATGCTCCAAAACATTCAACTGTTACAAAATACAAGAAAACGAACTGACAGCATCTGTGCTTTTGGCCAATGCTTGAGAACTGCCCTTGCTTTCTAATCTATACAAAATACAATGGCACGTGAAATACAATTATCCACAATGCAGCAACGTATTTATATTGTGCCTGGCTCAAAAGTTATCAAGCAATTTCATGTTTTACTCATTTCCTGCCATGGTAGCCTGTTTTTCTTGTTTGCTTACTATATATAAACTCAGGCATCCTTAGTACACCCCTTTATGGTATTACATAAGCACATCCAAATCATTAGGTCCTAAATACTTTTCCTCTTTCCCTGCAACTTCTCTATAAAGAAATAGAGAAGGCAGATAAGACAGATGCAAAACCTAAGGAGAATAACTTGCTATACTAGAAACCAAGACATCATTAAATTTAAACAAACAAACGAACAAAAAACCACACAAAACAATTCTTTCTGGTGAAGAAAAGTGCTCTTAAATGTTTTGATAAAGAGTTTTGTAGGATGGAACTGGTTCCCAAAATATGTATTTCCTTATAAACCAAATTTCCCCCCATTATTATTTATCTTATAGCCAAAGCTTAACTGAAGAAAAGTGGTTATTCTTTTTCACATGGCAAAGAAATAAAAAGAGCAATGCAAGCCAGATCTTATAATTCAATCTTAGTCTATAAATCTGATTCTGATAGAGAAATGGGACCAATATTTTTAAAAAATCTCAAACACAACTGAATGCATTCCAAAAAGGCAGTTTACCACTACTTGGTAAAGCCCACCAAATCATCCTGTAAATCTCAAAGAATCCATTGCAAGATTTATTCAAATCATTTACAGCCCCCCTTTAAGCCATTCCTTCATCTGTAATTTTGAGTCCTACCTTGATGGAGTCTCTGTCTATAGCAGCAAAGGCAGATCAAACGGAGAGAAGGAAAAAAAAAAGTACCAGTTAGTTTACATAAAATCACACATTTGTCAAAGTTGATTTCTGCTAAATAATAAATGGCACAGATGTCAACTTTGCTGTAAAGTTAATTATTAATACTACTTGACCAGATTCACAAAGCTCCAATTTACCTTTGACACAATTTCAGAAACCAAAGCTGGATATTTGTGTTATTTATACGTCTTATTGACTTTTCCACTTATAAAAGTGTTTACAGACATGCCTCAGCTCTGGATCATAGCACTAAGATAACTGGATGACAAATAGTACAGTGCTTCCAACATCAGAGATGGGAAATGTATGTTTATGTGATAAAAATCATTTACCCAAGATTATAATTCATGGTAATGACACTGAAACAAGAACAGATATGAGGTTTTAATTATAACCACACCCTCCCGACCAATGAACCACCCATGTACTAAGTAAATTCCCATAAAGGAATGCTGGGAGAGAGTTTCATTTGCTTTTCTGCCATTAAGTAATAAAAACTACGAATAAGCACCATGCAAACATACAGTCATATCAAAATGTCTCTGCACCATCTATTTTAGTGGTGGGAAGAACCAACCTAGAAGGATCACAACTGGCCTTAAAATCAATTATTTACACAAACAACTACATTGTTCTTACAGGCAGAAATGATTTAATTTCATGCTTCTAAACAGACTGGGTGAGAGAGGTAGTTAAACCAACAGATTACATTAATTTGGGCTGCACTTTCTCAATTAGTAAGACTACTGAAATTGTTTCCTTACCTGCAAGATTTTCACTTCATTATATAGGCTGATCTGATTTATAAATAATAATTGAGTCTGTCAAATTATAAAGTGAGCTTTTATCAGTAAATCTGTCCTCAAAATAGATTCGGTCAAAATTAGCTATTAATGCCACTCACTATTTCAAACACTTCATTACTGATTTAGACTTGGGGAACTCAGGAGGTAGCAAGGGATCAGAGACAACAACCAGGAATCGCGTTCCCTACCCCTTGCCTTTGGGAAGTGCATTAACTCTGACCAACCACTATGATATCATTTGGTAAAAGACTGCTTCCAATCGTTAATTTACCTTCCAGTGGAAATCCTTTGTTTAGTCACTGGTAAAATGAAATCCAGAGACGGAATAAACAATGACATGCAGACCAACCTCAGCAGCAGGTAGGTAATATCAGATTGACATCCCAAGAAAACTGCTCACCTCTTTGGTGATCACTGTCATGGTGCTTCTTCTCATCTTTAATTGGAAGGTGGGACTGGCCTCCCAGGGCACTGGAGAGGGCCAGAAGGCCGGCGCTGCTACCAATAGGAGGAATGGCAGGGGGCTGAAGCCCTGAAGGGTGTGGGGTCAGAGGCACTGGCAGACCATGTCCATGTGATAAATGCTGGGCCTGGAGTTGTTGCTGCTGTGAGAAACGAGACAAAGATATTGAACTTGTTCTCTATATCTGAGATAACCCCCAACAACAAAAGGAGACGAAAAGAGGTGCAGAAAGATCCTGGAAGGCCCAGCATCCGTGAAGGTAATATTTATTCTATATATATATATAAATAAAAGGGAAGGAGATAAATAATAGAGAAATGCTATCTTTTTTACTTGGATTTAGTGGTTTTGCAATGCACTGTAAATAACTTCACTGTTGAATAGTGAAATTATCTACGTTACTTCTAATAGTTGAAATTAGACTTCTTTAACAAAGCATCTGTATTTTGGTCTCCAAAACATAAGGCCTCACTATCATACATCTCTAATCAAAACATATACGTGACTAACTGTTAAAGCAGTTATGTTGAAGAAAAAAAAGCTGAAAACTGAGAAAATTAGTGTTAAACAGTTCTCCCAGAACCACTGCACAGCATGCGGCGAGAGTTAATTTGAAAGAGAAAACCTGAATTAACAACCCAGAAAAGGAAACTGGTTGCAGCCACCGTTTTAAGCCCTTTAAGTGTCCTCAGCGGTACTTGAGCAAATTACTAAAGAAAATCTAATGTAGCAAGGCCTGGGTCCTCCTGTAGGCTTGCTCAATAATGCTGAAATAATTGGGCACTCTGTGCACGTTTAGTGATGCTCGAATGAAAAGCTAGAGGCCTGCCCTTGTACTCTTCTCCAGTGGCCGCTTCTGTGTTGTGACAGGTTTATCTGAGTGGGACTGTGATGCATGCACCAGTAACTGTGCTGACAAGAGTTTAAAGTCATTTTTACCAGCACACTGGCAACACATGGAGAAAGCCCTCGAGAGGCTGGAAGGGGAGTGCTTGACCTCAGCGGAGGCTGCAGCAAGCTGGGCTGCAGGAACCGCGGTGGGAGGGCCTTGCTGCCTCTCCTGAGGGGGAGCGGGCGAGGGGTGGTGATGGGAGGGTATTAAGTATGTTCCTCAACAGGAGTCCCACCTCAACCTAGACCATGCTTAACAATGTTCTGTGAGAACAAGTGTTGAGAAATTCTCAGACTAATTTCTGTAATGATTATATTTTATTTTTTTTTAATTTATTTATTTTTATTTATTTATTTTTTGGCTGTGTTGGGTCTTCGTTGTTGCGAGTGAGCTTTCTCCAGTTGCAGCAAGCAAGGGCTACTCTTCATTGCAGTGCTCGGGCTTCTCATTGTGGTGGCTTCCCTTGGACTCTAGGAGCGTGGGCTTCAGTAGCTGTGGTGCATGGGCTTAGCTGCTCTACAGCATGTGGGATCTTCCCCGCCCAGGGATCGAACTCATGTCCCCTGCATTGGCAGGCGGATTCTTAACCACTGCACTGCCAGGGGAGTCTCATGATTACATTTTAATTAATACCTTTAGAATCACTTTTCAGGCCTCTCCAGTGATAGCTAAATAGTCTCTTTTACAATTTTCTTTCCAAGCAGGACCGCACAAAACAGCTTTCTCAAACATGTGTGGAGTGGCACATTCTGTTCCCCTTCACTGGTGAGAACAATCTTGAAAAATATTTCCAAAGAAAAAGTGAGTTTTTTTTCTCCTCCCCAAAGTCCTTTTACTTCCCTCCTCTTCACCTCTTCCTACGTCTGAAAATAAAGTCAAAGTGTAGCACTACTTAGTTCTTTTCTCCAATTAACCTGCACCTACTTTCTGGCTACATGCACTTAAAATACAGTCAATGAAATAAATTACTAACACATTTCAGATAAGTTTACATACATAAAATGGCAAATTGGAGCAGTGATGCAGACACTCCACCAACTAACGCCCACCCTAAAGTCCTGCCAATGTGCTACCCAACTGGATAGTTCAAAATAATGTCTTTCTTCATTTGAGTGGCCGAAATCACGTTAATAATTCTTCATGTACTGTTACTTAGCTGTGACCAAAAATTATAAGCACACAGTATTTTCTAAACATGTAGAAAATAGGTCTATGAAGAAGCAAGGCCTTTAGGTAAATATATGGCAAATTTACTTCAAGACCTTGTTCTATGGAAATAGCCAGAAAATTGCTCCAATTCTCTTTCTCCTCTAAATCCCCTAATACTTCTTGTGCATGGGTTAGGCACGTAGCCACTTTCTATCTTAGATCAGAGTTCAACTGGCAAGCATTTATTAGAGCCTGCATATGACACACCACAGCTAACTGCAGGCACTGAGACATTCATATAATATCTGAGCAATTTAAAAATATGTCTATTTCATTAGACATTAAAAAAACAAAACAAACAAAACCCTCAGCCAAAAGCAATACCTTCAGTGCTGCAGGTGTTTCACTTCTATTTTTCTTTCATAGAACCAAATATAAGCACTAACTGCCTCATTTTCCTGTTCACCCAGAACATTCTAAAGGCAAAAAACATACCCCTAGTCTGTAGCACCTGCCATTCATAGTGAAGACTTCCTGGGTTCCTTGTGCTCTATTCTACCTCAAAATAGCTCTAACACTAATCTTTTCCTCTTCTCCACTGTGCTGGTCTTAGAGGAAGGAGGATCCCCTTTCCCTTCCAAGGTCCGGGTTCCCCCCACCTATGTCATCTTTTCTTCCCTTCTCCCTTTGTTGCTCCATCAATTCTCCAACTCTCCACCCCAACCCCATCTTTAGTGGTTCTGTCACTGATTTTGTTCTTCTGCTTGCAAGCCTAATTCTAGCAACTCTAGCATTTTGTTTAAGATGAATTGCCTACCTAACACTAAAAGAACTTGAGGTAGCACTTTTCCAGGATGGGAAAAAAACCGCTATGTTTTAATCATTTTTTGTGTCCTCCACTGCCCCTAACACAGTGCCTTGCACATACCTGGCACTTGATAAATGTTTGTTAAATTTAATTAAAATAACCTTCTTTTACCCTCTTAGGCTACTGGTCTGTATATCCTTGTCTATGCAGAGCCAAACTTCTTTAAAAACTAGTATAAATCTGCAGTCTCCACTTCTCAATAACCCCCTCCTGTAGACGCAGGCAGACACACACACACACACACACACACACACACACACACACACACACACACCCTTACTCATTAACACCCTGTAATCTGGATTCCACACCTTACTCTTTAACACACTGTAATCTGGATTCCAAGTCCACCCATCTCAAAAAATTGATGACCATTCAGATCGCAATTTTTTCAAGATTTTACAATTGTCTTTCTCTCTGCTATATCTGCAGCCAGAGCTAGTGTATCCTCCTTATGAAACTCTCCTCTACCTGCTTCAGGAACACTACAGTGATTGCCACAGCCTCTCCTTAGTTCTCTCTCTGAATACTGCAGTTAGATTTCCTTCCTGGCTTTTCCTTCTACTCACTATAGAGGTAGAATTCTAAACCTTTTGCTCCTTTCCCATGCTCTAGCACCCCTGGTCTAACTTCTTGCCAGACAAATCTACTTGGCAGTCCAGCATTACCTAAAAATGACACGTTTAACAAAAACCCCCTAAGTTACTTCTGCTGGCTCAAGTTATCAGTCACCACTGATTTGTTTTTCTTCTGTGCTCCTATATCTGTTATCACCAGATCCTGTCAATTCTCAATTCCAGCATATTAGTTAGACCCTCACCATTCCTTATTTTGATTAGCACAAGTCTCTATCAGCTCATTTCAATTTTAATGAACCCACCCTGCATCACCACTGCCAGTATTTTCTTTTCAATTCATGGCCTCTCCGGTTTCTTAGAACAACCTCTCCATTACTTAAGTTGTACTCACCTATCCTGCTCAGCTCATGTTTCACCTGTTCTGCAAAGGCCTCTCCAAGCATGCCACGTGTCTACAATCTTACAGGATTCCCTGTATCATTCATTGGAACAGACTGCCTCATAAAGGTACTGTTACTCATCTTTTTATGGATAAGAAGACCCTAACCTGACAACAAGATTGTGACATTCTGGAGAGAAGAGACCAGCCTCAGGACTCTTTGTACCCCTGGCACCTGGCTCACCACTATTTAGTCATATGGCCATATATTTAAAGCTTTTGGTAAATTAAGTTTCTACTAAATATAAAGAGAGCTCCTATATATCCTTTATCCAACTTCTACTAATGTTAAAACGTCTTACATACCCATAGAATTTATCAAAACTAAAAAATTACCATTGTACATTACTATTAATCAAACACAGACTTCGTTCAGATTTCTCTGGTTTTCCATTAATGTCATTTTTCTGTTCCAGGATGCCACACTGCACTGAGAGGTTTTCTCACTTGTTTTACACCAAGATGATAAAGCCCTTTATAATTTTCATGAATGACAATATCCAAATTACAACTGTATCGTTAAACAGAATATGCCTTGAACTTAGGAGAGAGAGAAAAAAAAATGAGAGGGGGCTATCATAAACCTACTTTTACAAACCATCCATTATACATACAGAATATCAAACAAAAAAGCACACTCGGGGCATCCTGCAGAAAGGAGCAATTTTTAGCAAGTGTTTAAAATATAAAACTATAAGATAAAAATGAGATTGTTACCAACAGGTAGATGATAAAAATGTAAGAGAGATATACTTAAATACTTCAGGTTTTTAAATGTTAACATCAATCAAACAAATCACTTTCTGTATTTAGTGGTCATTTTTAAGCTTTTTTTCTCCTTAGAAACTATCCTAGCACACAGTGAAAGGTATTTCATAATGATTACTGATTAGTCAATGAAACCAGTGTATTAGAGACCATCTTCTTTAAATAAAAACAGTAAGTCACCAACAGCTAAACTGAACTTTACCCTTTCCTCCATTAAAAAAAAAAAAAAACCCTTTAATTTATGAAATTAGAAATAACATTCAAGAATTAAAAATTAAAAAGAATCTCTATAAAGTACTCTCATCAACAGAGGAAAACTCACAGCAGATTCCCTGGAAAAGGACTCAGGCTTCTCTGGGTATTATTCAAGGAGCTGTGAGAAGCACAGCCGAATGGACTTCCCTACAGTACAGCAAAACCTTGCCGATGTTTCCCAATAGTGTTAATACTGTCCTCTGCTCTCTACCCTGTCTGTGTTAATTACAGAGCAATTAACCTGCAAAGGTTCAGTGCTTTATCCTATAGTCACCAAAGAAACATAAAACCTCTTGCTTTTTAAAGACAGAGGGAAAGGAAATACATCTTAAGAGTACACCAGTTCAACACTGATTATTACAATAATTTAAGATAAATCACCATTCTAATCAGAAATCAGGTTAAAAAATGTTTACCTTAAAAGAAAATTAAAAATAAAAAACACAATCAAGACAAAAAAAAAATAAGAGGAAGGCACAGACTGTAGCACCACTTAAACATCAAAATAAAATACACTCTATGTAACCATAACTGGAAAAAAACCTATTGAGAAAGATATATATCTTGGAAACATTCTTCTGACTGGGCTTCCTAGGCCATTACTATCTTGGGTGCCTTACTTTAAAAAGGAAAATAAAGAAAACACTCTCATCTCAAACCACAATACAAAATAAAATTTTATTCTTTTCTCTTGATGGGCCATTCAAGAGAATAAACATTAAAATGCAGTGAACTTTTGAAACTTAGGCAAATAAGTACTCCATTAAGATAATTAATTTAATTTTGAAAAATAGCCAGTAATTATTTCTGAAAATATACAGCAATGAGGTAGTAGATACAGCCTCAATTCTGTTAATAGCTTTTTACTGGAGTTTCTGTAACAAAGAATTATCTCCTCAGTTTCAAGTTTGGAGTGAAGGGAAAAAAGAACCACTAGCAAATCAAGCTCACAGGAAATGTCTTCTAAAATGGTTTTCTGCCAGCAAAAAGAGAAATTATTTTTAATCAAATGTCTCCAACTGCTTAATCACCCACCAGGGCCTGAGACTGGTCAATGACCAAGCGGGTAAGTACAGAGCGGTAGTCCACACAAATCCCTAGCAGCTCTCTCTGCACAACTCCAACTGGAAACCAAGCAGCGGTTTTCCTGTCCACCACCCTTCGTCTCTACTATACTATCAACAGAAGAAGGCTCAAAAGAAAAAACAGAAAAAAAAAAGAAAAGCTTCTTTCTGAGAAGCAATGCCACCCCAGTAGCAATGAGCATACTCAGTGCTATATCTTGGTTTCTTAAAAACAAACAAAAAACCCCAAACAAACAAAAAACAAGGTGAGCCTGCTACATCTTGTGTCAGAAAGCAAGAAAGCTATCTAGACTAGCAGGGTGTGACAAACAGGATAATGGGCCAACTTGAAGGGGTCCTCACTGGCAAAACTTGAGACAATTAAAGCATCGTAAAGAACGATAACTGTAATAGATTACAACACAACTGTAAAAACAGTTGCCAGGAGTGGAGTCCATGGTATCCCAAGAAAACAGGTGGAGTTGTGGGACATGCCATGAGGCCAAGGGCTCTCAGGACCACAACCACTCTTCCAACCAGCTGGCCAAGCTGGGTGCACTGAACCATGTGTGCCTTGACCCAACCAAGAGACACTATTCTAGGAGAAAAGTAAGGGAGGGAGCAACACATTCAAGAGCTCAGCAAGAGGAGGCAACAAACTCCGAAATAAAGCAACAAGCATGGAAAAGGGCCTGGGACTGGGCTGGTATCTATACTCCCTGGACTGTAAAGGTGCCCTTTAGTAGGCACTCTGTCAGTGGGGGTTGGGCTGAGTCTGAGAAAGGAGATCCTGGATGATATTCGGGGATGCAACATAATGAAGTGACATCTGAGCTACTCATCTGGAATCCTTACCATCTCTAGTGACCTAAAGCAGGTTACTTGATGATTTCTTCACACACAAAGTGGAAACCTCAGTTTCTTCACACAAAAAGTAGAAACAGTTATAAAATCTACCTCTCCAGGGCTGCTGGGAAAATTATGAGATTGTGCATATAAAACCCTGAGCACAATGCTTGGAAAATAATAAACACTCAATAAACAGTTACTGCTATTATTAGAAAAAGGTATCCAGAAGTCTATATCCACTCACTCACTTGAAATGAGGGGAAGGAGGAAGGAAGGCAGGAAAAGCTCTTCTTTACAGAAGAATATTAATTTAAAAGAAAAAAAAAAATTTAGAATTTACCACTTCATTCTCCAAATGTTTTCACAGCATCAACAGGTACTAAAACCACTGGGTAAAATGTTGTTGGGGAACAGTCATTCACAGTGTCAAAGTATCGCCCCAGACTACTAGCTTCACCAATAAATGCGATACAACTGGGAAATACAAGACATTACCCAGGTAGTGTTTTTACTAAAAATACTTACGCTGAATCTAAACATGAGAAAACAACCAGACAAGTCCAGATTGTAGGACATTCCACAAGACTGGCCTGGAATCTTCAAAATGCCAAAGTCATAAAGTGAAATCACTTGGGGACTCTTTCTTGCCGGTATGAGAGAAGACTGAAGAGACAGCACAACAAAGGCACTCTTGAATGTGAGTACCAGATTGGGGGACAACTGCTATGAAGAAAGATGAGCTATCAAGGACATTGTGTGGACAACTAGAGAAATATGAGTATGGACTATACACTGGATATATGGATGGCTTAACTGTATTGTGCTTATGCTGGAAAACTTTATACAAGATGCACACTGATATATTAAGGGGTGAAACATTACCTCTTACTTTCAAACGATTAGGCACACACAAAGTATAGGTCTGTCTGTCTGTATGTATACACGTTACAAAGCAAAAGTGACAAAATATTAACTGGTGAATCTAGGTGATAAGTACACAGTGTTTGTTTTACTATTCTTTCCACTTCCCTGTAGTTGTAGAGGTGGGGTAAATAGGGTGTGCCCTTCTAGTCAGAAGACTGGGAGTTCTTGCTTTGAACAAATATCTCTAGCAAAAGCTAGAAGTTAAGTGAATACATGGAAAGAAGCAAGAATATAGAAAAGAACAAAGGAAAGAACTTTACAACCTAAGCTTATCTGTAATTCATTCCGGATGACTTAAAACAGGAGATTTACTGCAGGGGAAAGACCGGCATTTACAGCAACACAAGAAAGATTATCACTGCAAGGATAAGTTTCTCACACTAAAACCATAGATCTCCATGGTCCTCAAGATCTCTGGACTTGAGGTAACAAGCAAAGAAGCAAATTCCATGAGTCCTGTGCCAAAGATTCTACTGTCTTAACTTGCAGTTTAACTCACAAAGTAATTATAGCAAAAAAAGGAAAGGAGGGACTTCCCTGACAGTCCAGTGGTTAAGAATCTGACTTCTAATACAGAGGACCCAGGTTCCATCCCTGGTCAGGGAACTAAGATCACACATGACACGGGGCAACTAAGCCTACGCGCTGCAACTACTGAGCCTACACTCGCGCCTCAACTAGAGAGCCTATGTGCCACAAACTACAGAGCCCACATGTTCTGGAGCCTGCATGCCACAACTACAGAGCCAGTGTGCTGCAACTACTGAGTCTGTGCACTCTGGAGCCCATGTGCCACAACTAGAGAGAAGCCCTAGGAAAGATCCTGTGTGCCACAACTAAGACCGGACATAGCCAAAAATAAAAAAATAAATTAAAAAAAAAAAAAAAAGGAAAAAATCCCCTAAACCCGAGTTATTATATTAACTTTCCCATCAGAAATCCAATTAGAATTTCTTCTGAATTGGTCCACAGTTTACTAAGAAAAGTATTTCTAAGCAAATTAATAATAGAAATACAATTTCCTGGAGGCTTGTTTATTTAGAGAATTTTTTGAAGAGATTTTAACACATTATCTTACTGAAACCAATGCTTCTATTTTGTGTTATAGTTATTAAAGTTACCAAGCTAAGGGATCCTGCTCACAAAAACTTTCTTTAGTTACTTTACAGTATCTTTTAAAAGTAAAGCTGCATCTAAAATGCCTATCTATTTTTTAATTCTTCAGTAACCCTGAAGTTGACCTTTAAACTTTAGAAGTAGAATAAACCTCAGATGACAGATGAGTTGCTTTCCAACATTTTGGCCAAAACTCACGTGTGTGCTACACACATGTGTGTTCTTATTGTATATCTGCATAGAATACATATTAAATGAAACAGCAGTTTAACAAATACCAAATACTATGTGAAGCACACTTTTATATTTTCTATTCTCTTCTCAAATAAAAAATGTTGATGACTGATTTCACTGCATAGTCATGAATCTCAGGAACTGCAATTTGAAAAACCCTGAGCCAGGCTGTGATACTATGATTTACAATAATAAATATATATTTGGTCTTAGTTCACAGTTCCAGGCACAGGGCTCCAAAAATCCCTGGAATTTCCTAAGTGAAGAGAGCAATAAAAGGTGTCTTTTGCTATGTTAATGAGGTAACTTTTGGAGGGCACTTTTGGATGGGAGCAGGTTGCTAAGAGAACCACCACGTGACTAGCAGGTTGGACCTTTCAGTTCTTCCCACCAGACTTTCAGGGAGGTCGGGGAGAGTGGCTGGAGAGTTGAATTCAATCACCAATGGCCACTAATTTAGTCAAGCATGCATATGGAATGAAACCTCCAAACAACCCAAAGGACAGGGTTTGGAAAGCTTCCAGGTTGGTGAACACAGGGAGATTTGGGAAGGGTGGAGCACTTGGAGAGTGCTTTGTCCTATGCATTTCTTCTATGTGACTGTTTCTGAGTTACAACCTTTTATTAAAAAACAGGTAAGTTAAATGTTTCTCTGAATTCTGTGAGCTGCTCTAGCAAATTAATCAAACTCAAGGAGGAGGTTAGTAAAAACACAGGTGATAACCTGGATTTGGGACTGGTGTCTGAAGTGCAGGGAGGAGGGGCATTCTTGTGGGGCTGCGCCCTTAACCTGTGGGAGCTGATGTTACCTCCAGTTGAACTGTATGACACACCCAGCTGGTGTCAGAGAATTGCCTGGCGATCTGGCAAACGATATCATACTGAAATTGGGTGCAGAATTTTACAGGCAAACGTACATGTGAGGCCCAAAGTAAAAGTCAGTGGGAAATTGTATCTGCATCAAGAATGTGACACGAAGACCTCACCATGCAGCCCAGTGAAGTACCTACTGCCCTATCAGGACCTTTCTTAACTAGGGAGGCCTTAATATAATTGTTTAGTAATCCTTCATTCATAAGAATCAAGAGACAGCCTCTCTGAGAAAGTTACCTCTGAACTAAGACCTGAAGGATGAGAATGAGAGGACCTAGCAGAGACCTGGGAGAAGATAATCAGAGATGAGAGACAAGCAGTTGCAAAGTCCCAGAACTGGAAAGGAGCCTTCAGTGACCAAGAAAGAAAAAGAAGTCTGGTGGGAACCCAGTAAGCAAGGATGAAGTGGGGTTGGACGCAATATTATGGGAATCAGATCACAGACAGAAAGGGCTTTACACTTTCACTTAAGAATAATGAGAACTTTATAGAAAAATGGTACAAATCAACTGGTTTGCTAGGTAGAAACAGAGACACAGATGTAGAGAACAAACATACGGACATCAAGTGGGGAAAGCAGGGAGGGTTGGGGGGGAGTGAATTGGGAGATTGGGATTGCCATATATACATTACTAATAAGGAAAAAAAATACCAATTGTACACTCTAAATATATGCAGTTGATTGTATCTTAACTGTATCTCAATAAAAGTTCTTAATAAATAAATAAAAAAAAAAAAAAAAAAAAAGAACGGTGAGAACTTTAGGCAGTGGTGAGTTTGCTATTGTTTTTTTAAGTTTGCCCATAAGCAGTATAAGCTGGATAATTATTTGCTGGCTATACGTGTTAACAAATATCTTCTCCCAGTCGCTGGCTTATCTCTTCATTTTCTTTAAGAAATCTTCTGATGCACAGATGTTTTCAACTGAGCAATATCTTTTCCTTTTGGTTTGAGCTTTCCATGACCCATTAAGAAATCCTTTTCTATTATAAGATTAAAAGTCTTCTTGGTTGTTTTTCTTCTCCGAAAGTTTTAAAGTTCTGTTTTTTTACACTTTTCAGATTGATTTCTGCATATGATGAGACAGGTGGATCCAATTTCATTTGTTTCCACAAAAATAACCAACTAATCCCACCAGTTTCCATCTTTTTCCCCACTGATTTGCCTGCCCCTCTGACATATATAAGTGGATCAATTTCTGAGTCTTTATTTCATTGGCCTATATAAGATTATAATAAGTATTTTGAGCTAGAGTATTATACAATCTAAACATTTTTAAAGTTCATAATGGTATGTGGAGACTGGATCTGAGAGCGAGCAGCCAGATGAAAGGAGAGACCAGCAAGAAGGTAATACAAGGATTCAAATCAAAAAATAATGACTCGCATTAGGGTTGTGGCAGTACAAGTTGCAAAGAGTAGAAGGACTTAAGATCCACTTTAGAGATGGCACTAAAAGACATGGTTATGGATAGAGAAGGGGGTGAGAATAACTGGAGAAATGTGAGATACCTTGCAAAGATGGGCCCCAAGCAAATGGATAGATGATTGTACTATTTACTCAGATGGGTCAGAAGAGAGGAGAAATGGGCCTATAAACATAATCTTGTTTTATAATTTTTTAATTAATATCTTTATAGAGTAGTTTTAGGTTCACATTTATAGCTTTTTTAAAATTAGAAAAGTTTTATGTATAATGAAGACAAACAGAATAGAAAGAATTTGAAAGTCACACATAATCCCCAGCAGCCAAAGGAAACTATAATGTTGATAAGTCCATCCAGCATTTTTTCAATGCATCCATAAGCATTTTTAAAACAAAATAACATCATGCCATCTTGTAGTTTAAAATGCTTCTTTTCCTATTCACTGTATCAAAGAACATTTTCCCATACCCCTAAATAATGCTTTGACTATATCACTTGTAATGGCTGCACAGTACATGCCATTGTATAGATACGAGAGCTCACTTAAGTGGTCCCCCAACTGGCTAAGGGTTAGGTTGTTTACAATTCTGAGACATCTACGGAGAGTCACCATGGTTTAACAATATAATCAGTGAAGATAGTTCCTCTGCAAGTTACAGAATACCCAAATAAAAGTGGCCTAAATAATAGGGGTTTTTATTTCTCACATAACAAGTCCAGGGTTGGTTGGATGACGGCAGTATCAAGGCTCTGGGTCAACATCTCTGATTCTCCTGACCTCTCCCATATCCCATTTCTCCCAAGATGGCCCCTGCAGTGCGGAACATTAACTCATCCTCACACAATCAGGGTCAGGCAAAGAAAGGGAGCAATTTTCTCTTTATGGGTCTTTCTGTTAGAGAGAAAAAGGCATCTCTCTATATCTCATTTACCTGGACAGGGTGACAAGCCCACAGCTGTGGGGAAGGCTGGAGAGAGCACCTGGATGTTTTAGCTTCCATAGTAGAAGGCAGGTTCAGCCTGTAAGAAACAACCAACAGGGACTTCCCTAGTGGTCCAGTGGTTAAGAATCTGCTTTCCAATGTAGGCGACACAGGTTCAAGCCCTGGTTGGGGAAACTAAGATCCCACTTGCTGCGGGGCAACTAAGCCCACACGCCACATTAGAGAAGCCTACACACAACAAAGATCCCATGTGCCGCAACTAAAGACTCGATGCAGCCAAATAAATAAATAAATACTTAAAAACAAAAAAAAAACACAACAAAGCCTGCCTTGACAGTATCTTTGCTTGTAGGCCATTTGAGGCTACGAGCTGAAAGAAACCCCAAAACAGCCTTTGAGTTTTCAATCCAGGTAGACAGCAGCTTAAATTATTCTCCTGCCCTCAACAGTTTCTTTTCCCAGATATTAACTTGTACAGAGCTGTGTCTATAAATTGCTTTGGGTCAACACAGAAGCATCTGGGGAAAAGAAAAAAAAAAAAAAAAAACCACATGATTGCTACTTTGCTTCATGATCACAGTGGCACTGTTCCTGTTAGTCACAGAAGACAACCTGGGCACCAAGATAAACTCTCCCCCTTTATGTGCATCTACCAAGGGAAAAAAAATGCATGAGAATCACAAAGGCAGAATAGCCACTGAGCTGCCTTAAAAAGGATTCAAGAACGTGCCATTAAGTTTTACTTAAAAGCTCTGGGTGGCAGAGTTAGCTCTAGCTCTTGCTTATTAGGTCGACGTCATTATTTAAGTTTGCAATATTACTAGAGCCCATCAAGTAGAGTTATTCACAAGTAGGACGGACAAGATTTTCTCAAGATGGAAAAACGAGAGAAAAAGTATACAGTTTATCATAAGGGAATGAGATAATTTCAAAAACAGGACTCCCCCAAATACACTGGCAATTCCTATGCGTTCTAACTCACTTATGTCACCCCTTACTGGTCTCTGGCCCTGTATGGTCCTCCAGCAGTTATCCCCCCCCCTCACCCACTACTGCCTATAATTAGCTTACCCTCAGCCTTTTGCTTTCAATGGGTAACTGCTACCGCATTCAGCGTCCCCATGCACTTGGTTCATAACTCTGTATAAACATGATTTACCCATCTATGGATCTACCCCTTCCCCATGAAATCATGAGCACAGGGACCAAGAGGCATGGACCAGTTCTTAGTCTTCTTTGTGCCCCAGAACTTTACAAGGTGCGTGTATGAACAGGAGACTAATAAAGTATTCTGAAAGATTTATTTGCTTGTATTTTCCTTTGATACAACTATGTGAAGACAGCTGCTGCCTCCAGTTAATACCTCTTAATATAAAAATATCCCAAGCAGTCATTATCATTAGTTGTTCAAGATTAAATATTTAACGTGGTTAACTTATTTTCCATAGTACCTACAACAATATCAACATAATACAGGGTTTTTTTGTTTTTGTTTTTAACCTGCCAAGAGTTCAAGAAACTTCCTTATCCCCCTGGGCACTATTCAGAAACAAATTCAGTGCCAACTTCTGATCTTCAGGTTTCTGAGCAATTATGCAGCAATGCCTCCTTATAATGCTATAGACAACTGCCTTCTGTCCACACACATTCCAACAAGTATGTCAGGATCCTGTGCAGTTCGATTCTTGTTAAGGTGCAGGCTCAAACATTTTTTGTGTCATGAGACCTTCTGTGAACTTAAGACCAAAATTTCTTCTTTGGACAATACACATCCTCTACACCCCTCAAAACACACAATTTTGCCAACATTTCAGGGAGCTAATGGACAGCCTGATACCCAAGCATGAAATCCAGAAAGATTCAAGGACCTAAGATTAAAATTACCGGTGCTGATAGTGGTGCTCATGACAACTTTTGATTCTTACATGTGACAGTAAATTACAACAGGCAGGAAGAAACATAGTATGAGTCAGGAGTATCCAACTAGTATGTGGAACTAATACACACTTCAACTCAGGCTAACCAATTAGTATGTGCATCAGGCACACCCAGTTTCACTTCCCTCATTGAGCTCTGGACACCAAACACTGGACAATACTATAATGGATCTCGGGATAAAGAGCCTATTGATTCCAGTGTAAAAGAAAGAACAGAGTCGAGGGAACGCGTAAGGGACATGTGTAACAGAATGGTTAAATGTGAGAACTCTGAAGTCGGTCTAAGCTTGGTTCCCAGTTCTGTCACTTCCTCCCTGTGTGGCCTTCAGAAAACTACGTACCCCGTCAGAGGCTTGGTTTCATTATTGGTAAAGCTGGGACAATAACACTCCCCTCCTCATGGGGTTGATGTGAAGTTTAAACAAAATAATGTCTACAAATGGTAAGCACAGTGCTGACACAAAGCAAATACTCAATAAATGCTTGCTATTTTTAACCACCCCCTTAGGGAAAGGAATACAATGCTAGGGATGTAAATCTACAGAAGTAACTGTGACACAAAAGGCCCTCAAGTTTTAAAATAAAAATTTCATAGTCATAAAAATAAACAGGCTTACAAACCATACAATGTTAGAAAACTGGATAGTACTTTAGCGGCTATCAGCTCCAGCCCGCATTCTACTGGTGGAAAAACTTTTAAATTAAATTCCTAAGATCATACTACAAGTGACACTTCCTTCCTCTCAGTCTTGGCTCAAAATTGTGGGACAAAAAATCAAAATGCAAAAATAGGTCAAAATGAAATGTTTATTTAACAAATAATTATTTAACATTTATTTATTAAATATAACAAATTATTGCATGTTTATTGAACAGTTACTGAGTATTTACTATACAAATATTAAAAATGACAAGCTACATATTGTTCTAGGTACCACAGGTATAAAAGGGAACCAGATCCCACCTCCTAGTGAAGGAAAATTAACACACACACAAACAAATAAGTGGTAAATGCTCTGAGGGAAATAAAACAGGCTACTGTACAGAGACTGCATTAGGTGAAAGAGCTACTAAGGTCTGCCAGTCAGGGAAGGCCTTTCTCAGGAGATAACATCTGAGCTGAGATTTTAAAGAGGAGCATGAGGAAGACCAACCAGGTCAAGACATGAAGGATGGGGGTTCTAGAAGGTAGCAGAGCTGGTGCACAATCCCTCAGTCAAGAAGATGCCTGGGATATCCAGGGACAGAAGAAAAAAATCAATGTGGCTGGAAGACAGTCACATGAAGAGAGTGAGGGGTATCGGAGAGGTGGGTGAAGGGTCAAGCTCACATACACTTGTGGGCCATGGTAAGAAATTCAGACCTCAATCTAAGCAAAATGGGCAGACATCAGAGATAGGCTTTAAGCCGGGGAGCAAACAGATCCAATTCATATTTTAGAAAAAGATCATTCTGGAAGCAAGAAATTCTATCAGGAGGAAGCTGCAGGAAACTAGCAGAAGGCGTACCCTGGACCAGGGGGAGATGGCAGAAGCAGTCACCCTTAAGAGAACAGTCTAGAGGCAGAACATTTTTTTAAATGAAAGAAAGTTGTTCTATTGAGCTTGGATTCTTCCCCTTCATCCATCAGCCAGTCTCTCAGATACTGACAGTTAAGGACCTGAGTTCTGAGGGGTACTGGAAAGAAGGCAACCGAGAAAAGAAAAACAAACAACCCCCCAAAATTGAATGGGGAATACCAATAATGAAAGCTACAGAAGAAATCAAGACAGTGTGTCACTGGGAAAAAAACGGACAGCCAGTTTAATGGAACAAAATAGAGTCTAGAAAATGGACCCACACAATATAGTCAATAGATTTTTGACAATGATGCAATAGCAACTGAAAGGAGAAAAGAGTCTTTTCAACAAATGGTGCTGCAACAATTGAATAGAATGCCTACCTGGGGTGGGGGAGAAAGAAAAAGAAAAGAAACTCAACCCATATCCCCATATCTCACACCATAAACAAAAATTAACTCAAACTGGATCATGGGTCTAAACCTAAAACTTCAGAAGAAAACCTAAGAGAAAATATTTGTGGTTTGGGGTGAGGCAAAGATTACTGAGAGACAACAAGAGTCAAAAGGTAAGACTCATAAAGAAAAAAAATTCATAAATTAGACTTCATCAATGTTAAAAACTTCTGCTCTTCAAAAGATATTATCAAAAAAATTAAAGGATGACTACAGATTGGGAAAAAATATTTGAAATATACATAAAGTGTGTATGTCCAGGATATTTTTTTTTAATTTCAAAACGATAAAAAAAAAAGACTCAAGAAAAATAGGCAAAGATTTGCACAGATACTTATCAAAGAAGATATAGAGATGGCTAATAAGCACATAAAAAGACACTCAACATCACTACTATGGAAATGCCTTAGAACACGAGTACCACTATACACCTACCAGAAATAGCTAAAAACTCCCCAAACCTACCATCCTCCTAGTGCTAGTGAGAATGTGGAACAAAGGTTCTCTCATATATATTAGTGAAACTGAAAAACAGTATGGCCATTTTGGGAAACAGTATGTCAGTTACTTTATTTATTTATTTTTTTGTCAGTTACTTTAAACATACACTAACCACATAACTCAGCAATCCCACTTCCAGGGTAAAACTTAAAAAATTTACAAAAATCTGTATGTTAATATTTACTGAGGCTTTATTCACAATCACCAAAACCTGGAGATAACCCAACTGTCCTTCAAGGGGTGAATGGCTAAACAAACGAGTATATCCATACAATGGAATATTATTCAGCTATACAAAGGAACTAATTGCCAATGCAGGCAACCACATAGACAAACCTCAAATGCATTACGCTAAGAGAAGATGAAAACTCAAAAGGCTACATAGTGCATAATCCCATTTATATGACACTCAAAAAGGTTCACTTTGAAAGAAAAAACATCATGGGCAGTTGCCAGGGACTGGGGTAGGGAAAAGGACTGACTACAAAGAACAAGGGAATGTGGGGAGGTAGGGCAAGATAAGAGAGAAATATTCTGTCTTGATAGTGCTGATAGTCTCATAATTGTATTGGGTTGCCAAAACTCACAGAACTATAAGCTAGAAAGGGTAAATTTTTGGGACTTCCCTGGTGGCGCAGTGGTTAAGAGTCTGCCTGCCAATGCAGGGGACACGGGTTCGATCCCTGGCCTGGAAAGATCCCACAACGCCATGGAGCAACTAAGCCTGTGAGTCACAACTACTGAAGCCCGCACACCTAGAGCCCGTGCTCCACAACAAGAGAAGCCACCACAGTGAGAAGCCCATGCACCACAACGAAAGAGTAGCCCCCTGCTCGCCGCAACCAGAGAAAGCCTGTATGCAGCAACAAAGACCCAATGCAACCAATAAATAAACACATTAAAAAAAGGTAAATTTTACTTTATGTAATACCTTGATAAATCTTTAAAAATATGTATAAAATCTTAATAATGAATATGTATTGCTCCCAATTCCACATATAAAAAAATACAAATTTATAAATGCATGCAGCCTCATTTTTACCATGTTTTCTATTACCTGTTTCTCTTTATTCTGCTATCCTTGGACACTAAAGTTTTAATGAAATGAAAATGTGCTAATTAAAGTTGACTTATGTGTAGTAAAATGTAAAATCAGAAAGCTTACAAATACCAAAACCTTAGTAAGATGATTTAAATGTAATCTGAGGATCATTTCAGAATAAGTTGCAAAAAACATTTAAAAATATTCAAAGTGAATGTGAAATGTGCCCTGCCCCTTTAAGAGGCTGCAACGAATGAATAAGTAGATGTAATCATTAAATTAATCTTACTAGTCTATAGAAGGTTCAAACCTTTTCATAAAAGTCCTCCATTTTTAGGTAGATTGATATCCTAGGGAGCTTTGAGGAGGACACATACCAACAGTCCTTAAAACTTTGCCTGAGTCATCAACCCTTTAATTGTCTATTTGGGGGGAGCCTGCCTCCTCCCTCCCAGCTTTGAGGGACGCAAGGCAGGCTGGGTCCACCTGGGAAAAGGTCTGGCTAGATGGGAGTTGGTGATGCTGCCTGTAGAAAACTTACTGGGAAGAAGTCAATAAGAGAACTAGAAAAGCAGAAGCAAAATGGGGAAAAACAACAACAACAACAACAAAAAACCCCACTGCCTGGAGTGAAACCTGCTTTTCTGTGTAACAGTTCCATCCAGTCCTCTTGACCCCCACACAGGCTCGGCCTGCTGTGCACTGGTGTGAATGAAATGCAGAAGCACAGCTCTGGAAAACTCTACATTCTTCTTAGTGTAAGCCCAAAGCCCAGGTGCTTCAAGGGAAGTCAGATGCACCCACCCAGACACATTCTGCCAACTTCTGTAACATTGTGTGCTTAAATCCTCCAGGAGCTATGGAAATGCATTTATTAGGGCGAAGGATGGAAAAAAGGGCTCCCCCTCCACAGGAACTAAACAGTAGCACTTCAAGTTAGCAACAATTAAAAACAAACAAAACTGATGAGCTTCTAGAAATTTCTTCTAAAGAAGCTTTGTAACAGAAATTAACAGAGTGGACACTGTAAGCACAAATGAGAAATCCTGTTCCTTATCTAGGTTTTTTAGGGAGTTCTGAAGTCGAGACAGAGTTAAAAAATTACTTAAATATATGAGAGTCTTTGTTAGGAGAGAAGGGAAATTACCGCCTCTTAGAGCCTCATCAAATTACAGCACAAAGATTAGATTATGATTGCATCACTCAATAACATAGTCCCCTGATCCACAGTAAATGAACAAGTTTAAAAAAAAAAAAAAGAAAGAAAACCCCACACAACAACCAAAAGTGAGGGGCAGACATACCAATGTAAGACAGAAGAATGTGTAGAACAATGTTAAAACTGCTTTCTTTGGCTTAGATGAGCAGGTAAGCAAAGCCCTATAACTGCAGAACCAGCCTCCACTCCCCACCCCCAACCCTTATCCCATCAATCTGTGTACATCATGTAGTCAGCGGCCAGCATGTTTTATAAAGCCTTTAAGCCCCAGGCACACTGTTGAGTAAAGACAGTAAAAAAGCTGGAACAACAATCTCTGATAAAACACATCTATTTTATAGCTTGTTTTTAAGTTTTTAAGTTTATTTCATATAATACACATTTAGAAAATACCCATAGTAATCACAAGAAAAAACGTGAAAGGGAAGCTCACCCGTAAGTTCACTGAAAATTGGCCATTTAAAAAATAATGTAAAAGCTGAGATGTTAAAGAAAATGTTTTATGCACAGAAACTCACAACAAACTATGACTGTAGTACATGAGTTCAATTGCCTACCTACACCAGAAAGTCCCCTTAATAGAGCCTGAGGTGTATGAGGTCAAATACTGAACGTCTTAGATCCTCCAGGAAAGCGGAGGAACAGGACTTGGCTGCAGATAATCAGGAGAAATGATTCCAGAACAGCAGTGGGCCCTGGAGAAAGTGATCAGGAAAGGAGGGAAACTCAAAACAAGGTAGTTGATGATTACTTTAGGCAACTGAACTCCATCCTGCTGGGACCCTTTGCGAAAGGACCATGTGCAGAAAGCATCTCAAAATTGCCCACCAAAGGGGCATGAGGGTAGCATTCCACTGACTGTTCACCTATGGGTCCAGGATTACCCCATGGTGGGGAGAAACTCCCTCACCATTCCACGTTGCACACGCCTGAGGAGTGGATTCCCCACAAAAAGCACCAGGGAAATGCAAAAGCTTCCCAGTGCAGTTGAGGGGAGGTGCTGTCAAGCCACAGAAAATATGTTGTAATAGCAATGACTCGAGAGGAAGCCACATAAGGAGGGTATGTGGTGGGCCCAGGAAGGACAACACGGTTTCTGCACTGCAGGGATATCTGTGTCCAAAAAGGGTGGCAAGCACAACTACTGCAAAATTATGAATACCTCTGGAAAGCCCATTACTAGCAAATACAGAAGAGATAAAATCTGGCTCTTGGATACTTTATACGTTTTTGCTTTTGTTGAAAAAGTAAAGTTGTATTTTTAATCTTCTCTCATAATTTCTGCTATTAGAGGCTGTGATGTAATGGAGGGGAGAACACAACATACACACGTTTTTATATACACATATTTATATCTTTCAGGTTTTTTTGCCTAATGGTTAATTAGTTTATAAAGACAAAAAAGGCAACTATCACAACAGTGGGTCTAAGTGTCTCTGAAACTTAAAATGGCTGTTTTTAAGTCTATAATGGAAAAAGAGGGACATACCATTTTAAAACTGTCATACTGCAAGACCTTCTGCCAGAATGCCAATCTGAAATGCACGTGTATATGTGTGTGTGGGTGTACACACACACACATAATTTAAGGACCAATCATGACAAGGACAATAAAACAAAATGCTAAGAGGAAGGAAAAAAACCCCAAGGGTATTGTCTTTCTTTTTTTAAGCTAACTCAAACACATAGGATGGTAAAGGCGCAGTCATTTAAATCATTTCCTTAGTAATACAAGTAATATTTAAATAGATTTAATAGTGCTGCTCCAAACCAATGAATTATGGGTTTAAAACCTATTAAAATGTAATGTTTTTTTCCTGAGCTGAGAGGAGAGAGATTTAAATCCACTGAATTTTAATATTTCAGCTTGAGCTGCAGGAGGTAGAGAAAGTCCAAATGAACTATTCCATCAGCACCATTCAAGCATGAACATTTTAATCAGTTTTACTTCCTTGGAGTTCTCTAACACAGTTTACGCTGTCATTCTGAAAGCACTTAACACAGAGAGTGTGAAAAACCACCAAGGCTTGTTATTGCCTTCACAATGGATGGCAAATAATTTTGCAGACTTCCTATCATTAAAATGTCACTGCTAAAAATTGAGGTTCAGCATTTCTTGTGCTAAACTGCATTTTCCTACAACACCATGGCATACCTGTTCTTAAGGATTTTTGAAGGGGGTGTGCTTTTTAAAAAAATGCATATTTCTCTCATTTCTTTCCTCAAAGAGGTTAAAAAAGAGGGGGAAGGAATCCAAAGGAATCCCATTTTCTATTTTTACAAGCCAAACATTTTCTTTTCCAATGTTCATACTAACAAAACTTTTTTCTTAATGGTAGTTTCTTTGGTGAAATTCTTATGAGGTTCCAACTTAGTCTCCTTTATTAAGCATAACCACATTCACACAGCATGTGCTGATTATATAGTGTAATGGATTTAAAAAGCATTTTAAGATAGTCAGATGACTCAATTTAATAATACAGGAAATGAAAACATCATTTCTAATTAGATCATATTACTGATTTAAAACTACAATTTGTGTGTTGTTCCAACAGTGTGATCTTACAGAGATTCTAATTTAAAAACACAGTGGCTAGCAGGACACATGACAAGATCTAACTAGATGCATAACGTTCCCACAGCACATTTGGGGGAACTCTAGGAAAGCTTCAAGGAAATATGAAATACGAACAATTCCAAACAAAACACAAAATATTAACTATAGAAAACAACACAGGCATTTTTTCCTGTTTTTTTTCCCCTTATAAATAAAAGATAAATGATACTTATTTCAATCTATCAACAGTTTTAAACTGAACATGACCTGTGAAAGAAATCATTATAACTGTGTTTCATTCCATTAAACACAACTAGCTTATTGTCAAGAGAACAAGCCGCCTCTCCAGGTTTCGGGCTCACTTCAGCTTTTTGCATTTAAACTGCATGGATCACTGGTTTGGCTCATTTACCAATGAAGGTAGAATAATATTGCAGAGTTAAAAAGGTGCTTCATCAGATTTCATTAAATTTGGGAACATTTGCGCTTGTCTGGATGGTGGGCATACATATAAAACAGGTACATATCCAGTGATAAATAAATGAAGGTCTGCAGGGGCTCAGATGGGTCTTTGCCTTCCGGAGGAACGCTTTCATTCCCATGGCGCAGAAAATCACTGTCGACTACCAAAAATCAAGTTACAAAAATCTAAAATTGACCCCCCTGATCTCTTCTGGTAGTTGGTCAAAACACCATCACCTTGCAACACAGCCACACCTAACCAGACACAGAACAGCAGGTGCACTTAAAGTTCCACAGTGTTACAACCCTGAAAGCTCCTGGACACTACTGCTTACTAGGCAGGGCTGAAACAGACAAAGGCAAGAACAGCAGCCACAGAAATGCATCAAGTGAGTTGCCTTTAATGGGGCTCTTTTCTTCTCACTTGGTTTGTGGCTCCCTAAAACTGCTGGGTTTGTTTTTTCTATTTCTGCAATCTGTTTTTCAGAATAGTCAGATGACGTGATTTTGATTCCATTTTCTGCTCAGATACAAATAATCTGGAATTGCCACTAGATCCACCAGCTACAGCACACGCTGCTTTGATAGCATGCAGCTCTACTGAGTTAGTTCTTCAAATAAGTTTTTAGGTCACCAAATTAAATTAGCTTTATTTTAATAATTAAATCCATATATACACAGTATGTCTGTCAGTTACTCAGCTACAGTCTAATAAATCATCTTCTCCCTGAGAAAAGGCAATCTGCCATCCCATTCAAAACAAAGTATGTAAAATGAAATAGATATAAAACAGTATTAAAAATATACTTGATGTGATGAAAGAAAGGGAACTTGTTCTGCTTTTATATCTTTCCTCATATTTTTAAGCAACATCCAACACAAAACAATGTGTTTTTGATTTATATTAATCCCGCCACTGTACAGACAGTAACTAAAAAGACTGAAGAAAGCAACAAAAAAGCATTCTGTTTCCCTGGAAAAGGCTATACCAACCAGACATAAGGTAGGATGGCTACCTGTATTTTAGCAGTTCATACAAAAATAAACGCCAAGCCAGAAATGACCCAGGAACCTTTCCTATGGGTCCTCACCCACGCATTCTCTCCTTTGACAGCAGAGAATATAGTGGATGAGAAAAGGTTCTATTCCTAGTGACCTTGAGGGATTTGGTAACCAAAATATATCCCAACAGGAGTACAACATGTGTTTCAAGCAAACACAGCTGCTATATACATATACACTAACACTAACTTCAAAATCAAAGCCTTCTCAGCCATTAAAAAATTTATTACATTGCCATTTTCCGGAATTTTCAGAAATAAAAACTAATTGTGAAAGGTATTCATCTCTCATCTCTCCCCCATCCCTGAACACAGAAAATGTATGACAAACGAGTCTCTACATGGCTTGTTCTGATTCAGCCTCTTCTTTCCAAGGGGCACTTCTGAGGAAATAAAGGTTACACTTTTCCATTTATTATGTCCTTTAATTTACTACCAGTATTTTCTTGTGGTCAGAGGGACACAAAATAGAGCTCAAAATAGCCCATTAAAAAACAAGCTGCAATCAGACTATTGCTCCACCACCATCGGCAGCCATCCCAGAGTTCTGATTTCCTTGTTAAAAGACAGAGGCATAATTGAAGCAATATCTTCACTTCAGATTGATTATCAGCCGACCCTTATCCGCATCTTCACTCAGCAATTTGAATTTTAATGAAAGTAAATGGAATAATTAGCATTTCAAAGTGTGTTTGATACACTGAGGGGAAAAAAAAGAGAATAGACTTTTGTATATAATCTATACACAAAAGAAAGTATTTGGGAGGGGGCAGAAAGAGGAAAGTACAGTTGTAGTGTCTTCATTAGAATAACCTAAGGAACTGCTCCTAACAGCTGCATAAACAGAGATGTGAATACTGTGCTTTCTTCCAGCTAAGATTTCTTGCCTTTATTATTTTTAAGTTTTAGCACCTTATTTTATTACTGGTTACCTTAATCGGGAAGAACAAACATATAAGTGGAGTTGGAGTGACTGCTCAAACCCATGAATTCAGCAGGATTTCTATGGCGCATCAATGGTATTAGGAAGGATTGTCTAACTGGGCCACTGATTTTGCAAAAAGGTGTAGTTCATCTATTATTTCTACTACAAATGGACACTAGGCCTTAAGAACCACTCATCACAGGGGAGGAAGAGCAGCAGGAGATGTGAAAATGTACATTTTATTTAACTAAAAATGATATTAAGATACTCTATGTTTGGGGAAAGATAAAAGAAATCGGGTCATTTTAACATCAGGGCAATCTGTGTCTTTTTACTGGCAATAGGCTAGCAACAGAGGCTGATTGTAAAGGAAAGAAATACGAAAAACAACTACCCAGTCTCCTCAGGGGGAGAATTTTCAGAACATGTCAACTTGAATTGGTGAGAATATGTTCAGAGTTTCTGAGGTAGCCATCAAACTTCACGTGAGACTGAAAGCAAAGTGCTTCATTTCACTTTGTAGTCCTCTACTGCCTTTTGCCCCTCTGAACAAAATTGAAGAAGAGCGCGAAAGAGAGCTGATAACAAACACTAAGATGATCAGAGCTAAAATGGAAAGGCCACGTACCCCAATGATGGCGTTCAGTTCTGCCATGGTCACCTGCTTGGCCCGTTCCACAGCCTGCACCACTTGTTGCTGGTGCTATAAATGAAGATCAGAAACAGAATACGATTATTTGTTTTCTAGTCAGTCAAGAACAGCTTTTCCTAACATGTCCTCTAACTTTAATTACATGCAAAACAGGATTCAGGGGTCTCCATGTTTCAAATAAAAGCCCCACGTGGTGGATGACTAAATGTCTAGGGTACCCCTGTGTCTACAGTGCTGAGAAGTAACTGGACATCCAACTGCAGGGATTATCCTTACAAGTGGTAGAAGCAACTTAAATTTTACTTTCAAGTCAGTGGTGCACTTTGACCCAATGTCTTCCACTAACACTAACAAAACAACACAACCCGTCTCCTCACCTGCTTTCTTTGTCTCCCTTTTTTCTCTGCCACCTACATAAAACATGTTTTGAAAATATTTCCTACAAGTACTTATTTTTAAGCTTCCACCTGGTGTTTGTTAGAGAAGACACTAGAAAGACATCTAGAATCCAATGTTTATGTTTCTTCTCTAAATGTGAAAAAAGTGCTCATATTTTCATTCCTGTCATGAAGAGCTGCATATTTAAAAGATATTAAAAATGTTCAATTCTTGCCAGCAGTAAAGTTTAAGGACTTCAGCTATTTCTTTTAAATGCAATAAGAAAACTAAAACCTGCAAGTTTAAGTTATTTTTCTTTTGAAAACTTAGGGTGGATAATATACAAAAATCACTTTGACCACAATTAAGTTCTAAAAAGAATGAGCAAGATCTGATTTTAGTAATTTTTGTAATATTAGAAAAATTAAGCAGCACTCACATTTGGACATACACAAGTGCTTACACAAGTACCCCCAAAATGTAAATATTATTCCCAAACTAAATACACTTGAACACTCTAGTACATACACACTCAAATTCAGTCTAAAATAGGAATCTCCTGTACTTTTTTCAACTTGCTTTAGTAAATGAAGAGCCAGAGACTGTGCTGTGAAACAGGTACTCCTCTGTGTGGCTGAGAGAGTCTTGTTTTGGTGGATTCCAGTTGAGAAATGTACTAACATTCTCTACTGATCTAAAGTGAGTATGAAGCTCAACTATCATACTGCTCAATGCATATAAAGAACTAAGCTATCAGTTATGTAAGTGAAATTCCCCTTGACCTACCTAGTACTACATTCCAAAGCCCCCAAATAAACAGTTACTGGGATTAACTAGGGTGACTACTATTTCTACCTCCCAGCTGTAAGTAGGGGAAGGTGATGTGGGAAAGGAAACTGCTTTAAATCAGTTTATCTACATGTGGTGTTCTCACCCTTGATTTTCTAATAGACGTGTATTTTATGCCTATTAATAATGCAAAGAAAAGATCTATCAAATAACAAATCACTGCATTTTACGTTTTTAATGGACTCTGATCATTAAACTATATACCTTGATTTTTTTTTAAGACTCTGTTTCAAAACAAAGGCTTCAGAAGCAATCCCCCAAATCTTAATAGATATCTCCATCCATCCTTACTCTTTAGTAAAATATCTACCAAAGTGAAATAATTTATTTTCCTTTTTCTCTGAAGGTAAAAATCCTAAAGATTCATGAAAACATTAGAAGGAACAGAGAAGCATAGTTAATAAAATGGCCAGTAGTAGTTGTTCTCCCTTGAAGCCAACCTGACCATGTATGTTTATTGAGCATCTATCATGTGCCAAGCACAGAGCTCATATTTTGATTTAGGACAAATTTGGTTGTCAGGGTATTGAAAACTAGCAGCAGTTGGAAAACAGAGGAAAAAAACAAACAAACACAAAATTTTTATGGAATTTTCCATCTTTTACTTTCCAAAGAACTGAAAGCCAAAGGAACACATGTACACTTATCCAGCATGCATCTCTCTCATTCCATTCATGCACCCATTTGTTCAACTAAAGTTTTTAAAAGCTCTTACTCTGTGCCATTTCTGTATATTACTTAAATACCTGCATATTACTGAAATATCATCTACTTTACATTAAATATTCAAAGAACAGTTCCACAAGACAGAGATGCAGAAAAATACATCTAGTTAGGGCTTTTCTACCATGAAGATCGCTCAATTCTTGCTTCATAAACTGGATTCCAACTGCCAAGATGAGCAAAGATGCCTTAGGCAGTGGGGATATCTTTCTGACTTGGCATTAAAATCAGGTACATTTACTGAGAAAGCCAGAAACACACCAGTGAACCGTAACACTGACATCAGATGCTTTTATAGAAACTCTTGCTAAAAAGCTAAAATGACAATGGAAGTTATGATTCAGCTCCTTCCTTTTCTCTCATGGCAATGGCCATGGGCTAATACCACATCTGAACTTTACCTGTAGTTCAGGATTTTACTTCCCTTTATTTCTGCTTACAACTGTGAATCATGAGGCGCTTAAGGACTTTTTGAACAGAAGCTCCCTAAGGCAAAGAATGCCTCCTCCCTTTCTGGAAGCACTGGGACATTGCTCACTCAGCCACACAGTAACATTGTAACACACTGAAGAAGCACAGAGAAGGACAAATGATCACAAAACAAAAAAACGAACACTAGGGGAAGAAGCCCCAAAGTACTCTTGCAACAGGACCCAAAGAGGCATTGTTTTTCCACTTTCACATTTAAACATGTAAGCTCTCTGACTCAGAAAACATGGCAAGTTTTTCACATCTTCTTAGAGCCGTGATGGCTTTCCCATTATGTCTGCCATCTCTTCCCCTTCTCTTCCCCTTCCCCATCTGCTCCTCTCTTCCCACTCCACCCACATCTCATTTCCTCTCCCACTTCCTGCTGATCTCCTCTGTGGCCTCACCACAAGTGGTGACAGCCACTCCAGCCCCAGTAAATCTGCAGAAGGAAGAATCCTGTGGCCTCTCTCATTGCTCAAGCTGCTCACTCAGATACGAGGTCCTAGTCTGAGCTTTCTACCAGCACCACCAAATAAAGTGCCACTAGGAATATATTAATAAGCCAAGGGTCTCTGAGAGAGGAGCCTCTAACTGGGATATAGAAGAGAAAACAAACAACAACAAAAATCCTCAAATATTTATTCTTTAAAATACTGTGATTTATAATTTTAAAAAATCCAAACAAAAAATCTAGATTCTGATTATGACTGTACAACTCTGTAAATTTACTAAAAATTACTGAATTGTACCTAAAATGAGTGAATTTTATGAGGTGTAAATTACAACCCAATAAAATACTGTGATTTAAGGAATACAAGCATGATTGTAAAAAAAAAAAAAAACCAGTAAAATGAAATTCTATACATTAAATCACTTGCCTACTTACTTTCATCATCATAAAATTAACTTTTTGCACTTGTTCAGTTAAATAGTTTTTCTACAAGAAAGAGACTAAAACAATATAAGCTTATGATAAGTCCAGCAAAGTATGCTGAGAAACAGGCATTAACAAACCACTAGAATATATACCTCAGATGTTGAACACATGTTTCTCAGAAGAGACTACAAAGACAATATCTGCAATGCCAATACTTTGGGGCATGGCAATAGATTTGGTACCTCTAGTAAAAACTTTCATTTAAAAACTGTATTAGGGACTTCCTAGGTTAGGAATCCACCTGCCAATGCAGGGGCAAGGGTTCAAGCCCTGCCCTGGGAGGATACCACATGCTGCAAAGCAACTAAGCCCAAGCACCACAACTATTGAGCCTGTGCTCTGCAGCCCGTGAGCCACAACTATTGAGCTCATGTGCCGCAACTACTGAAGCCCATGCACCTAGAGCCCATGCTCCACAACAAGAGAAGCCACCACAATGAGGAGCCCATGCACCACAATGAAGAACAGCCCCTGCTTGCAGCAGCTAGAGAAAGCCCATGTGCAGCAACGAAGACCCAACACAGCCAATAAAAAAAATAAATCCAATAAATAATATTTTTTAAAAATGCTTGCTTTAAAAAAAAGAAAAACTATATCATAACATATATTTTTTTAATATCCTTCTTATTGATGGGGTAATACAGGGGTAGTAAGGACAGATACGTAAAATGAACTAGAATTCTTACCCTGACATGTGGAGATGCAAAAGTGAGCATGAGATAATGGCTGCCCTCCTCACACAATTCACATAGAGCATCTTACAAAACAGGAAGTTAGGATTTAAAGTACTAGGCAAGATTACTGGCAGGAATGGTCAGCATACTTTCTGGGGCATCAAGGAAAGGCCTTGTTTTCTTACTCATTCAATTATTTACTAAGCACCTGCTGTGTGCCAAGCACTGTGGTAGGAACTGAGATTAATGAACAAGACAGTGAATTAATAATACTCAAGAGGCCTGGTAATTACAACTGCAGGATAGTTCCCATGAAGACAATGACAGGATGCTACGCAATCACTCATCAGAGAAATATCTAATCAAATCTTAGGGTTGGAGGAAGATTCCATAAGCAAGTGGACACAACAACTGAGACCAGAAGAATGTGCAGGGGTTCTTTGAAAAGCAAGGAGAAAAGAACTGGAGGCAGAGGGAACAGCTTGGATAAGGTCCCTGAACGATAAAGAAAGCTTGTCTACTGAGGAAGAGAAAGACTGTGTGGCTGGAGGAGGAGAGAAGTGTAAGAGAAAAGTTGGAGAGACAAGGCAAGGTAGGATTCTGAGGCCCTTCCTGGGCATGGCAAGACACACATGGAGAACTCTTTAAAATGGAAGAGGTATTCACAAAAAGGACAACAAAGGCACGCATTTGAAGTCACTTGAGTATGGTGCCGGCATACTCTATAGAACCATATACTAGTGGGGAGTGAAATCTACAAGGTAGGAGGAGCCTAAACAGTGAGGCTCTGCATGACATGCCAAGAAGCTGGACTTTATCCTGGTAAGATTTTTTTTATTTAAAATTTTTAAGCAGCTGAGTGTTATCAGTTCTTCATTTTAGTCAGATGGATCTGGGAATAGTAAAGAAGCTAGATGGCAGGGAGGTGAACCAGACTGGAGGGAGAACAGAGGGCTAATGTAATATTCTAAGGTGAAAGATACTGTGGCCTGAACTCACTACCTCATATTCAAGCTTTTTCCTTTTTGGGATAATGGACCCTAATATTGAGTAGAAATCTACCTTCCCATAACTTCTTCCCACCCAATTTTGCCTCTAAATTCTCCTCCACAGTAAGTATTTGAAAATGGCGTAATGCATGTTTTCAATTTCCTCTATTCCAGATTAAATATCCCCAGGTCACTGGCTCTAAGAGACTCATCCTTCCGGCTACTCCTCTGGTTGTGCTCAATGTAACTAGACACAATTTGATCCTGAGCAGATCAAAACCAAGTAAAAAGTGTCACTCCATGTCCATTAAGTCAGGCTAAAAACCTACTTTTTCAGCAATTCTACCAAGTTTATTAACACAAATAAGCTTTCAATTTAACCAAAACTCTTCTAGTCAGTCTTTCCTAAATAGTATCCCAAGAAATGTTAGTTCCACAAGAACTTAGGTATTACGTATACAAAGCAAAATTTTAAAACTCACAAGGTTTAATCTGGCTAACATCTGGCAAACTGCTGGTATTTTCAGAGCTTCAAATCTCAAAAGAGGGTGAATATGCATTATATGCACGCCTTTCCGAACAACTTTGGCTCTGGAGCTTGGGATTAAGGCTCTCAGGAGACAGCTTGGGAAATGTTGCCCAAGTACTCCTCATACGGACCACCTGGCCTTGTCTTCTTCATTCTCATTCATATGCAGGCAGGGCATTCTTCACTGCTAGGTCCAATAAGTTCCACAAATCCAGAGCTTTCCAACTTTCTGCAATGTTGGAAATGTTCTTCATCTGTGCTCTAGCAACTAGCCACATATGGGTGCATACTGAGCACCTGCAATGTGGCTAGTGCAACTGAGAAACTGAATTTTTAACCATATTTAACTTTAATCAATTTTAATTTAAATTTAGACAGCCACTTATGGCTATGGCTATGGCTACTGTATTGGACAATGCAGCTCTAACTTAAAGTACCTTAAAGCTTAGGTCCAGTAATAATAATCTAACCACTACCTAACTAAAAGTCAAATGAGTCAGTTTCTCAAATATACACTCATTTTTTTAGACACATACAAATAAGAGTTGGCATCGCTGCCTTTGGAAGGAGGCCCACATTTAAACCTGCAGAAAAAAGTTCTCCCTCCTGAGAACCACCTTTCACTTCCTGAGGGGAAGGAGGCCATGCTACCATAAGGATCTCACCAAATATCCAAATGTCAACCAAAACACACAGCCATGCAGAACAGGCCAAGTAGTCAAGCATGGAACATGGGACAAAATTATGCTGATGCCTCACTCAGTACTGTGAAAACAAAACAAAACAAAAAACATTTTAAATGAAAGCTTGCCCAATGTAAAAATTAGAAAACTGGTTCAAATCCTCTAAAGCCCCAATCCAGGTGTATTATTCATTTTAGGACATTCCTTAGATATACAGCACTGTCACAATACATTACCAACACTGATAAAATGGCCCTGACTGGGAAGCAGACGTGTCCTGTAAAGTCTGCTGGCACTTAATGAATGATCTCAGAAGATGGTCTTAAGGGTGTCACTGCATACTTATAAGGGGATCTCTGGTGATTTCAGCCATGCTCTCCTATATCAAACCATGTTATCACAAGCCATTGATTCCTTACAAAGTTAACAAGCAATAAGACGAGTTAAGTTGGTGCCATTATGAGGCGAGAACACTGCCACCAGTCCATGTAACCACTATATTTTGTTCATTTCCTCCTGAAGGCACAATATGAAACTGACTGATCACATTTTTCAACTTCTATTTTACAATTATTCTATACATGCAAAATGTGATTCAGAATAATTCAGTACCATATTAAGCCAGGTGCTAAATAAATAGCACTTGACATACAACCATATCTCACAATACAGTGACAGGGTTCATTTTCCATCAAATTAAAAGGGCCAAAGTTATGGATAGTCCAAAACAGAAATTCGCGTATCATTTGATGTGACTGGCTATCTTAGCCTATTGGAACTTATATAAATGCATATTATCACTACTATGTAATTGTGTATTATTTTCTACTATTTAAATGCAATGTAGAACATCTAAATGAATCTACAGAATTCTGGAGAAAACACAACTACTTGGTACTACTCGTTAGAAAAGCTAGCAAGGCAATGAAAATCGTTTTGAGTTAAATTAAATTTGTACCACAAAGCATTCAAGCTGAATGTTCTCTTTTCTCTAGGTAAATATAAGAATAAAAGTAGAAATAAGCCTTAAAATTTTCACTCCTAAAAATTCTAATCATCAGAGAACTTTGGTTAAACGTGGTCAAAAGAATGATTTGAATTATCTTTTTTTTCACTTGTTAACATTCACAGATGCAAGGCAGAAAGAGCTGCTCACTCCAATCTGGGCTCTTCCACAACCTCCAAGCAGCCTGCTTCTGCTTACAAAACTCAAGGAAATGAGAAAACTAAAGTGATGGAATTGCAGGGGACTGGGGAAGGAGGGCAATATCCATTTCCTCCTTGGCACTGAATGATTAGAAACAAGTTGTAAAAACTTGATGAAAACAAGGTTAAAGATGGATAACGCCATTTCTCCAAATCTAACAATGACCATGGGTTTAATAAATGGTAATTAGGAAGCCACTGGTCATAAGGAATCACATTCTGTTCTCTCACTCTGTCCAATAAGGTACATACTCTTTCGGGTTACTTCAGGCTGTGATTGGAAATGGTTTGAGGCTCAACATATTAATAATGGATCAAGTTTGATGCTGTAAAACAATCAACCTGAGCTACTTTTTTCTGAGATGCCTTAAATTCCACAGAACCAAGAGTGACTTATCCAATATATCTTTCATGATTTGGAGGGAAAGGAGACTGTCAAAAATTTTGATTCCATTTTCTCCAGTTTGAGGACAAGACACGTACAAAAGAGTGTGTGTGAGATAGGTGAGGGAAAAAGAACTGTAACTTAAGGACTCACATATGTTCCACTTATGAGAAGCAATTTCCTTAACAATAACTTTTTCAGCTTCAAGCAGCATTTTCCTTTCAGCAAGTCTACTACAAAATTTGGCAGGCCTATGAGTGATCTCTCATATATCCCATCCTTCAATTGAGAGGTGTCTTCAAAAATCTTTGTGCTTTTTAAAATATGGGCATAAACATAAGCTGTGCATCTAGACCTAGGCAGCCCACAGGGCCCGTCACTGTTCGTGTGGGTTCCTTTTCACCCCCTGTGCTTCTATGAATGATAAACAAAGTCTGATGGATGACTCTTTTCCCTACAATTCAGACCTTGGCGGAGACTTCGATAACAAGAACTATGCATTATTTTATATTTTGTGTGACATTAAAATACAAGCTGTGCTAATAATACAGTCAGAGCTAGAGTTGGTCACACAAAGACACACCATTGGTTCAATGTGACTCCCTTCAAATCAACACTGGCAATAGTAATAACACTATTTTTATTTTATGCACAGCACTATGTCTAGAAGCAATTGCTAGCTGTCCCTTGATACTCCTTCTCCTACATTAGTTTGAGTTTTAGATGGGCATACTCAGCTAAGACTACATTTCCAAGTCTCCCTTGCAGCTAGCTATGGGCAAGTAACTAGGCACTGGCCATTGCAAAGTGAGCAAAAATGTGAGCACCCTCCACATCATGACCTTAAAAGAAAAAGCACCTGTCCTCTCTCGTCCTTCCTGATGGTTGGGGCAGGACATGGTGGTGCTAGGGATGATGAAAATCAAGAGAAGGACTTGAGCTAACAACATCATGGAGTCACCAAATTAGCTACAGCTGCTTCTATGCAAAAGATAATACCCATCTAGGTCCTTTACATTATCACTAGCCCTCACGTAACAACCCTACAAGAGCAGGTATCCCAATTTTCGGATGAGGAAACTGCAGCCCAGAAAATAGTGTGTCCAGCATGATAAAAGAAGCAAGTGGCTAAACCAGGATTTGGTCACAAGTCTGCCTGACCTCAGGCTCTTATCACACTGCCTCATGTATAACATAATTCTTCCAATGAACTCTGCTGCTTGTTAGGGGAGCAACAAGTTTCTGAAAAATACAAATGCTACTCTGGGTAAAAAAGACTTCAAACTATCATGTAATACACGTAATATATGACAACTGACCTACAGCCTATTAGGGATTTGAAGTTCTCAAATGTCTTAGAACACCTTGTTAGTCACCATGAAACATACCCTGCCATCTCAAAAATAAAACTATTTTATAATCCAAGGGAAAAAAAAGCCCCAAAAGTACAGCTATCCTCTAAGTAAGATCCTCAGCTAGTGCCCAATATTTATTTAATGCTTAATCTAACAGGATAAGACAATATTTACTGGGTTTCCAAAAAAAATAAAATATACGCTCCCTTCTGAAAGATCACCTGTGTGGGGCTAACCACCCACTGCTGGAAGCAGCCCCTGGAGCTGCGAACCTAGCTCATTTCACAGGAAGACCACCAGCCAGCCCATTCACAAATATTACCTTCAACGCTTCCCAGTTTTTTACCGAGTCCCTCCTCTCCAAATGTCTTGGGACCCCAAATAAGCTAGAATAAAATTCATTTCCCAGGAAAGGTTAAAAAAACAACAAACACACAAACAACCCAACAACAACAACAATTGGCATTTGCTATCCCAAGTGCTTTACATTTAATACATATAATACACATTGTAAAGATGAGGTTGCTCTCACCATCTATAGGAATACCACAGCACAGAGATCAACTTTCCCAATTTAAGGCCAGTAAGAGACAGAGTTGGTCTGATTCCAAATAAGCAGAAACACTGTGCCTTGGTGCCAGGTTTAACAAGTGGTGCACAGTTTTCAATCTACATTTGAATCTCCCTACAAGGTATGTTCCTGGAAAGGAGTGCGAAGGGGCACTGGAGATAAGTCAGTGTTTATTAGCATCCTTCAATTTTGCTGAGGGCTCATAAGGTCTAAGGTCTACAAGCTATATCCTGAAATCACCGATGAATAAAGAGAACCCATCCACAGAAACTACTTGTAAAAACAAAGCTAATTCAGGCTAAGCCACCAGGTATTTTGAAAACAGCCAGTCCCCCAGCTGGACTGAGAAATTTGTTTATTTAGATCGATCCGTGGGTAGAACACTGACCCCATCCAAAATCACTCTCTCTTCTGAGGTGAGCTCTACAGGTTGAACACCTTGAAGAGTTGTCACCTTTTGGATCTTTGCTTGCTGGTTTGGGAAACAATTGTTGGTAATTTGGAAAATTAATTTTGGGAGCTAGAAGAGAATCACCCTTGAGTCTACCTAATATGCCTCACTGAGATTTTTAGCTAGTTCCCAGCCACTGGTTGTTTTAATTTATACTTTTTTCCTCTATAAGGACATCAGAGAGGAAGATAAACAATACACATTCTTCCAAAGAGAAATGAGTAAAAAGGGGAGGTAGGGCTGGCTCCAGGTCCTCCCTCTCAGGAGGGAACTTTGAACTTCTCGGCTACTGCTGCAGCTAGTACTCCTGCCAGTCAACCTCAGCAAGCTGCTCATTACTATGTGCTAAGCTGCACATGGACAATCCCAGGTAATCCTCACAGCAATCATGCATTCCATGCTATTATTAACTTCATCCTACGGATGAGGAAACTGAGGCTTAAACTGGCAAATCACTTGCTAAAGGTCACCTAGCTTAACGAGGTCATAGTAAGCCATGCAATTTGTAACAGGGAGGCCAAGACTCGACCCAGATTCCACAGTCACCATCCCTGGCCATCTCTTTCTTATGGAACTGCCAACAGGAAGTTGATTATAGTTCCTCCTCAGCAAATGAGACCTGAAGTGAGACAGAGAAGAACTTCCCATTTACTACTTTTCGATTTGCCTTTTACAGAAGAAATCTGAGGGCAGCAGAATATAGATAAAGTCTTACCCATCCCTAAAAGCCAGAAGAAAGTGGGAGAAAAGAACAGCTTCAGACAGGTGAGGAGTCGTTAGGTTTCTCTAAATCCTGATTTTAAGGATCCTGTGAAATTTATCCTGTAAGCGATGATTACTCACTTCATGAAAAGAGTCAGCAATATCTTTGTTTAATGCCTGGGACTTTGGAAGTAGTTGTTTGTGAGTGCAATAAGCACATCACTAAAATAGATATTGGCTATAATTTTTTGAAGTGTTTTAGTGAAATCTAATAGGAAAGTACTTTTCTCTGATATTACATACACAGACACACTTCAAGTCCTTGAGTTACAATTACACAACTTATTTTCCCCCCAAAAAGGTCTTGCAGTTAAACTAAATTTACTCAACAGTTGTCATTCAGTACTATATAGTTTTTTAATTTTAGAAAATGTACACTAGACACAAGCAATACTAAGCAAGTACATTAATCAGCACATGGGAGCTAAATTAAAAATAGACTTATCTACTAGATGTCTGCAAATTTACCTCTTATTCCTGCCAAACACCAAAAAAACCCTCCCACCACTGTCCTATAGCTTAAGCACTAGTCTTCAAGAAATGCTTTTCTTTTTTCTAAATACAATCATTTACTTTTTAAATAAAAATATTTAAAAATAAATTCTAATGCCACAGCTGCCGTTCTGCTAGTGAGACTGTCACACAGAGAGCCGGTGTTAAAAGATCAGATTAAGAGCCTTCAGTCCTAGCACCAAGTGACATTCACAGCCATGCAAGAGTGATTTTCCATGCCTCTGAAGAGACAGGAAATAGAATTCATCTTCCTCTAATAACATGCCTCCTCCCCTCCCTCCAGATTACAGTCCATCTGGCCTCAGGGTAGAGGCTAGGAGTGCCATGCCCACAGACTGCCCAGAAGAGGAAATAAGGTGGGCAGTATTCAGACACAAAGCATCAGAGAGGCCCAGATTGGACGGGAACAAACATGTCTGTGGCCCACACATTAAAGGATATACACACACCTTAGGAAACTAAAAAAGGAAGAGCCAATTAAATCCAAAGCAAGCAGAGAAAAGATATACACAGAATCAGGATTTAGAAAACCATGACATAGGTCATTCATTACACATGTCAAGGATTTCAACCAGGAAATGTCAAAAGTATTGGAGAAATAAATAGTAAGTAGTGAGATTATGATGCCTATCCTCCCATCTTAGAGCAGAAAAGGAGTTGCCAGTATCTCCCCACGGCTTTCGCCTACAGGGTACGACTTCCTTAGCCAATTAATTCCAGTCCAGTCTTGCTCAGCCCCACTACCACTACATATTCTGTTCCTACCAGGCCTGCTCGCACAAACAACGTAACTCACGTGGGAAAAGGACCTACTGGCAAATCAGCTAGCTCCACCAACACCCCAAGATCTCCTCCCACATCTGAACATAACCCCACTGATCCTGCAAAAATGCCAAGGGAATAAGCTGCACTGCTGATTATGTGTAGGAGTACGTGTCTGCAGAAGCCTAAAATCTAATACCACCCAAAGGAAAATTCAAACTTTTCCCTCTGCCTTGGGGTATGACACCTCAGCCTGGTCACAGCACTGTGGGTTACACATTCTTCCTGCTCTCCACCTCCATAAAGCAGAGCTGCTTAAAGTAAGAAGAAATGACACACTGGTCTGGATCAGGCAAAGGGCAGCCAGGCTTTCTAAAGAAATGCAAATAGGCCCCTTGACTCTCCTTCAACACTCCATGTAATCTAGCCAACAAGCAAATCCTGAGTAGAAATAGTTAAATGGGGATATACTGGGTGGTAGTTCTGTGGTCACAGCTAAAGGATGAGAAAGACAATATATCCTCTGTTGTTTGTGATCCAGAAGAGCATTTGAATCCAGGATGTTAACTTAGGTCCATGGTTTGTGAATATGAGGGGCCCCAAAGGATACATTCCTGATGAAAGACCTCATGGTTACTGAAGTCTAACCCAGTTCAGACCAAACAAGAAGTGAGATAGGGATCCACACAGCTATCACACACATGCACACTCAAATACCAGCTGCATGCCAACCTCAGCACATGCCCACCGGCAGGTAGGCGGGAGAGCTGCTCTCCTGGAAAGCAGTGACACAACTGAAGGGTAGGAGTAGAGTACCTTGGTGCCTTCCAGCCCACAACACCAAGCACTGTGCCTACAAAATGTGCAGCTATTCCATTTATTAGCTTCTTCCTTCTCACAGCTGATTTTACCCAAGCAAATGAAGGATTCAGTAATCCAGAAGCAAAAACTCTTCCTCTCTAGCTGGTGCACCTAAACTTTGTAACTGCCAAAAGCCAGCAAGCCGGGCGGGGGAGCCACCAGGAAGCCACCATGTACTAGAAATACACCTCCTCATTACACCAGGTGTGCATTTGTGGGCAGCATGCACACTTCCACCAGTGGGAGCAGAAGAAAGCGCGTGAGCTGCATTGCTGGGCCTTGGCAAGGCATGAAGGCCGTGGTACTCAGAGAAATGAGTCCACTGAGCCCAACTTTGTGTCTTTTCCCAAACGCACCCACAATGAAGACTTCATTGGGTAATAAGAGGTAACGTTTTAAAAGCTGCTAGCCAAAAGTTACATTATTTAGTACATAAAGGCTTTCTATTTGATGTATCTTCTGCCAACTCTTAATGCCCAGTGACAAAAGTGTAGAATAAACTCTTGTCTTCTGGGCAATTTTTCTATCTCCCCTATTAAATGCCATTATGACAAAGTCATAATTCCGAGCAACACTCATCCAATGACAGCAAAATATTTTAACAACTGAATTTTGCTTAGCACATTAGAAAATACTCCATTATATAAACACAATTATATTCCACTGAATGTTAATAAGGTGTAGAAGTTGGAATGCGAACACTGTATCTTAGAAATGTGCAATACAAACACCAAGAGACAGACAAGGCCAAAGAGTCAGTTTTATCTGTAAAACCACTAAAATGGTACCTTCCAGCCCAATGCTTGAAACCAACTGCCTTACCTCTTGGGACAGGAAAGGAATGACTTGTGCACAGATAGCATTCAGCCTCTTGACAATCTCTGCCTGCAAAAAAAAAAAAAGAAAAAAAAAAAAAAAAAAGGAAAGGAAAGCAATAAAGAGAACAGTCAGCTGGTTACAAATTCCCAAAATATCAACAGGATGATATTAAAACACACTTTATATTCTGGCTGGCGTATTTCCTAAGGAAGAGGAAAACTCTCATCAGCAAGCCCATTAAAAGGAGACAGTGACAACAGTGCCACATTAATAGCACAATTTATTAACCAATATTCATCTTAAAAAGTTAACCTTAAAGCACCAGGACAACATAAAAAGGAATTTAACTTTCATGACTGGAAATCAGTTTTCAATAGCCTTCAACAGGACCCTTGTTCATTCTATTGTGGTTTTTCATAAAACCTTGTGTTTTCTGGGTTTAAATGGTAAAGATACATTCTTCCCTACACCCCAACTTCTCTCAACTAATAACTCACTGGAGTTCTACATTTGTGGCTTTTGCTTTAAACACAGGCACTGGAATTTTACCACCAAGACCCCAACCTCCCAAAAGAACAGCACCTAACTAACCCAAGTGAGCTGATTAATTCAGATCCTTAGTTATAAATTGTAGGGAAACAGCATGTTTTCCTCAACCATTAAGATTTCCAAATGTGTCCCATCAGGGTTTTCAGTGTGCAGAAAGCAATTGTTTATATATGGAGACTAACCTTGGGAACATTAATTTCCATCGTAGTATGGAGCTGCAAAAGTCCCAATAGTGTCAGATAACAGTTTATTCTCTATTAATTTTGTAAGTGCTCAAATTTTAGACAAACAGTATGCTACAGTAAGTTTAAAAAAAAGAAAAAAGAAAAAAGAAATGCACCACTACGTTTTCTTTAAAAAGCTACACAGAGCTTCACTGATCATCACCTTAATTTATATTATCAGACGGCTCCTACGTACTTCAGTATGTGACATGTAGACAACAGGGTTTTTATACACATACACACAAAAAAATTTTTGCCAGTTTTATTCAGATATAATTGACATATGGCATTCTATAAGGTTAAGGTGTAGAGCATAATGATTTGACTCATACATATACTGTGAAATGATTACCACAGTTTAGTTAACATCCACCAAAATAGCTTATTTTTTTAATGATGGAGTGGGGAAAAGGAGAGGCGAGAAGTGATGGGACACAGAAAACATAAAGCAATTACTATTCCTGAGACATTCTTAATACAAATTCCATCCAGGGTCAATTCCTCGTTTTACAAGAGGACAAAAATTCTCCTTTTCTTGCTAAGTCATTACCAGAATAACAGCGACACTCCACTTGTGCAATCTAGGTTTCCTTCTTTCATCAGCAACCCAATTTTGACTTTGTGGCTGTGCAATCTTTTAAATACCAGCACCTTAAAAACTTTGCCAGCCAACAGAAAACAAAAATTCACCATGAAGTTTCAAACCTAAGCTCTCCATTCCAGACTGCATTCCTAACAGGACGGACAAAAACCCAGTACCTATTGGCAGCAGTGAATAAGGACCCAACTGTGCTGACCTGATTTAATTTACTGCCCTGGCCCCATGGAGCATTTAGCTATCCTTTAAGAATGCTTAAACCACCATGAAAAGCTGCAATGGGAATCACCAAACCACTCTCCACCTGGACGAACATACCACAGTGGTTATAGGGTGAAATTCCAGTGCGAGCTGAGAATAGAGTAGCATTCACCAGACTGAAAGCACTAGTCTCAGAGGCATTTGGTTGTTAAGATTTTTGTAGGGAGAGGTGGAGGGGGAGAGAATAAAAGATAATGAGACACTTTGGGGCAGACCAAACTGATGATTCTAACGCTTAGAACCATCTGCCAAGCATATTTTCTTCATTATGTTGTTTACATAAATAAAATAGTCCCTTGCTAGGAGGGCTGAAAAAATGTGTGGGCACATAAGAAAACTGAGTTCTTTAGTTTGCCTACATAATCTAGGCAATAAAACCTACTCCAAGGAAACTCACTCATCTGGCAAAATAAAGACCAAGAGGTATTTATTTGTCTCCTTTAATTTGGGGCCTAGGCTATGTTAAGACTGAACAACTACGAAAAAAAAATCTACATTTTCTTAAAAATAAATGTAGAAAAGTCAGAAAGTCGTTTTATTGATCCATGTATGTTAACCCACATACCTAATAGAAAAGGGGGAGGCACGGGCAGAAACCTTTCAAACTTTTTCTTTAAAGATCTCCTTTTGTCTAAACGACTTCTTAATTTCTTTAAGTTGTCACGCCAATGGATTTTCCTGGTCAGGCTAATTGGCAGCAGGGGGGTAGGATGCGTGTGTGTGATTTCATAAAATTAAGCAGGTCATTCCTCACTTTGAAAGCTAAAGTTGCCTCGGAAACACTGTTGCTTCCATGGTCATCTAATTTTGCCTCTTTTGTTCCATAGGACCCAGCTTTAGGAAGGCATCATTTATTTACAGGCCTTTCCACTGGGCTTCAGCGATCAGCCAATAATACTGTGGACACACACCTCTAATGGCCTATGTTTTGAAACTGAGTCTAATCTAATGGCGTGGGGCCCAAACTCCTTTTCCAGCACAGCCATTAAAGGATGTAGGTTATTGCTGTTGTCACCACTGATATTTGTCATTGTAATGTAATTAGGGCCCTAAAATGATGCATTACAGCCCTTGGCACAGCTTCTATTAAAATCTTTTCTTCTGCTCACTGAACTGCGACCTGCTTTCTGATGAATAACAGACAGACAGCTTTAGGGTAAGGAGCAGATTCATCAAAGAAGTATTTTTCAGCTTTGGGGAAAGAGAGGGGGAAAAAAGGCATCCTAGGAGGAAAACCACCAGGGGAAGAAAAGCCACAATACACATTTGAATTTCATCTGACCACTTGAAATTCTGATTGCGTCTGATGAATCTTGCTTAGACAATATATTCCCAGTCTTCGAATCACATGGTTAATCAGGGCTCTAATCTGCTATCCATCAGCCTATGCCAGCGCTGTAGCTTCCAATCAAATTTATAGGTGATGTGGCTCATGCATCCCTGAGCAAGTACATTCACAGATAGCCCATTTAAACAGGCAGAGATTCTGAAATACTGCTGTGAGGGTTACTGGATGTTATCATGGTATTCAATGCTTTATGGAACTGCTAACTATTGCCTTCAGATGCCCGTGATATTCCAAAATAGCATTAATGGCCTCCATAAAAGAACAATTGTTCATGCCAAAATATAACAAAATGATTGTTTTTGCAGCCATAGTTTATCAAATACATTAACAATTTTGACACTTCTATTATGTTTTCCTCGATCTATCAAGATATTCATTAAAAAGAAGTTCCACACACAGTATTTTCCTACCCTCAGTTCACTACCATTCTATTTCCACCTTCTATAATTCCCATCCTTATGCCACCCTCCAATAAAAAGAACCAATAAAAATAACGACCATCCCACTTAAAAACAAAACAAAAATCACAAAAACATAGAAACAAAAAAACCTGTTTGGGCAAAATTTTTTAGAAAAAGGTAACTTAACAAAAAAGGCATTCCATAAAATTCCCTTGGTTATGCACTTGACACCTGGCACACGAACACTGACAGGCTAACTAACCCCGAGGTGGTGATGGCCAGTGGACTAGCAGCATGACCAGTGAGTAATGAAACAGAAAAACACTGAGAAAAACCACCTATCCCTTTTTTCTTCACACTTCAACTCAAGAATCACTGCAAAATTTAACTACTTTGCATCATGGGAAAGCAATGTCATGCACTGAAAAGAATGCCACAATTCAATCCCTTGATTAAAAAGTAACAAATACTAAAGCACACAATATCAAATATTTTCTTTATCACATAACAAATTACATTAGTTATTTTAGTAAGACAAAAAACTAGTTAAGCCTACACTTGAATTGAATTACATTCCCTCAAATAGTCCTAATATAATAAAAAAATTTCATTTTTATTTTATTTCCGCCTATATGATTTCCTTAAAAAAATTAAATTTTATTTCAATGACAATAAACTTGAGAGAAAGTACAGATTATTTTATCAAAGACATGTATCAAAAGCAATTGGTTTAAAAAATGTTTGCGTTTTTATTCTCTCATCGAAATAGGAACAATACTACTATACAGTATTACTGAAATAAAACATAACAACAAAACATTACTTAGGAGACCATTTCAGTAGCCAATGGGGTGGAAAGCAGGGGCAAAAAAAACTATTATAGTTTCAGGAAAACATTGTTTAAGAATAACATTTCAAAATTAATTTGTTTTTATATAGCAGTTTCTTTGCCAAAAAAAATTAAGATGTATCTATTTATTGTACTGCTTATCAAGAACAGACACTCATCTATTATATATAAACACTAAAAAGTGAAGAAAAATTCCCACTTACTCTATCTGAAATGCTTTCCAGAAAGAGTACAAATAAATCTTGCAATCCTCTCCTTCAACCCCCTTTTACCACTACAGAACCAAGACTACAATCTTTTATTTCAATCAGAAAATAAATTATCTTGATTTGTTATTGATTTGTTTCAAATTGTCTGAGAAACAGTACAACTTCTGGAACTGATCCTTCCTGCCCATAGCTTAAAAAGTCAGAAGACTAGCGAGAAATTCTTCCCAACTTAATAAAAATCCAGACTAAACATAGGAAAAAATATTCAAGTAGTACTATTTCTCTAAACTGACAACTCAGTGTTTATCTTGTCATCAAAATTCAACTTGACAAGAGGTAAGAACATGTAATAGATGAAATTAATTGTAGGTATTTTTTTTAAGCCAGACTGGAATAAGGCTTAGAGATTTAGATCAAAGGTATTGTCAGCATTGCTAGCAAGCTGGTAAACCAGATGCCTAAGTTATTTTAGTACACGTGATTATTCTGCACAAAATATTTTATAATGCTTAATAAAGCAATAAAATGAAGCAGTAACATTGTAAGAATCAATTTAATAGGACATCTATGAGTTCCCTAAAGGACTGATTCAAACTCTAAGACTTTCTTCTTTTGCAAAGTATTAAGACAATTTGTAAAAGCTCTCATCATCCCACTTCCTCTAACAAGAAAGAGGTACTGTCTAGGAGTACTCAGTTAATATAACCTTGAATGATACAAAAGTGCCAATATTCAACCATTTTTTTAATCTACTCCCCCTCCCCTGAGGAGTTTAACTAAAGCAATGATTCTACTGATTGTAATACCTCAAGCAATGTCAATCTGCTTTGTGTTTTGAACTCATGTTTATGCTACTTTACCGAGTGCTAAGTGTGCTTTTAAAGTACCCAGCATGCAGTTAACTGCATATACTAAGATATCCCCTAACAAGATATTCAGGTGCTGTGTGTGGTGCTAGTGCAGGAATACATGGGATGATATATTTCCCAAACAGTATCATATAATACCTATATTTCGTAAAACTATTCCCATCTGTCCCCAAAAGCGAAGCTGCATTTTACTGAAGAATTTTTGCAGTGGTTAGAAAAAAGTGCCCCTTCCTCTCACCTCTTGAGCTTTCTAGAAGTGAAGGTCTTTGAGGGAATTCCCAGACATTTGCCTATTATCCTATCTACATCTTCCAGGCTCTGGTTATTGTGTTTAAATACTGTTCCAAATGTTAAGAGTGACATTTTATCACGGTTGAGAAAGACAATCATTTTGCCAGACAGACATCCAGTTACTACCCCAAGGTCAAACCACTTAAGTTCTCAAGTCTGAAAAACACTCGAACCAACAGTAAGGTTATACTCAGCTCTACCAGAGGGGTGAAGCAAGGAAAAAGGAAAAAAAGATGGGAGGGAAAAATGGGAATGTCAAGAGTAGGGAAAGCAAATGCCTTTCTCTGGTGGGCTTAACCCCAGCCTTCAATGAACCAGAGAGCTGGTCAGAGAACCTGATGACTGAACACCAAGACACTCAAGTTCTGCACATGCTCACAGCAAGCCCTGCCAGCTATTTTCTGATTTCTCTTCTCTCCCTCCTTGTCTCTGACCCACTCTCTCTCTTCTTTTTCTGTTTTTTTTTTTGCCCTACTTTCCCACTGACATAAATGTACAGGTGCCTTGAATGCGGATTTACAATTAAGCATTTTCATTCTTAGCAATGGTGGAGGGGACAAATATTCCTTGTGCCTATAGGAGGCGAATATCACTCACCTTGATTTCTCCAAAAATAATGTATATGATTTAAGTATATGTGGGAAATATACGAAGACAGAGGAATTTGAATACTGGAATAAAACCAAAAAGAAAAACAAAAACAATAACAGGTCTTACCAAGTTCTCATCAAGGCTACCTATTCTCCAGGAAAGCAATAAGCCACCTTTTCATACACGGAGAGCCATGCTCCACTTTTCAGTCTATCCTCTTAGGTTGGGTGAAAGGCTTCCTTGTTTGTTTCCTTCTCGTTTATCTCCGTTTTTCAACAAATCGTCATCTATATTCCATATTCCTCAGCATTTCCTTTTCTCTCATCCTTTCACTTCTAAAATGACTTCTATCGGTTTCCTCTTCCTCCTCCCAACTATATAAAATTTCAATCCTTCGAAGCCATCACTGCCAAGATACCCTTCCATCCCCTTCAACTGTTTTCTCTATTTAATAAAACAGTTAGCTCTTTTCAAAACCAGAGTCCTGCTCTTCTGCTTTCTGCACTCATACTGCGCTGCCAAACACCTGCACTACCATCCTGGTCCAGTACAGCGGGCAAGGGCATCCACAGCGCCCACCAGACATTGCACCCTGGCATCAAAACATGGGGACCAACAAAGCCTGGCAAGGATATGGGAGGTTCCCTCCGCCTGGAGCCACCTGCCCCAGATCTCATGGCTCATTCCCTATTCATTATCTCAGTCACAGTCCGCAGGACCCTTCCTCAGGCAGTGCCACTCATCATCCTCTGACTCTTTCTTCCTGTCACTCTCCAGCCCATGACAGTCTTCTTCACAACATTCATCATCACCTGAAATGATCTCACGTCTGTTTTTGTTTCCATGTACTAGAGCAGTGTTTCTCAAACTTTAGTGTTCATACTAATCACTTAGGAATCTGGTTAAAATCCAGCCTGGAGTGGGGCCTAAGAGTCTACACTTCTAACATACTCCAAAGTGACACTGGAACTAGGGGTCTGCAGACCACACCTTGAGTAGCAAGGTTCCAGAGAATGGAGGCTCAATGAAGGCAGAGAAAGATTTGTCTATACCCCAGTCCTGGTATATAGAAGACACGCAAAAATATTTGTTGAATGACCTAAAGAAACTGCAGTCCAGGTTCGGTGGTTGGAATCTCCTGAAACCTTTTGCAAGTATACTAAAATTGTTTGGGAATAGTTAGAGCACTTCAACCATAAAGGAATATCCATCGGGAAGACCTGCTTATACTGATTCGGTTTGCTTACCTCCCCAACACACATTTTTTCTGGCAGTTAGGATGCGATACTGCTCAAAAAGAGTAATAAGAAATCACAGTGGGTCACAAAAGGAAATGCAAATTCACTCTGGACAATTCCTGACTGATAAGTAAATGATTAAAGCTTCCATTCTCAAACCCTGGCAGGGAGTGTGTTTTAAAAGATCATTTGAGAAATACAAAGGAGATGCCACTCAACCTCCTTCCTGAGATTACTGGGATCACCTGACCCACTGGAACTGGGGTATTTGTTAGAGGGCACACTGGGAGGGCACCTTGTGTGGTGAGTCATGATAACTCTCCACAGTGGATCTCCAGAGTGAATGAATAATGATTCTAACAGCTCAGGAGAAGGCCCAAACCATGCACCCCTCACAGGCCTCACAGGAAGAGCAATTCCTGACAGTTCCAGGTGTAGTGGGTCACAGGGGTTATACACATGACCTCAAGTGTAGACCAGCTTGGACATACCAACCCTGCTCGAAACCTGGTCACTCACGGCCAGGCCTGGGGAGCAACGGGCACAGCTGCAGCACGAGGATGCCTAGAGGGAATACGCCATTTGAATCCCTTCCAAACAAGGCCCAGGAATTGCTGCGGCACCACACGTATGGGACCCACATGCGGATTTAGATACACAAATCCATTCCCCACAACTCCAGACAAACCTGTGTGAATACGCTCACTGTGAGAGGGTTCTAACAGTTAGCAGACTTCACTTAAAATATACTACTTCCTTGCCTGTTTCTGTGGAGTTTTTCTGTCACTGGTGCAATTGTATTCCACACAAAGTCCACTATCACTCACTGATTCCTCACCCAAACGCTGAGAGACTCACACAGGTGTGACTGTGATTCCTGTGCACTGGGAGAAGCCACCTGTGACAGGCCGCTTAAGAAATTAAAAATGAAATCCCATACCACAGACTCAGAGCTCTCTATAATCAGAAAAATAATAGCATTTTTCCCTATCCTCAGGCTCACATCTACCTCTGCCTGTTTTCTTCTTTAATACCTTACTAGGCAGTTGAGAATATTAAAGGTGTAGAACACTACTGTCATCTATTTGTGCTCCTAGTTACTTTTAAAACATATATCAAGCTGCTTTTTATTGTGCAGGCAGCTTAAAAATTTTAAACGTGAACCTTAGAAAAAGCCAAACTCACAACTATAATACTGCCTTTCTGTCCAGTCAACAAATATTTATCAGGCACCTACTATCTGTCAGGCCTACTTCAGGTGCTGACACAGGGATGCAGCCACAGGAGAGAACAAGACAAATAAGTCCCTGCTGTCATGGAGTTTACACTGTAGGGGCAGGAGACAGAAGCAAACATACAAGTATATGAAGAGGAATTTCAGATGCTGAAAAGTGCTATGAAAAAGATGAAATGGAGGGGTGGAAGAGAAAAGCCTTGGGCAGAGGGTGGATCTAGTCTGGATGAGATGATCAAGGAAAGACAAAGAAGTGACCTAAAAGCTGAAATGTGTCTGGAAGCAGCATCACCCAAAGCAAGTTCTATACAAAGTTTTGCAGATGTTATTAACAGGTACTGTATTCATAAAGAGCTCCTTGGTCAGATGGCCTCACAGAGCTTAAACAAACAGGATTCTTTCCTGCTGACATCCCAGAGCCTCTCAATTGACGATGTTATATAAATCTTTGAAAAGGTGCACACAAAATCTAAAAAAAGTAGTACTAATCAAACCTCTTTGTGGAACCCTTTCTTCTCAAAGCTCTTAGAGGAGATTATATTTCATGGGAAACATTAAGCTGGTCAATGGCTTCCAGCCCTGGCTTTACACTAACATTAGTAGTGGATCCTTCCCAAACACCCACGCCCAGGCCTCACCCCAGGCCAATGAACTCACACTCTCAGAGGGTAGAACCCACAGGTCAGCATGTGATTGTAAAGCTCCCCAGGTGATTCTAATGTACAGGGAAGACTGAAAACCATTAAGCTGGAGCACAGGCTGCATGCAATAAAAAACAGAGTGGAAAATAAGGACAGAAAGGGTTCTCTGGGGTCAGACTGTGGAAGGTCTTGAATGCCGCACTAAAGAGCTTGAACTTTATTCGGAAGGCAGCAAGGACCTATCAAGGACAATTGCTAGGAAAGCCATGACAAACACCAGACAGGAGGTCAAGACACTCCAGGGCATTTCTGCTCTCTACTCTTTTCTTGCCACTGATTGTATTTGAGTGGCTGTAGAAGGACAGAAGAGATTTATAACCACACAACATACCGCAAGAGGAAAGATGGAGGATGAAAGATAACTTCAGAATAGGACAATATGAATTCCCATGGCACCACAAATGCTGGAAATTCAACAAGATATTTTCAGACATCGGCTCATTCATTCACTCCTACTCTAAGCTAGGAGCTATGGTGGAATCACAGGTGAATGCCAAATTGATCTGGACCCTTTGAAGTTTTTGTAATCTAGTACAGCTGAAGACTAACTGGAACTAAACAGAATAACGGACAGCATGTAGTACCTAGGTGGTACAAAGAGGAGCCTGAGCAATGCAAGGGGGAGGGTGGAAGAAACCCCTTCTTGCTTAAGTCATTGCAGTGGCTCTGGGGAGAGAGAAACATCACGTGAGCCATATTAATTCCACAGTTTCTCAGTACTTGTCTCTATACTGCCAGGCACTATGTTACCCTCTGAGAAAAGAGTAGGGGGAGACAAGATTTATAGAACCCATAATCTAACAAATGAGACAGACACTGAAAAAAAACAAAGTGCAGGGTATTTTGAAATGCTTAGCAGGAGACACTGTTTCCCTAAGTAACTGAGGGTGAAAAGTGAGTCTGCTAGACAAAGGAGAGAGGGGCAGGGGAAAGGCCAAGAACATTCCAAAAAAGGATCAGCCTGATGCAATAGTGTGAGACATTCAGATTCTACAAACGGGGCAACTGAAAGGGGACAAGATGCGGCTGAAGAAGCAGACCCAGAAGAACCCAATGTACTGGGATTATCTCTACCCAGGTTAGACCAGTTTGGAGACAACCAGATTACTCATGGTGAGAGTCATCTTAAATACGGTGGCAAAAGGTACCACTTGGACCATGATCGGTATCATCCTCCACATCCTAACATTCATGGATGGCTTCCTCTGAGCCAGATATTTCAATTAAGTGTAGGACAATTTTAAGAGGATGACTTCCTGTCCCCATTTTACAGATAAAGTCACAGAAAAGTAAACTGGTTAACTCATTCACCATGATCAGATAGCTGGAGAGAAGTAGACAAATGCAGGAATAACTGAGAACAGATTCCAAGAGACCAGATGACTGACTGGGGTGGCTAATGAGCGAGAGGGAAAGGCAATCATCACCTGCTTCTGGGTTTCCGGCTTGAGAAATTGGGTGGATGGTGCTGACATTTCCTGAGATAAAGATCACTGGACCACAAGCATGCTTGTGGGGGAGGATGTCATTTGGGGACATGTTGAGTTTAAGTACTTGTGAGACATTCAAGGGAAAGGAGGACTTGGTTACATGCAACGGTCTCAGAGGAAAGATCCAGGCTGTAGGAAAAAATGGGGATTCATCTACTTAGCAGAGTGGTCAAGATCACCTAGGTAAAGGATAAAAGAGGAGAAGGATAGAGCCTTGTTGGAAACACTGGCTGGATTTCCTGGAGTAGAAAAGGACCCTTAAAGAATGACCCAATACAGACAGATACAGAAGTGTACCCAAAGCTCCCGTAAGTCCAGATAAGGCAGCAGACAAGGCAAAGGCAGCAGACAAGGCAAAGGCTGCAGACATGGCGATCAGCCGGGAGGCAGCACAGCCATCCCAGCACAACAAGGGTCTGATGGGGAGTGATGGGGAGGGCAAGAAAAAGAGGCTGCATGGGGAGAATCAGCAGCACGCCGTGATGTCACTAGATTTGGACAATGAGAGGAAGTAAGGAATCCATGATTCCAATGTGTAAAGCCTGGATATGGTTATACCATTCATTAAGAAAGGGAAGTCACAAGCCTGGTTTTAAGGCTTCTTGGGGAGACAGTTATGGAAAGGCAAGGGAAGAATCCAGACTCAAGTGGCAGAATATTCTGCAAAACACGCCAGATATTGTGAATGATAAGCTGTGGAGTCCCAAATCCCAGGTGGACTCTAGTTAATAACGCACCAGAACCACGACTCTAAGCAAACCCTAAGTGATTTGGAACTCCATTTCTACAACCATGAAATGGGAAGAATAATGCTGCCCCACATCTCACTGGCAGAAATATTTATGAAAGTAGACTTATTAACATAATAATCCCTTAAGGTAAGTAGTACTGTTTGTTTTAAGACAGACTGAGATTAGATAGTGCTACAAACTGAATAGCTGTGTTGTTAGGTATCGATTGAAGCTTAGGGCTCTTCCTGTCTCTCAATTAAGAAGACATCCCTCACTAATTTATACTGCATGGGGGAAGGGCTGTAGATCTAAGGGGGGGGGGGGGGGGTGGGACTACAAACTCACCAGCACAGTAATAATAAAGAACAGTGCATCCCAACTGATGGAAAAGAGGAATGAGGTCAAAGGCTCAGCCCCAGAAAATTTGCTGTTTCTCCAGTTTCGTGCACTGTGACCTAGAAAAGACGTTCTCAGTATTTATGTTTCGCTACTGGCAAAGGATATCTCTTCCTCTTTTCTTGGTAAACAGATACTGGCCCTGGATGCAGTAAATTTTATATACAGGAGTAAAGAACAGGAGGCCAGGGTAGGGGGGCAGAGGAGAAGTCAGGCTCAATTTCAAACCTTCTTGCAATTTAAGGCCACAGATAACAAGTGAGACATAGAAATATGTTCTATTAGAAAGATGGTGAAAATAAAAAAAAAAACCTCTCTAAAGCAAGTTATTAAATTAAGAATTTAGAAGTACTCGGAAGAATTTAAACCAGCTTTGCCTTAATCAAAACAGACTGCAGTGCCTAGCAGCTTCCTATTGACTGTGTCAAATGCCTTGACCTAACTTAATATTTTATACATGTTGAACTAGATCTAACCTTTCCCCTAATTTGCTTTTAAAGTTACTTTTTTATTTTGGGGGTTATACTTTCATTTTATGAACTCCAATTTGTCTATTCCTAATTTATAAAACAACTCTGATAAACCCTTTGATTAAATATTCTAAAGCAATGCTACTGAAAGTAGTCAGTCCCCAAACTGTTATCCATGAGGAAGAAGATAATGGGCTTGTGCCAGAATTAAGTCAACTACTGTTTAGTTCAACTAGATGGGGTTTTTTTGGTTGTTGTTGTTGTCCCTCAGTTTTGTTTTTTTCAACAACAAAGACATTCCTGATGAAGGGAGTAGTGCATTGATTTATAGTCTGGTACAAGCTCCCTACAGTAAAAGCCCACCATTAGCAAATAGTTCACAGACCTACACCAGTCCATGGACCACACTGAGTAGCACTGCTCTAGAGCAACACTCCTGCAATAGAAACTATAACTTCTTATTTCCTGGCACTTTAGGTGATAGATATATTCCTTCAACGCAACAAAGCTCTCCAACACAGCTCCAATACGTGGAGGATTCCCTGATCCCCTGCCTGATTTGTGTAGAGACGAAAGTGTCCACAGTTATATTTGACTACTTAAGGGTAGGTGACGGCCTAGAAATCAGTTCTGCAGGCACCCCAGCCACAGGGTCTTCCCACAAGATCATGCTGCCTGCTAGTCTGATGCTATGCTACAGCAAACAAAAATAAAACACCACAATTATATACCATAATCTTATTTCTAAAAGGGTTAAAGGAGAGTATGACAAATGTTACAGCTTAAGAATGTTTTCACATCTTTCACAACAAAATACACTCCAAAACTGGAATTTTGCTTGCTTTAACTTGTTTCATTTTCTGCAAAGAACGTGCCCACATGAGAAACCAAATTACAACAAAATATACTACTTCATGATTCTTTTTGCCGATTTACCCAAAATATTGCTCAGGAATTAGAGGCCAATATGAGCAGGGCAGCCACTGAAAGTTGAGAAGAAAGGAGACAGAATCTGAAAGCACAAGTACCTATCAGAGTGGGGTCTCCGTGAGCAGAGGGGGTAGAACTAGTCTCTGTAGCAATGAAACAACCCCCAAACATCAGCTGGAGCTCAGCCAGGCTACCTAAGCAAGATATCATTAAAATTACTTCCACCCGCTGAACTGTTCCAGAGATGCTTGTCTGGAACTTGAGCAATGAGAGGTTATGCAGAGATATCACACTACCTAGCCATCTTGATACCCTAAGTGGAAAGTCTCATTCGAGCGGCACATGGACTACGATGTACTACAAAAACTACACCATGGAAAGAAAAAACTAACAGACTTGGAAGAAATTCTGGAGATTTTGGAGAGTCTTTGGCTCCTTGCTACTCAAAAGGTGGTCAGTGGACCAGAAGCATGGGCATCACCAGGGCGTTAAAAACAGAGACTGTCACTCACCACTCTAGACCTGCAGCAACAATCTGATTTTACCATGATCCCCAGTGATTTGTAGGCACATTAACGTTTGAGAAGCACTGCTCTAGTTCACTGGTTCTCAACCCTGCTGCACATTAGAATCACTCCTGGAGCTTTTAGAAAAATACTGATATCCAGGTCCCAGGGTGAGGAGCCTGGGAACCAGAATCTTATAAAACACACTGATCCAGTCCTATTCTCTTGTTTTATGCATATGGATGAGGAACTGAGACTCAGAAAAGTCAGATGATTTACCAAGATCACAGTGGCTGAAATAAGAGTAGATCCTAAAAAATAGTTAGGACTGTGTTGTGCCCCCCCCACCCCCGCTGCCAAAAAGTTGAAGAAACTCTAGTTACCAATAAATCAAGCTCATTTTAACGATTTAAGGTTTCATTTTGGTATATACTTTTTTATACTTTTGTACTTTTAAACAAAACAAAAATATATTTATTTTATGTATTACCCCTTGACACTTGACCAGTATTTTTCAACAGTGGGGGTAGTAGGGGTGCATAATTCTCCCTCAGCCACAACACAACTGGTGGAGACAGAGTGAAGACTGAGCCTTTGGCTTCTGCCTAGGTCAGAGTGGTAGGACCATGGGTGACTCTATTGCTTTCTTTTGCTTTCTAAAATCTCTTTAATGTGAATATATTACTTTTTCAGCAAGCAAGCAACAAGAAAGAAAGAAAAGCACTCAAAACCACCTTTTAAAGATCTCAACTTAACTTAGATTGAAAAGTCCCAAAACAAGGACAATCGCTGTGTTCTGATAAAACTTTCCAAAAGTACAGAAGTGATCCTTGGCGTACCTAAGACAAGAAACTTTCGCCACAACTGCTGACCCTTTTGGTGGTTGATGATTATGTCATTACATTTAAGACGCCCATAAATTAGCACTAGATACATGGGGGTGTGGTGGGAGTTGTGGGTGGAGTGAAGGAAATTAAAAGCTGCGGTCAGACTTGAAAAAAATACCCCATAAAGCAACGTATGTTTCTGACAGTTGAAACAGACTGCATGACAGACAGTAAAACCACACTTCCGCATGGTTTGGTTTTTTTTTCTTTTTTGGAATAGATCTGTGGCTTTATGCCACCAAGCAATATTTTGGTTTACCAAAATGTACTCTATGGCCTTTTTAATTTCACGTTTACTTAACTTTCCTTACTATCACTGCTGTTCTCACTCAACTACAGCAGCTTAAGACAAGTGTCTTGGGGGGGGGGGGGCAAGTTTAAAATACAGAATATGCCTCATTTTAGGAAAACAGGAAAATTAACCACACATGTAATTCACATTGACTACAGCATCCAGTGTAATTTTGGTATTTAGCTCATACATAATGGACAATGGGAGTAATTATTTCTTTTGAAATATACTAGTTTCTCAAGACAATTACAGACTTTTCATGTTTACATAAAATTTCTCAACCCAAGAAGGATAAAAGAATCACTGACCTATCCACAGTTGTTGATAGAAAATGATAGAAAAATTAAAAAGCAACAGAAGAACGGAATGACTGGAGCAAAGAGTTTCCACAGCTAATGAATAATTTAAAGGATTCTGTACCTATTTTTAATGTTAAAAAAAAAAACTTTAAAAGGAAAAAAAGCCAAAATCAGTTAATTTGCAAACTCCCACTATTGTATCTATATAAAGGTAATGGCAGTAACCAAGCAAAATGATGAAGAGAATTTCTCACACTAACACAAAGGTCAAACATCTTCCTTAAAATGGTAAGTTTCTAAAACCACTGCCCACAAAGAGCTGCCTGGCAAAGTCCATTGTGGTGTGAGTATAGAATTAAGGCACAAACACAAATCTTGCTGAAAAAGAATCCTTGAGGTTCTTGGCAGGAATATAGATTTGGCAGGAGATGAAGGGAAGGTGCTAATATAAAGGCAGAGGAGAAGCAACAAACTCCCTGTCCTTGCCTCCTCTCCCTTCTAGCACTCCCTCCTCCTCCCTAGGCACCTCATCCCCTAGCCATAATCAAGACCAAGTTTCCCCTCCACAGTCTCTTTTTCTATTAATGGTACCTTGATTCTGAGAGTCTGCAGACGTCAATGTCTAGGCCTTTCTCTGTTCATTTCCACACCCCTCATTCAACAAGCTGCAGGATCACTTGGGTTCCTCCTTTCCAGTACATGTCACCTCTTCAACCCGGCCTCTCTCCTTCATGTCCCTTTCCACTCAAATCATTTCAACCAACATTTATTGAACATTTACTGCCAGGCCCCATGCTAGTTGCTAAGAATAAAGCAAATTAGCAAAACACAGTGTCTGCCCCATTGTCTTTCCTATGTTTTCCCTCCACAGCCCATGTAATAGAACTAGTATTTAAGGCCTTCTAAAATGCTTCCCAAACCCACATCCTCAACCATTCCCTTCTCTTTCAATCAAGCTGGGAATGGTAACCACCACCTGAACATGAACAATACTTTCTTAACTCTGTACCTTCCACTTGGAATCCTCCCCTTTCCTCTCTTCCTGCGCAAGAACCTCCTCCTCTGAGGTTCCACTAAAATATCCCTACATCCTCTGTAACAGGATTCTTAATCACTTGCAAGCCAGAAAGACTTCCTCTTCGTCTACCTATGTCACAATTGTGCCATCACCACACACTCATGTATTGTTCACACTGGTCTAAATGCCATTAAAAGATTAGAATCTCATGGAGGCAAGAGTTCTACCTTCCGACTCCCTAAAATCAAAAGCTTTTAAAATAGTCACCCACATTCATAGCACAGCACAACGGAATATGCAGGGGGAAAATAAGCCCAAATAAAACAAGTTCATTGAACGGTGCCCAAATATTCAAAAATATAATAAACCCATGCTCTAGAGTCACAAGCTACTTCGAAAACTCCAGACTCCATTTTGTTTATCACAATGTGATCAGGACTAGACAAAGACAAGCACAATGCACTTTGACCTCACCAAGAAGCTAAGTGAAAGAGCAGGACTTTTTTGTAGCAAGATCTGCCCTAATTTCTCAGCTGGGATAGATCAGGCCAAGGTGTTATGCTGAATTCTCAGATGGCCCAGTCTATCCTAACTTGGTGATAACCAAACAGGTATCCCAGAGAAGGGCTGAAATATTGGGACTGTTCAGCATGGACACAAGAAAGCTAATGAAGGACGACACTTCTGAAAAACTTACACAGAAAGGAACTAAAAGTAAGACTAATTCTGGGACCCTCAATGGGTAGCCAAGACAACTGGGCCTCGCTTAAAACAAGAAATTTCCAATGAAAAAGATGATTACAGAAGACCACGTGACATTTTCATTCTGAACTTGAAATAGAACCCACCACCAACAACCCTACTTTGCTTATCATCATGAGAACAGCAGAAGAAAACATGAAAGTACACATATGATTTGACAGGTTCTATCGAAATGATGTAATTAACTAGAGAAGCCAGAGAAGGCTGATTCTTCAGCCTCTACTCATTAGATGCCAGTAGCACCTCTGAGTTGTGACAATTGGAAATATCTGCAGGTACTGTCAAATGCTCTTGGGAGAAAGGAACTGCCCTGTTTTGACATCACTGCTCTAGAGAAATAGTTCCCAAACTCCTCCTTTTGGGTTCAGGTTTCCTCACTGGATCAATGAGTACTAAGAACTCCTCTCCCACAGAAAAAGGCACACAATTTTGCATATAAGTTCAAGGATTTTGTGGATACTTTAAAACCCAACCAAGGACCCCCATTCCAATTCTCACCCTAGGCAGGCACTCAACAGTTTTTAAGTCCTCTGGACAGTCCCACGTGGTTATGAAAGGTACTGTGCCTGTTTCAGAAGTTTCATGGTCATAAATACAAAAATAATTATAGGCCTGTGGTCATCAGGCCACGAGCCAGCAGTGCAATCTTCAATAAAGATGAATGATCGGTTCACTAACCCAGTGCACCTGTCCACCAAAAAATTATACTACTTTCCCCAACCTGGAATAACTAACCAATTCATGGCAGTGTGCATGGCCCTGCAGCCCTGGCTGAAAAACTAACCCCAACCCATGTTTCCACTCAATGGTTACAAGAGCAAAAAGTCCCAAAGCAAACAGAAAGGAATTGTTCTGCAAATTAAAAACTGAATCTGAAGACCAAAGCTATTTCCACTTGGTTTAAAAAAAAAAAAAAAAAAAGGGTTTCCTTCACTTGTATGGCTGGTGAAGCAGAGCCAGGGCAAGGGATGGGCAGAGAAAGCCGCCTCCATTAAGAAGACTGCTTCCCTCCACACCACTTCTCAGCAAGGCTTAGGAGGCAAAGAACCTACTGCTCTGAATACAAAAAGCATTTTTCTGATACAAATAGATACAAAAAAGTAGACCCACTATTATTTGTAACACTTAAGCTCTCTGTGTGCAGAACACAGTGGACTATGTACCTTTAGACACCAAAACCAAAACAAGCTTACCATATTAAAATGGTCCCTCAGGAGGCAGGCATTGCCAGTGGTTCAGAACTTGGGCTCTGATGCCAGGCTGACTCTGCAGCTTACTCGCTAGAAAGCCCTGGACAAGTGTCTTAGCTTCTCTTTACCTTACCTTCCTCTTACACAGTAAGGACAACCAGATCCCTTCCTTAAGGGTTATGAATTAAATCAATAAAGCACTTAGTGCACCACTTGATTTGCAGTAGGTGCTCAATAAACATTAATTGGTATTATTATCATGAATATTTACCAAGATACACATATGGACAATCTGTAACTACATGGAGCCACTGATACACTCAAAGGAGGACATGTTCCAAGATGTAGACATACCTATGACATAAGCTACACAGCACATGGTTCTAGGTTGTAAAACATTGACAATATTCGGGGTTTTTGTTTTTCTGTTGGCAATAGCCTAAAACTGCTCAAAGTAAGGTTCTTAAAAAATAATAATATTTTATGTGTAAAATTGATTCAAAATCTTAATTGAATGGCATGCCGCTACTGTAAAGCAATGAAATTTGGGACAAACCTTTTGCTAATGCTGGTCATTTTAAAATCATATGATGATGGAGTTTAAAGATACCTTAGAAATGACTCATCTGAAGACGAATCCAATCTTAAATTTTAAAACTGCCCAAATGCCAGCTGAAGGGTCTGTGGCAGACCTACAATGAGAACTCCAAACCTCAGACTGCCTACTGAGGACATTGTTACTCTTCATAAAAATGAGTCCTGCCTAAGAGCTCAGAAACAAAGCTTATATATACTGGTGGTTGACACTCTACCATAGGAAGTACAGTGCAATGAAAAATTAAATCATCCCTTCAGTTGTTGCAGCATTTCCTCCCCTTTAAGTTCCAAAGATTGTTTCAGATGCCAGAAATACAGGAGTAACAAAACACATTCTTCTCTTTTGGAGCTTATACCTTAGGGATGGAACCTGATCTCTACTATGTCCTCGATTCATCAAAGGTCAAGATTATACATTTCCCCCTTCTTTTATTTACCTACAATTAACTTATTATAAACCAAGTTGAAAAGTCCAAACCTTCTCTAAGTAAAGGACAATGCGAGAAACCCAAGGACCTAAGATCTCAAGTTCACTGTATGCCAGTCCAGGCCTGCTTTACCCTGAGTGTCATCAAGGTAAACCTTAGCTACAGAAACTAACATCTGCACTGGATTCTGGAAGGGTAACTAATCCCAAGAGCTAATTACAAAACAGGTAATAAACTACTACATATATACTCCTCAACACTTCGGGAGAAAACTACTGGATCACATTATAATTCACGTGATTTCAGAAGCTGCATGATTAAATTTCCTAATACTACATATGCCACAGGGAAAAGCATAAAAGCTAATCACTTTAAAGCAGCACTGGAATTATATTATATACATATAAGATACATATAGTTTGGGGGAATTCCCTGGCAGTCCCGTGGTTAGGACTTGGTGCTTTCATTGCCAGGGACGGATTCAGTCCCTAGTCGAGGAACTAAGATCCCACAATCCCTGCAGTGTGACCCCTGCCACCCAAAAAAAAAAACCAAAAAAAAAAAAAAAACCACATTTTTAATATTACATGTTTTTATAATAGCTATTCTAGCTGTGCATCAACATTACTCCACCTGAATGATGGCCTTAAGAGAACCAGTGAATTCTGAACCATCCACTAATTAACTGAGAGACTTTGTCATTTAACATTGGAGTCTCATTTTATTCATCCAGAAGATGGGGAAAATGCTTTAGCAACATTATTGGAGCCTAAATAAAATCACGGATGAGAAAGTACCTTGTGAAATATAAAGTACTACATAAATATCCATTTCTATTCCTAGCTTAATTAGGTTAATTTTGGGCTTAAAAAAAAACAAACTCAAAAACAGTTGTTAAAAGGGACTTTCTGAGACTAAGAAGTCTCATGTCTGTTCACTGGGTCATAGAAAATAACCAAAACCAAACAGTCATTTTAGACCAAAGGAACTAAAAAAGCTCTCAGTGTTCACTTACGCTCTAATTTTAAGCTGAGAAAAGTACAGTCCTGAGAAGTTAAGATACTCAGCAATATCACACAACTGGTTACTGGCAAGGTCAGGACTAGAATCTGAATCTCCTGACTCAGTCAAAGTGCTTTGGGGGAAGTAGTAGAGTATTTCAAACACAGCATTTGAAATGTTTAGAGATTTGACAGAAATATCTATCAAACCAGTGATCTGAAATTGAGCCAAGCCCAGGATCTATTTTTCTGGCTGGCTGATCTCAAGAACTTATTTAATTTCTTTGTGTCTCAGCCTTCTCATATAGAAGATGGAAATAATAATAATACACAGTAATAACCTCATAAGGTTATTGTGAGATTAAGTAAAATATTACCTGCACAACAAACTCTCTAAAATCACTTACTGTTATGATTATTACTCTTGTAACGACATGGTACCATCTCCACCAATAAAAAACTAAGATATCTTCAAAGTTTCTTGTCTCTCGAACCAGAAGCTTGCATTTTTACCGATTTGGAGAGAAGCTGGCTAAACATACCATAGTATGGCTAAGATCAATACCTCCCCACACTCACTCAAACCACACGTACACAGACCTATTAATAGTAAAAGAATTCTTCAGACACACACTGACTAGTGATAGAGTGATGTTCAAACTGAATTTTAAATTCAGTTAGTAAAGAGTCATGTTTTCATCTTTAAGAAGGCAAATTCCACATGCTAAAATACATATATTATACTTTAACTAGCCTAACTGACTCCTAAAAAGCAAACCTAGCTCAGCTGCTTTTACTTCGTCTTTCCACCTGTCATTTTTCCACAGATTTAACAAGTAGACACCACAGGCCTAACTAGGCTTGGAAGCTCAGTGTTTGTTATCCTACAACCTCAATGTGCCCTTAAAAATATTAAATGGCACATATTCTTGGCTAGCTTGATCTGAATGTAAGGATTCCCTCACTCACCAAATATTTCATGAGCACCTACTGTGTGACAGGCACAGTTCTCAGCACTGGGGACACGGCATAGAACACCTCTGTTCCTATAGAACCTTACGTTCTCATGGGAGAGAGGAGACTGGCAAGAAACAAGTTTACATCTAGTGTTTGCACAGTATACTTTAGGAAGGAGAAAACAGCCAGTTTCATTAAGCACTCTGCTGAAAGTGGATCTAGGGTTTGTATTTTAATTTATGATTCCAAGCCTCCCTTTTGGACTCTGGAAGGACAGCAGGGAGGAGAAGGAGGCTCTGTGCTCATACACAAACACACAGATCAGGTCTCTAGCTAGAGCGACACTCTAACACTTCTTGGATGGCCGGTAGCATCCCCATCTTCCCGTCTCATGTTGCATACAGCCAAGAACATTCCAGAAGCAAGCACACTATTTGCTGTTTGAAAATAGCATGGTCAGTGAAGGGAGCCCTGGAAGGGAAATCAAGAAACCTACGATTTCCTTTTCTGCCAGCAACTCTCGCTATGCCATCTCGGGCGTCCGCTGACCCGCGTGAACCCTGGTCTCCCTGCCCACATGCTGATCCTCCTGTACCGTGACACTGGGCTAGTCTCTTAAGCCCTTAAGCCTCGGTGTCATCTGTTCAAGGAGGCCAGTGGAATGACACTGCTTGGCAAACTGTCGGGTACTCCACTGACAGAAGCTATTTAAATAAATACATGGATCCAAGCTTGCTACTTGCTTTACAGGAACATCAGGAAGATTAAGGAGAACATATAAAACGCCTTAAGCTCTCTGTAAAGAAAGGGTGTTACAGGATACTAGTGTTCATAATTTCTACAATTATTTTACTTTCCAGTTATATTTCGTTGCATTTTGAAATTCTTTAACCAAAACAACCCACAGACCTTCAGAAGCAGAATACATATTTAGAAAATAAGAACAGAACCCTAATTAGAATAATAACAATTAAGTGAAATCAGCTTGCTAGGATATCAGAAAGTCAGCATCCATCTTCCTTGCCTCAGCCCCTCAAGCCTAAGTTGCAGGGCAAGAAACGGCTGCCGCGGGGGCTGAGGCGCAGCAGGCCGGCCAGGTTGTAGGAGGAGCCCAGGACAGCAGCCAGCCTTTCTCTCCATCCATCACAGAAGCTCCCTCCACAGTGCAACCTGTGAAGTATTTGTGGGCAAAATCCTCAAAAATGATGACAAAGTGACCCACGCACCAGATGGCAGAGGACCTGAGGGGCGTCTGAGGGTATTTTCTTCCACTTCTTTGACCAACCAGCTAAAAAAATCCACACCTTCCTTTTGTCCCCCTGGACGGAGTACAGTCACACACGGCAGCTCTCTGAGGAAAAGTTGGGCTCGGTGGCAGAGAAACAGCAAAAGCTTGGCATAAACGCTGGGTCAAGTCCAATGAAAACAGAGAGGGCATATAGATTTGCGCTGATGAATGCCAGCTAAATCCCTCTTTACAGACGGAAAGCAACTACCACTGACAGCTGTTACTAAGGCAGAGTTAAAACGACTCTAATTTTCACTTCTGACTAAAATTTCTCAGGCCCTTCCCCCTTAGAGTGGATAATTTCATGAACTCTGTTTGCAATGAACTTACTCCAAACAAGTCCTAAGTCTCGCAAGCTGTCATTATCAGTGTAAATACTCAGTTGACCACACCTACACACGCTGCCTCCCGCTTTTCTCTAACAGCCCAACTCACAAAACTGATCGTAACTCAGCCACAAGACCACTGGATCTGCCACCACAGCTAAAGTACTCGAGTTTTTTAGGAGGAGGTGTGGGAAGGGATCAAGGGAAAATATCTTCTAAAAATCACATCCCTTTCACTGGCTCTGTAGCCATCAAATACATTATTGCTATCCTGGAGTGATAAACCAGTCTATCCAGTCCTGTCAAATAAAAAAGTTCTCACTAAAAACAAACACAAATTACTTCTAAATACACATTTGAAACATTTAATTCCCAACTGATTTTATCTATTCTATAGTGCAAAAAGAAAAAGAAAAAAAAAAGTAAAATTCTAGGAAAGACAAACGAAGAATGGAAGAACAATGGGCCAGTCAGTGTCTGCACTATCTCGGCTTCACTGAGGTTGGAAAAGCACCTAAAAAGATGCATCTTATCCCTCGGTCCACTAGTCCAACCCAGCTCAAAGTGGTATCATTTGGGATACAAAGAATTTTGCCCAGCAAATAAAATATATGAAACAAAAATAAGCAATATCCAGTAGGGATTAAGGGGCAGTGAGAAAGGAAATATCCCTTTGTTTGAATGCTGCAAAGAAAGTCTTTCAACTTATAAGCAAAACATTTGCCTTCATTTAAAAGTTTGAGTTGTGTGCGATTTCCTGTATCTAAGAATCTCTTTCTGAACTACAAAGAAGCCACAAAACATCACATTTTCCCCTCCCAGCTTCCCCCTTCGAAAACCCACAAGATGGTGATTAACAAACAGCCCCTTGTCTTCAGGCATAGTTTTAGAAGCCACAAGGAAAAGATAAAAGTTAAATGGAAAAGCAAGTTTGTAAACAAATGAGAAATAGGTTACACAGGGAGGAAGTAAACTCATCTTGATAAAAAAGCAGCTCTCCTGGCCCCATTTGTGGGAGACTCCAAGTGAAAGCAACCCTCACCCTTACCCACTGAAAGCAGTTTGGATGGAGAGAGAGCCCAGGCCAAGCCTTCTGGCCCTGACTCTGGGAAGAGCTGCAGGAGTCTGGGTATAACCCTGATGTTCAGTGGCTCAAGGACTGGCCCAGACTCCCAGGGGCTCTCCACTCCAACCCAAGGCAGACCCATCTCCCAGGAAACACCCTTCCAGGGAAATTCATCTAATTCAGGTAGTCCTGAATCCACTACTTAATAACTATATCACCTTGTGCAGATCTGATCCTGTTTAATCATCCTTTGATGGGACATAATCCCCTTCTTAGGATCTTTGTGAGAATTAAAGAATTCTGGCAATGGGCCCAGATCAGTAATAAACTGATATGTAATAAACATTCACATCCACTGAAAGGAAATTCCAATTCCACTCAACAATCACTGTTTCAGGTGAAAAATCTTCAGATATTCTATAAAACCTCAGAAAGAAAATTAAGAACCAAACATGCAAGAAGAGAAAAAGGGGAAACCCACGCAATCCATGTGCTAATTATGCACATACCCTGACAGGTTAAATTTCCTCCTCCAGATCTGCCTCTCTTGAAGGTCCTGTCACACAGGTCCTGGCACATGTAAAATGACAGCTCCACAGGTCCTGCCCAAGGCACCGCCCCTTGGTATGAACCATCATAATGCTAGATCCTCTCAGTTTTGGAAAAAAATGTAATTAAAACCTACATATACCTAGACTTACAAAATAACACTTAAGTTGGCCCTCATTCCAAAATGTCCAAATCGGAGAGGCAGGGAAAAATTACTGATAACCTCCATTTGGTTAATATTAATTACAGCATACTGTTGAAGGATAAGTAATCTTAAATTAGAAAAGGTGGCTTTAAACCTTAATGAAAAACAAATAAAAACACAAGCACCCCACCTCTCACCATGCTCTAATTGTATCTGGAGTTTTTTTGCACAATCATCAAAATTTCACTTGTAATGTCTCTTTGAGAATTTCCAGTCTAGCAGTGTCTATCACTGTTCAGCCCCTCTAGATTATTATTTCCTAATATTTATACAGCAAAAGAAAGTTCTGCAAGCAAAATTCTCACTGGTTTATTAGGTACTTTCAGGTAGAACATCCCACCTTCAATAATTCACTTTCATTATTACACAAGAGTTCAATCACATCCATTTCTGAAAAAAAATAGTCACTGCCTAAGAATACAACAGCCACATTTTTGCCCACATTCTCCAACACCTACTCCTGCATCTACTCCTCCAAATCCAAGCATATACAACCTAAGACAAGAGATATGCAAGAAATTAGTAATGCTCCAAAAAAAAGTTTTCTCATGGGAAATATGGTCTAAACAGAACTCTAAACAAATTGACTTCCACTGCAAGCACTGTCCCCAAATAAATTTACTGCACCCTAGAATCAAGTACACTCAAGGCTGGAATGCCATGCCAGTCGTATATTACTTCAACCTCAATAAACCTCTTTTTACTCTCTAAATCCTCAGCTGCTTTCTAAAATAGTTCACGAAAAAGCACCAACCTAATTAACAACAGCTTCCTCTGCAACTGTGGCCTTGATTTCACTTATTTACACATTAACTGCAGCCTCCTTTTGGCCGATCCAGTCTATTCTCTGTACCATGCCGAGCCTTTTATCTGCCCTGGACAGCATTTTCTCCAGCAGATGAAGTAGATGCCGATTGATTTGCTGTCGAGCATGGTAAATTAATAGCAACAAATTGCTGAGGGCCCGTCTCGCTGCTCCACCATGCTTCGGCAGTTTTGCTTTATTTGCTCCATGATGGGCAGCAGTCGGCCTCTTCAAGTCAATTTCTTCTTAACAACCTGCAATACTTTTCAATGGTGAAAATAGAGCTGTTCCTTGTAAGTCAGAAATCAATATCCTATTGCCCTTAGAAAATGCTAAACAAGCAGTATTGGCAATCCACTTGGTACTAGAGGGTATCAGATATAATGCAAATCCATACTGCTTCCCTCCTTGTAGTTATTACAGTTTGCTAAAAGGTTCCTAATGTCATTTATCATCATTTACCATCGACCAGAGAGGCTATGATTATGATATCCTATCAGTTGGCAAGGCCCTTTCATTTCTATTCAATTAATATTTTAGCAGCACTCAAATGGTTGTGGCCCAAGTCTCATAATAAAATTTACATGGCTTGTAGTGAAACAGGAGTTCTCTTGCTCTGGTTTGAAAAAAATAACAATTGTATATACACACTTATAGGTCGAATTTACATACCCATTTGTTCCTAATCTACAACCAATATTCACTTTTTAAAGTGGTAACTGCCGCTGTCAGATTAAATCAGATTAAATCAGGGCAGTCTCCTTTAATTACAGCATTACAGGTGAAGGATGGGAACAAGCAGCATTTAGCAATGTTATCAACTGCATGCATCACCCTGTTCTGCCCACGGTCACTGACCCATTTAGAAGCTACACTGTATTTACAAAAAACAATCAGCAGGAAAAAAAAAAAGTAACAATTAAACTACAGTCTACCTGTCCCATCCAAAACAAACAAACAAAACAAAAAACAAACAAAAAACAAACTTAGGGAAATCCTTAAGGAATAAAGGCCAATGTTCTTCCATTTTAAAAAAATTCCATTCTGAAGATATCACAATAAAACATGTGCCGTTTCTAACCATGTCGCATTTGTCATCTTCACTTTCATGCCAGAACTTAAGACAGTGGCAAAACATTAACTTACTTTTTAGACTAGAACACTCCACTCTAACCTTTCTGGGTTTTTTCCCAGCTTCACCTGCTCAGCTCTATCGATCCTACTAAAGATTACCAGAAATTAGATTCATATTTTATGTTCTAATTCCATGTCATGTCACTAAGTTCCCCTTTAAAAAAAAAAATCAACTAATTCTACCAGACTAATGCTATTTACTCAGTTACCAAAATTTAAATTAATTATGTTCTCAAACATAATTGTTAAAAATTGGCAACATTATGCAGGCTTAATTAAGATTAAATCCAATTTACTAAATGTACTTTAATTGGTACTAATTACATTAGCTTTCATTTCAGAATGACAAATTCCCCACAGGTTTCACTTTATAGGCCTCGATCAGGACCAGCAAAGGGTAACTGACCATGAGCATCACACAGAAAGGGGAGGGGCCATAATACTGGACCCCCCACCCTGCCTGTCACTGCTCTGTGCTTTTATTCTTTAATCAATTTGCTAAGTCACAGAGTCATGACTCCATCACAGCCATCATTTTCTGTTCCAATGAAAAATTTCTCTAAAAATAAATACTCTGTGGCTGGCAGCAGCCAAGAACAGGAGCATTAACCAAAAAATACACAAAGGTTTCAAATATCAGGGCCACCAATTACTAGGGTACTTCCAAGGACTCTGGGGACTCCTACTCTTGAACCCTTCAGAGACACAAATCTAATAAGTGAATAAGCCTAACCTGATCTTGAGAACTAGGCCCAATTATGCCGCAGGGCAACTTCCCTACATTATTGCTGCTTTCCATTACGAGGGTATCCAGCTAGTGCATCTGGAAGAGAGGCCAAGAGGAACCAAGGCTGTCTGCCTAGGAAAACAAATAAAGACAGATATGCCTCTGTGCTTAAGGGGGGAAAGAAAGAAAATATAATAAGTAGGTGGTTTGCAGGGCTGTCTGTATTTCATAATGTGATAAACTGCCCTCAGGATTCTTGATATGATTGAATTTAAAAGCAAGAGAAAAAAAGGGAAAATGTACTCCATTCTCAATTTTAAATGGATGGCATTTGAGGCCAGCTGGACAAGAAGATGACAGAATTACAGAAGTATGAAATGTGTACAATTAAGGGATCTCACATACCGCCCCCTGCCCCCTAAAAGAAATACATACAAGCTCTGTACCCCCGAGAATTGTAAACAGTATAAAGAGATCTGGAAACTAAGTGGTTATGGTAAATAACATACAGGAGAAGAAAATAAAGGGACACTAATCATCTGGTCCAATCTTTAAAAAGACACTAATTAGCACTGGGTGGTAGATGAAGGCCAAAAAAAAAGACATGTACAAGATCCAGAACTAAAACCACATGTGTTGAGGAAAATTAACAAACAATATCTCTCATATAATTTACTCCTATAAGGTAGAGCAAAGGGGAGCCCATCCATAAACTTGATGGGTTTTGTTTAAGCAGGAGATATTTACATTCCTTATCTAAACAGAAATGGCAAGGATGCCAAAATAAGAATTTTAACATGCAGCAAACTATACTATCACGTTAATATTGACATAACCAAACAGCACATGAAGTAAAAAAAAAAACTATCTGAAATAAAAAGTCCTCAGTGTGACCACTCATTTTCCCCCCAACTTTCTGTTTTCAAACACTGTCTGATTGCTTTTATTGTCTAATTGTCATCGTTTAAAGATCTGAGTATGTTTCAAGTATGTGATAACTAACCATACCAAGAAAGGAATCCATAAGTAGTAAAGGCCTAATAATACATGATCATTTCATATTTTTTAAACTTAGAAGGTAATGACATCCACCATGAGTATAAATAAGAGATGAAAAGCATTAAGTTTTCCCTCATCTTTTGCCAGCAAGTAAACACATGCACACCTATTCCAAAATGATTGATAAGACAGATCTGAAGCACTTTCACTAGGAGATCACTAAAAATAAATGCCTCCTAGAGGAATTACTATTGCCAAACAATATTTATACATATATGCTATTTTTCTTTCTAGGAAACTTAAACCAAACCATTTTATTCAGTCTCCCGCAAAAAAAGTCTGGTTCAGTCATACTTATCAACACTTTCTGACTAATCATTAGCTTTTTTCTGTCTTTCTTTTTCTTTTTTTTCTTTTGGCTGAACTAATTGCTAGATTTCAAGACCTGGTGTTGAACCTTATCATGTCCTCCTATCAGGCTCATGTACTCTCTACACATTTTGGAAGGAACAGTTACAGTTCCTGGTAAAACCCAACTAAGCAGCCTCAGGGGACCAGTAAAAGGAATTTACATCAATTTCTTTTGTAGCTCCACAGATTTCATTTTGATCCTCCCAGCTCACCCTCTATCCATTCTGTCACAGCAAGCCAAGGAAGGCTCCACACAATTTACAATTTTACTTTTTAATATTTTCCAAGAAAAGCTTTTATAAGACAAATCTGCAATGCCCAAAATACACAAAATTATTTCAAAAGAAAAACATTTTAAAATTTTAGCATCCTGCTTTTGAAAATGTACGAAGTTTAATATGCATTCAAACACTTTAAATCACATTCTTAAATAATTAAAATGAGGATAATATGCAAAAAAGATGGGGAAACACACCAGAAAAAACAGCATTCTCTCCACTACAGTCTTTTAAAATACAGGTGGCCACAAAAGTGTGCAGAATAAAATTGCAAAACATACAATTTCCTTTCTAAAGTGCACAGTATTACTGTCATTTAAAATGCTTAAAAAGAAATAATAGCTTACCTGCTTGTGCATTTCTATATTCAACCCATAGGACATCTCATAATACTGTCAAAGAAGGAAAAGCAATTAATTTCATGTCTTTCATCAAACCATCTCCCTAGTTTGTTCAAAAAGTCCCGAAGCAAACATAAAAGCATAACCTAAACCAAAATATCCATCCTACCAATGCTGCTACATCAGGAAGAACAATCTACCGCTACCTTTAGCCTAATAAACTAGAAGAAGCCACCTTAAGATACAGAATCTAAGAGAATAACTCACAAAACTAAGAAAATCAAGTTCAAACAGAGCATTTTTAACACCTCCAGTGGTCTTTATACATCACAAGCAGATGACTCACAAAGGTCTGATGAAAATTTGGTACCCTATGGACTCTAATTCCTAGGCACAGCCGGCAAGTTAATAACAAAAACAACGTGTCTCATACAAATGCTGATGTTTTGACAAGAACTGTTCAAAAAAGGTGATGCTGCTTCAGAGTTCCGTTTCTCATTTTTAGCTCACTGCTCATGCTCATGCATTCAAAGGGAAAAGCCTTGATAGGAAATGAATAAGTTACTCTGGAGCCTTTATGAACAAGCATAAAAATACACTTGGTAATACTTCTGAAAAAGCAGATCTGATTGTTTTAAACATGTAGTATAACTGGCATTACAGAAATTCTGGCAGAACAAATCGGTTATACAGGAGACTACAACACTCCTCAAACCAATGTAACACTACAGAAATTGAAAATACGCAAATACACACACATTAGGAACATACAGAATGGGGGGCGAGGGAGGGAAAATCTGAAAGGATGTCTGGTGTCTTTTTCTTATTCATCATTCTTTAAAAGAAATAAAACACATTCAAATTTTAACACTACTGAAAAATTATCTGGTGAAAACTGTTTGGAGCAAGAGCAATAAAACAACAAAGAAAACTACCAACACAAAAACATTTTGCCTGTGACTCTAAACAAAATGTAAATGAGGTTGTTTTTTCAGTCTGTAAAACCAAAGCACAGAAAATTATACCCCATGCAGCTAAATTTTTTGAAAATTCAAATCAAAGCTGGTTGTCAGAGGCAAGTTATAACACCTGGAATTACAGGTTGCTAATGGTCACATTCCCACAACTTCAACTGCACTTGCACTGCGACTGTGATCTATCCTGCAGCCTCCAGCAATCTGAATGTATTCTTGCTTTTGGTATCCCAAACTAACAGGCACTTTGAATCTATGACAGTTTTCTTACCATCACATAATGCCGCTGCATCTCTGTCTTCTCACTGGCGAGTTTCTCACATTCCAGTTTCAGGCTGTTCAAGAAATACGGAAATCTAAGTACAACGCAGATCCTGACTTATATCCTTCAAATACACATTCCCTCCTCTAAATCATCACGTACAAAATGCCAAATCAACTATCTTAAATACCACTCTCATTACTGAAGAACAAGCAGGAGAGAAAAGGGTGAGTAGAATCAGCCGGGGCTTGCCCTTTCAATAAGGATCAAATGTGGGGGTTTTGTTTGTTTTAAGAAAAAACCCTCTTGTCAATTTAACTCCAGAATCTCATCCAGAAATGAATATTCACAAAATTCACTTAATGCAACAAAAACGAGGAAATAGACATCAATGTCTACATCTCCAAACACTAATAAGTCCCCCAAAATGTCACAAGGGAGTTTTTTTCTTTAATGTTCCACGAAGAGATTAATGAAAATATGAATCAAGCATGTCTTATGAATGATGTCTTATTTTTTCCCTCCAAAACACAGAGACAAGTTGAATACCACCACCCAGGGGCAAGGCGTGGATCAGGTTCAGTGGCTTGTTTTGGTTCCGGCATTTATGAAATAAGAATTACACGTCATTGGAAATCCAGCGAAAGAAAAATATTTCAAAGGCACTCTAAGGTCTAATAATTGTCTCAAGACGAAAACATCTTTTCAGCATAAAAGTAATGAAATCGCCTACTTGGAGACTGCCCAGGGCTCTGGGCTCTTGGTATTTCACTGGAATAGAAGAAAGAAGTGAGAAGGAATCAAGCCCGGAGTAATAAAGAACCAAGGAAGTCAAAAGGCCCCAGAATCTTCCCAACCTTCCATTCTCTTGGCCCCAATAAATCAATATCGAAAGTTTGGCCTCAGCGTTTTCTAAGTCTTCCCAGTTTCGATTGTTCGGCCTGTTTTTTTTTTTTAATTTACGGGGAAAAGGAGGAAACGCTTAATTTCTTTATACCTGCCTAATGAAAAGAGGCCGTGACTTGACCTTTCTGCCCACAAGAAAAAATGATAATACCTTTGTGGTGGCCCAAAAAAAAAAAGGGGGGGGGGTTGTGTGTGTATGTGGGGGGAAGACAAGAGCTAAGCAAACAGGAGGATCAGCTAAAGTCAATATCGTTACCTGTGGTATTGAGCCTGTAAAAACTGAAACTCTTCCTTAATCCGATCACAGGACTCGGAAATTGTAAATTTAAAGGGTTGAGCAGGCTGATGCGGTGCCTAAAGAACAACAATAAAATATTTTAATTAGCCCACAGCACAGGCAAGGTGGGGAGATGGAGAAAACACCACGAGGTGCGCGCCGGGGGGGGGGGGGGGTCATCGCGCAGGCAGGCAAAGAGCGATTAAAACTCTCCTCCCGCCCCCTCCTCTGGCCGCAGAGCCCGGCTGAGGCCGGCTGCAGGCTGCTCCCGGGCCCCCGCGTCCTCGCGCCCGCCCCGGACCCTGCGGGTTCGAGACCCCGCTCCCCTCCCTCGTCCAAGGCGAGCGCCCAGGGGCCGGCGCGCCGCGCCCACTGCCTCCGCACCCGGAATCGAAACTGGCCCGTCGGGGGCACCCGCGCCATGGCGTCGGGCCGCGGTCAGGTCGCGAGAGGGGGCACACGGCCGCCACCCTCCCCGGCCGGTTGGCCGGCTAGCTCGCTGGTCCCAGGGGCCCGAGGCGCGAGGGGCCGGCGCCCCGCGCTCCCTCCCCGCCGCCGGACCCGCCGCGCCGCCGCCGAGGGCGCCCTCCCCGCCCCGGCGCGGAGTCGCGCCTCCTCCATCGCTCGCCACCCCTCCTCCAGGAGTCGCGGCGCGGGGAAGGCGTACGGCTCCGCGCGGCTTCCAGGGGCTTCAAAGACAACAATAAGAAAATGGCTACAACTCAACTGCCTCTCCGCACCTCCTCTCCGAAAGTACCCCCGCGCCCGGGGGCAGTGGGGGGGGGGGGAAGCGGGCGATTCCCCGAGTGGGGCGCGGGGTTCAGGCCGCCCTCCACGCCCCTCCGGCCAAAGACACAACTCGGCGCACAGGGGGCGACGCGGGGAATCCCCCGGCGCCCGGCGAGCCCGCGCCCCCGCCGCCCGCACTCACCGGGTGTCTGGTCTGCGGGTACATCTTGCTCAGGTCGCGAATCATCCAAACCGATTTAGTTGGCTGCGCTGGGCAGAGGCGCGCGGCTCATTGGCTTTAATGGCCTCGAGGAGGAGGAGGCGGCGGCGGAGGCGGCCGGCCGGGTCCGAGGGGCGGCTCGGGCGGTCCCGGCCCCTGCCGGGTCTCGCGTGACGCGGGCGGCAGGAACGCGCGGCGGCGGCTGGGTGCGGGCGGGCGGCCGGGCCGCTCCGCATTCCCCGCGGGCGTCACTGGCCCACCGCGGGCATTGTCCGGCGCGCGTCTCCCGCGGCAACGCTCCGACGTTCGCTCCGCCGAGGCGCGCCCGCCGAGCCCGGCGCCGCGGCCGCGCAGCTCACCCGGGCCGGGAAAGTGCGAGCTCCGCGCCCCAGCGCCCGCCGGCAGCGCTCCCGCTCGCTCGTTGGCTCGCTGGCTCGCTCGGCGTCCCACTCCAAACTTTTTTTTATTTGTCTTTTAATTGGTTGTTATTCCTCCGAATGAATGATCTCTCTCTTCTTTCCTAAAAGCAAACACAAACTCCTTTGGTTCGGAAGAGGTCTCGGCGGTGCTTTTTGGTTTCTCTGGAGATTTTTTTCACCTCACAGCAACGATCTTTTAAAAGGCACCTTTTAGCTTCTTTTACCACATCTCATTTCCTTATTTTTCTTCCTTCCTGTTTTCTTGTCTCTTTTTTTTAACCCCAAATTGGAGGGGATTATAAAAATAAAAGAGTGAAACGCTTGCGGTTTTTTTTTTTTTAAATTCTCTCTCCTTTCAAACTCTGCGAACAGCACCTCAAAATAATATACAAGTGTGTGAGAGAGGGGGAAGAAAGCAGCCAACAGCCCAAACACCCGCTCAGAACAGCTCTAACAACACGCTCTGTGTAGGTGACTTCTTTGACCAAATTTAGCAGCGGCTAATCATTAACATTCTGATACATATTCACAACCGTCCGTGGAGGGACCGCGGAGCATCCCGGGAGATGTAGTCCGCCCCCGGCGACCGCGGCTAAGGATTCGTCCAGATTGACTACAATCACCGGCCGGCCACGCGACCGCTCTGGGGCTCTCTCCAAGCTCCCCGCCCAACCCCCGGCGCGGTAGGCGTCTCCAGCAACCAATCAGAGGTGGCTGAACATTAATCGCCGTTCTGAGTTACTGCCCATCATTTCACTGCTGACAAATGGCGAGCTAGCGGGGAGGAGCTGGCCGGGCTGGAACCCACGTGGGGGCCGGGCGTCGTCCGTGGCTCGGACCAATGAATGGAACGGGATGGGGTTAGCGGAGGCGGGGCGGAGATGGCCCGCCCAAGGCGGAGCTTCGCCTTGGCTGAGGTTCTTTAGCGCGAGCGTTCGAACCGGGGAAACATTTGTTCGGCTGTCAATCAAAGTAACGTGGGCCTGGGAGCAGCGGTGGCTGCCGCTGCTGTTGCTGCTGCCCTGGCTGCATCTTCAGAAGTGGGTGTTGGTGGCGGTGGTGGCGGCAAAATAAAGAGGTTAGAGGGGGCGGTAAGACTGGAGGCTAGTCAGAAGATCTCCTTCCGAGTCTCATCCTCCCATCCGCCCCCCTCCGACCCAAACACCCTCGGCCCCTCGCTCCGGGCCGCGCCAGGAATGCGGACTAATTAGGGTCCAATGTCTCCTTAAAGAGACAAGCTCGGCCTTGTGTAACGCTCCGAAACCCCTGTTGAGACAAGAGAGGGAGGATCACGCCGATCCCACTTCGGTTCACATCAATTTTACGCGCCGCTGGAGCCGGCATAATTTTCCGTGTGAACGCGGATTTGGGCCCCTGTTCTTGTTGAGAGCTGGAGACGGAGCTGCAGGACGCCGACCCGGGCGAGGGGTGGGGACGCGGGGCAGGGGGGGCGGGGCGCCTCTCCAAGCCCCGAGGGGGCTGTGATTGCCGTTTAACCCCGAAGCGGGGCCGTCTCCCCCAAGCAACTCTGCAAGGAAGCTCCCCGAGACGCTCCGACCGGGGGTCGTGGGGGGCGTAACCGTGAAGTTTCGGGGTGGGGATGGAGGCCGGGGGGACAGGGGTCGCCCGATTCCCAAAGAAACTTTGTCGAGAGAGCCACCCGCACCCCGCAGACTGTCAGTTGCTCCTCAGGAAGGCAGTATCATCTAGGTGCCGGCCCCCAGCACAGGGAAGTAAAGGGCCCTGCGCACCCCGAGATGCTCCCTCTCCCGGATCGGCAGGACGAAGACCGCCCCTCATCTTCCCGCATTTTGGATGAGCAAGTCGAGTTTGTCGTGGTTTAAACTGTCAGGAAGCCACATGGGGCGCGAGAGATGGCGGGTCCGCCACGGCGAGGGACTAGGGCTGGAAAGGTGGGGGAGGTCTGGGAGGCAGAGGCTGGGGGAGGGACATCCTTGTGGTAGGGACTAAAGAGGTAAGAGCGGACTTGGTGGCAAGGAGGAATAGCCTGGGACAGGCAGCGTATCCACCCCTAGTGCTCGTCCAGCTGGGGGCAGCTCCCGGGTTTAAGAGCAAGCTGCACGGCTTGGCTCGCAACCCTCCTAGCTAGCCTCTAACCTTGGGGGGGGGGGGGGGGGGGGGGCGGGGCGGGGCGGGGGGCGGGAGGAATTCAGATAAAGTCAAACAGGGGGTTGGCTAACGTAATGGTCTGAGTTTTGGACATGTATTTGTGAGTGTCTTTTGCTTACTCTAACTTGAGACGTTGGCCGAGGTGGCTCGGCATTCGTGAAAAACCCTCCTATAATGATATCCCTTGCCTCGGTGGACGAATAGAACGACTTACTGTCCAACCTAGCACATTCTATGGGCCCCTCTCTGTGCTGGGCACTTTGAAGGGCTGGTTCTAAGGAAGGCTATGGTGGTCTTCACCTTCCTCTAATTTTTTTTTTACTAAAATCCTGGAACTAGAGTTCACTTGAATGTTTCAATTCAGCAAATATCTTCCCCTCCATCCCCAAAATAAGAGAATGGAGGACTCCTCGGGCAGTTTTCTGAACTTCCTCTGTCCAATACCTAGACACACATGGCTTTTTGAAACTTGAAATGCGGCCAGTCCAAAATAAGATGTGCTGTAAGTACACATACACACCGACTTTGAAGAGTGAGTACAAAAAAAGAAAAGTGAAATAGCTCAATAATTTATAATAATTACATGTTGCAATTCCAATATTTTGAATAAAATTGATTAGCCAAAATATATTACTAAAATTAATTTTGTCTTTTTTTACTTTTTTAACCCAGGTGCTAGAAAATTTTAAGTTACTTTATGTCACTCACATATTTCCATTGGACTGTACTGTTTTGAAACATTCCCAAGAACCAAAAATTAGAAGACTTGAGTGATACAGTTTCTACACTAGGACAGTGAATCTTCTAAGAACACCAGCAACTCTTCTAGGGCTGGCTATTTGCTCACACTGAAGCTTTTCAATAGTTTGTTAAATTACCCACAGTGCCTCTGTAAGAAATTCTATGTTACCCGTTCTGGCCAGAATGTTAGCAACTTCCATGAGAACAGGGACCTGGTTATGTTCACAGCCTCACTCCAAATGCCTAGAATGATGTCTGACACATAGTTGGTGCTCAGTAAGTATTTGTTGATGGCATTAATGAGTGAAAGCCATTCTGTGTCAATACAGAAAGCTCCCATATTATTTGGGCCATATTTATGGAAATTCTGTGCAGTTATTTCCCAGGACAGGGGATGAGAATCCTAATAATAGAAACTGAAGAGCTATTGAAAGGGTCAGTGGACAAAGGGGAAACTGTGCTCTGTTAGGAAGTACCAAATACTTGTATTAGGGACCTTTCTCTTAATCTCTCTTGACAGTTTGTGTCAACAGAAGAGTGGCTGGAGAAATAGGATGTTTATTTTTTATTGAGTAAAATTTTAAAATACAGCACTTGGATATGTTTCACATTTTGACCATGTGGCAGAGCTACATAATTCACAGGGATGTCTCAGAAAGATGCCAAGTGAAGCAACCCATAGCCCTGCCTGGGTCCCAACACAGAAAGTGTCTTCTCGGCTCTCTGCTTGTGCTTCGCTCATTGCAGTTCTCCCAAACTATGGAGCCAAGCTGTGACTTCAGTTGAGGGCTTGTCTTATCCCTACCTCACTGTTGGGGCGGGGTTGTGCTCAGAAGTAGCATTCAGGTTGAAAGCTAAGCCTGGGGCTTTCGATCTTAAAATGATATGCAAAGCAAGCATATTGTTACCACTTAGGTTATATGCACTAAATAATTTATTCCTCCATCAAATATTTATTGAACACCTAATATGTGCCAGGATAAGGGAATTTAGCAGTAAATGTGGCTACTTTTGATGTATTGCCTCTCAGCTCCAAATGTATCCATCCTCTTTGCCAGCTCTGTGAAAATGGATCTGGGCCCTTTAAATAGTTTCTTTTGCCCCTGGTACCAAAGCTTTGTCAATAGGGAGCACTGGAAAGACATTACAGGAAGTAGTATTTCTGGTTCTGGTGTGCAAGTCCAGCAGGTTCCTACAGCACAGGTGGCAATCAGTAGCACCTAACAGCCAGCAGCTTCCTTCACCATCCTCCTTAAGTGGTTTTGGAGCTGAGTACCCCTGATGAGACATCTTCCTGAACAGCTTTCCCTGGCACCTCAGAGGATGGATTTCCGGTAAGATCTGGAATGTGGGTTTCTGGATCTTGCCAGAAAGGCAAGGTTTCCAGCAGGGTCCACCCACTCCAGCTGTGTCCTCTCAAGCAAGGTCTTGATTTCAGCCATGGGACCCGTGTGGGTCTTGGGGAGGCTCTTTCTTGAGTTCTCTATCTCAGCCCTAGGAGTAATGGCTGCTCCTTACAACTGCTATTTTGTATTCTTTAGGGTTCTCTTTACCTCTTACTTACCAATCCCTCTTTACTCCCATTTCCTGTCATAGTTAATAATTCTTTATATTGAACTTTCTGTGTTCAAATTACTGTGTGGTTTTCCTCTAATTGGACTCAGACTGATACAGTAAACAACATAAGCAAAGTCTCTTCCCTATTGGGGCTTATGTTCTGATCGGGGGAGGCAGACAAACAGTTGAACAACAGCAGCATAATGTGACGGTGGTGGTACATGGTATAAAGAGAAATAAAGCAGGGTGGGGGGATGGGAGCGACTGGAGTCGTATAACTAGTTTAGATGGGAGGTCATGGAAGACTTCTCAGAGGAGGTGACCCAGGTCCCAGAGGCAGAAGGTATGGGTGTTTCTCATTCTGAAAAAACTCCTGATTGAAGATAGGAATCCTCTTTCAGCTTATTCACCCTGGCACTAATGGGGTGCTTTGGGATAAAATGACTGAGTGTGTGGGGATGATAAGTAGCATCCTATCTTTAATAGTCATACTTATATCAGTAAAATAGTCCTATCTAAAAGAGATCCTGAACTTCTAGCTAGTCTGAATTAACAGTCTGAATATTTAAAAGGAGCAGTGAATTTCTTTATACTCCAAGCTGATAAAGCAAATCATATTTAAGAAATACACGATTCGGGCTTCCCTGGTGGTGCAGTGGTTAAGAATCCACCTGCCAATGCAGGGGACACGGGTTCATCCCTGGTCGGGGAAGATCCCACATGCCGCAGAGCAATTAAGCCCGTGCACCGCAACTACTGAGCCAGCACTCTAGAGCCTGTGAGCCACAGCTACTGATCCCACATGCCGCAACTCCTGAAGCCTGCATGCCTAGAGCCCATGCTCCACAAGAGAAGCCACCACAATGAGAAGCCCATGCACTGCAACAAAGATTAGCCCCTGCTCTCTGCAACTACAGAAAGCCTGCATGCAGCAAGGAAGACCCAATGCAGCCAATAAATTTTAAACAATAATAAATTTTTTAAAAAAGAAATACACTATTAAAAACAACCCTCTTACTTGAGAAAAACTCATGTTATCTTTACTTCCCTTGACTCTAGAGGAGCCCTTCAAGAGATTTTTCTGCTCCATTCCCCTGCCTTTAAGCAAATAAGGTATTATTATCCCCACTTTAAAGATTAATCAACTGGGCTCAGAAAGAAGTTACTTGCCAAAGGTTGTATAGCTTGTAAGCACTAAAGCAGAGATCAGAATTTCTATCTCCTTATTTCATATCTGTGTAAAACCCGAATTCTACAAGTGGGTATTTAAAGTATTCAATTTAAGGACTCGACAACCCACTTGCGTGGTTTACTTCTTTCCCAGCAGATGTTTTATTGCTAAAATAAGGGTGGAGGGTGAATTAGGGAGATGACTGTTGCAGCTGCCACTGGGCAAAAGCTGAACCCAAGGATTCCCAAGGCTGCAGGAAGCAAACCTGGCTCCCTTCCTCCCATCAGCCACCAACCTCATAGTCTCTGAAGGCTTGAGAAGCGCAGTTCAAGAGAGATGAACAGTGCTTAAGTGTGAGTCCTTTTATTTTTCATAACAGCAGGGTTCACACCTATTCAGCTGCTCTTGCCGTGCCTTCACACAGGCTCCCACTCATGCTAACTGTCACAGCAGCCTGCAGGGTAGATATTACAGGAGAAAAACTATGGATTTACTTTCTGAAATGGGTGGCATGGGAATGGGGTAGGTATAGGAAAGTTTAACTAAATACCATGCTGCTTTGTACAAGAAAATAATTCGTGAAAGTCCAGTATTATTTTCACTAGAACTGTGAAAATTCACAATTAACCATGATCTGGTGAACCCTGCCTACTCTTTTAACCTCTCTGATTTCATCCATATGGTGTCTCATCCTTAAAGGAGGTATGATCCCTCCATGCTAAATGCAAACATTGGCAGCTCAAAAAATATTTTATAATTTGGGACTTGCATTGGTCATATGGAATAGATTTGGATTCAGATCATCTGCTAAGCTTGATCACCTTTTCTTTCCCTCTTCCAAAGACATGAACTTCTGGAATGAATATTATTTGGGGGAAGTGGAAGCAGACACATTTTGTTGAAAATTGATCAGTTTGTCTCATAAAGTGAGCAAAACCGTAAGGGTCTGTAATCTTAATGCTAGTGTGTGTGCTCCCACTGCTGTAATTCAATTTAGGGCTTGTCTTCAATGTTATGTAGCCTGGAACAATTCTGGTAAATCACATGACTTCCTTTAATAGAAATCCTTGTAAAATAGTGTGAATGAGCCATCATTCACAGTGTAATATCTGGTCCGGTGCACTACTACTTTTAGAAAAGACTATGATATTCTGGGAAATTTTCATTCATGGAGACACCTCCACCTTCGCTGCTTGGTTTTATATAGAACCAGATTTGAATGATTTTATTATATATTTTTATCAAATAGGTCCATAAGAGAGACCATTTGATACCTTATCTCTGCATGGACCATGAGGGTTTACCTAAGGCTGCCACGTAGTATATCTGGTGGTATGTAAAGGTAGAGAGAGATAGGATAGATGGGTATTAAAATCCTGTTTACAGATGAGGAAACTGACGTTCAGAGAAACCAACGGCTTCTTGAAGGTTATACAGCTAGTAAACCAGCAAGTTGGGAATCAAACCTGAGCTTTCAGAGTCCACTTCTTTCCACTCCACTAGAGCTGCCCCCTGAACTGCTCAGTCTTAGATGCCACCCAGCCACTGTTCAGTCTAGCCATGCTCCTTGCTCATCTCCTCCCATTTCACAGCAAAGTTACCAATAGCATGATTGATTGGCATAACCTTCCCCAGCACGGTTACTACTGTGCAGTGTTTCTGTAGTTTAGGGTTGATTTCTGAATGTGACAATTTTTGCTCACTCATTCTCCATTCTCAGTTTATAATCCAAACTGAGGCACTTTTTATAATTTATCCAGAGAGAATTTAAAGAGAAATTAAGGCTTTTAAAAGGGATGCCATGCTGGAAATAATCTTATAATCTCCAGGAATAACATTCATTAAGGATTTAAACAGCAGCATAGACTATTTTTCCTTTACAGGCTTAAGAAATTTGGAGCTTATGCTTTCTTGAAAGGAAACAGTTTGTTTTTAAGTCCTGGGAGGATTTCTTATTCTTTGAAAATTTTAAGATATATAATTAATCATGTAGAAGATGATGTATTATGATAGTAATTGTCATGTATATTTTAATTAAGACATTGAATATGTAAAATAAAGAATTGTCAAATATTTATTGCAAATTATATTTAGAAACATTTTTATAACATTTAGATTGCTATGCAGCAATCAGTGTTCTCTAACAACTTGCTCCAAAAACAGTAAACATGTGAATCATGTTGTAAAAATTAGTCAGATTCAGAAATCTACTCAAAGATATAAAAACACTAGATAGTAAAAACGGCACTGGCACAAAATACCCTAACTGTACATTTTCTACCCGTTCGAGGGCAGAGTGTTTACAATAGCCTAACATAAACAACCATATTTGAGACTTAGTTTTGAAAATTCACTTCTTGTTGAATGAAGTATGTTAGTCACATACATTCTTTAATTATTTATGCAATGCTTAGGAAAATTTATAATCAAAGTTTCATCAAAGTAAGTTTAATTAAATTTTTATTATCTGTAAAGCTACTGCATTCACAACTAGAACTTTACTAATTATTAAAACCAAATATATACAGAGTCATAGCCTAGGGAGAAGGAATTGCCAAATAAAGTACTAACTAGTCAATTCAACTGGAAATTTAAATAGTGATAAATAGAGAAGAGTAATTTTGTTTTTAACATTTTAAGTGTCAAGACTTAGGGGGCTAGAAAGCCTGCAATTTCTATTATGAACCTTGCTTCATGGCCTTCTAGTATGTCCTAGGAAGGACCTGTATTTATTTCACAGCTAGGTTACATATAATCAACCCCATTAGTAGCTAATATTTACTGAAGTGTGCCAGACATTGTCATATAAATAATCTACCTCAATGCCTTCATCTCCATTTCATCTTCATCTTAAAGGTGAGCCCATGGACTATTGGACAGGTTCCCTGACTTGCATAAATTCACCCAGCCTGCAAACTGCAGAGTAATATTCAAATCCAGGACTGTTTCTCTAGAAGTGTTGTTTTGTTTTGTTTTCTGTTTTCAAACCATCCTTTTCTAGGTCAGAAAGGAATATGACATTTAGATACATAATTTTGATACAAAGTATCTTTTGTTTTCTTCATTTTGTTTTCAAAGAGTAAGTTGTGGCTAATAATACATTTTATAAATCTTGCTATGCTATGGGATCTTCTTTAGGAGAATTTTGATATGAACCAGTGAATCAGCAAATGGTTGCTAAGTTTATATTTCCTCCATTGAACAAGATTAAATCCTAATTCACTCAAATTGTTTTCATGTTCTGATGAATGATCAAACGACCCAATCTCTAAGTCCATCTTTTTATTTTTTATCTTTTATTTTTTAATTCTCACCAGAGGAAATAGTCACTAAAATTAATGTTTAAAATATAGAACTAGGAACCACATTTGAGTAACTATCCAGAGCTTATTGTCAACATACCACCCTGGGAATTTAGAAATATTTTAAATTTCAGGCATGGTAACATGCAAAAAATCTAATCATAAAGGAAGTTATCATGAATAGCGGATACACACATACACACACCCCCCCCCCCACACACACACCCATATCAACAGTTGATTTCATAGATAATTTCCTGCCCACTGATGGCTGCTTCCAAATCTTTCTTTAATTACAGAGGAAAATTGATAATACCTACTAATACAGTTTAGTTAGCTCTATTTCTTATGTTTAGACCAATAAACAATGTTCTAATGTACTTGTTTTAGTTAGATGAAAAATACATGAAGCAAGAACAAGGCACTGTATTGTTTGAGAAGATCCGTGACACGTTTTAGGTTGACTGTTTCATAAAGATTCTTTTTTCTCAGCAAGGTTCACTTGAGATAGTAGGCTAATGTAAAAACAAATTGTATGTATATATAAGTATTGTTACATATGATATATATATATATACCATATTCAGAACTGTTTTTTGCTAACAAACTTAGATTTACAAGAGCTTTGAATGTCAGGGAAAAAAATCAAAATTTCATATCAAAGAGAGAAATAAGCTAAATTCAAGTGTTTGTTTTCTGAAGCACTGCTGAATACATTGTCCGGATTGTTCCACAGAAGGCTGAAAGCAAAACACGGGTGGGTCTATCAAACAATCCCTTACTCTGTTTATAACAACTGAAGCTGTGCCTTTCATATCAGAGTCCCATCCGAATGGGGAGGGGGAGGAAGAGATAAGCTCATCAGTGAAATAGTAGCCTTTAACAACAACCAGTCACTTCCTGCAATCAAAACCATGCTAGCATGTGGCTTGTTCAAATAAAAATTACTGGACTGGAGCCAAACAAGGAAAAAGTAATTGATAATGTGGTTTTTCAGAAACCATCCATCCATCAAATGTGTCAGTCCTTCATAATACTTTATTTCCCTTCTGAACAAAGATCTTTAAAATTCATTGTGTGCACTTAAAAACAAAGTGTCCTTGTGCTGGTTTATAAAGATTCTCTTTTAGTTTGGGTTTGTTTTGTTATTTGATTACATACCCTCCCATCCTGCATTTTTTTTTCTTCCAGATAGTTGCTGGAAATTTCTGCCATTCTTAAACAAAGCATCTTTGTGCTGTATCAGCTTGCATTTTCCTTGGATTGTATTTGGATGATGCCTTTTCACTGACTTCAGCACTGGAGTATTGTAGCCACAGCTTTAGTAAGTAGACTGTAACAAACAGATTCATCGGCCCTTTTTGTGTGTTGCAGCCTATTAACCTGCTGGTGGGAAACGCTACTCAGAGTAAGGCATAGGAGTTACTGCAAACAGAAGGAAAAACTGATGAGGAAATATTGGTTCATACTTGCAGCTAGAGAAAGCCATTAATAGTTAGTTAGTATTAAAAAAAAAAAGTTCCACCTTCAGCAATCCCTCTAATACATGCAAATATCTTTTAACTGAAAAACTTTCATTCATTTTAGGGTCCCAAAGATCAGTTCACCAAACAGATCATAGCTTAGCTTACCGTCAGTATCCAAAAGAAAGTTTTGTAATGTGAATTTCAGTGACATTCATTCACTTCCACTTTTGATAACTTCCACATTAAAGTCAAGTGTGCTAGAGATTTAGTGCGACACAGACACAGATACACACACACACACACACACACACAATTTTGCCCTGAATATAGTAAAAATCACACTTCAAAATGCATATGATGGCTTCCCTTAAGTCATATTTTAAAAGACAGTTATGTGATTTCAACACTGTCACTGAAAAAAGAGAAATAATGAGGTTTTGGTGAAGAAAATTCTGAAGGAAAAAGTCCATGTGATTCTGTAAATTTTTCACTTCTTTCAGCTGCCTATTTACAAGTAAATGCAATCATATCGTGATCTCTTTTGTATTCTTCTAGTCCTATCAACTCTTGACCTGCCAATAACTTTTCGTTTATATTTAGATCTGTTGGCAGTGTTTTGGTACCGGCTAGCCAGGAGAAAGGAGAAAGGCCCTTAGAGATGGTTATTCCTTGTACAGCCAGCTAAGACGTGGCCAGAGAAACCACTCCTATTACCTCACCAGCCATCTCAATAAAGTTTCTTTTTAAACAAAGCCAGGAAGAAAAAGCTTCAATAGCATCACAAAACCCCTACATTACAGCAGATCCTGCCCCTGGAATTTCTCTTTTGGCCTGCTCTGAAATAATACTAAAAAAGTCACATTTATACAAGATAATAACAATCTTCATGTGTAACCACTTTTCCGTCTATGAGATACTAATACTAGAACAGCAAAAAGAAGCGAATATTCACTCTTCATCCAAAGATTGCAACACAGAGAAATACAACAGCGTACAGAGCTCCAGAATTATTTTTGGTAGGGGAGATATCATCAATTTGGAAATGGCAAAGAGGTCAACTACTAAGTCAACATCCTGGGTCCCTTGAAAAATGATCTAATTTAGTTTTTTGATGGGAAATTGCCAGGAAAGTCAACGACACAAATTCTGCCTTCAGAGGCATTCACAAGAAGCGGCTATGGGAACGAGTGAAATATCTTCATTCTTTGTTTTTCTACTAGAGTTTACTGCATATTCAGTTTTGCTCATTGCTTCATGCTAGGCCTTATGGGAATATAAAAATGAAACAGGTTAATTTTTTAGTAATATTTTGATGTGCTTGATTTTGTTTATTTGTCCTATACTTTCTTAAACTGAGCTCCTCCCCATTCTGCCAGGGGCATCCAAAAAGCATGCCTCCCAGAAGTCTAGGATTTTCATAGAAATTGTTCAGAAAGGAGGGGAAAAGCTAATATTCAATTTCTGATATCCAAAAAAAAGGATTTTTTATCTCAAGTCAGTGTAGTCTTGAAAGCCAAGCTTTGTTAAAACAGAAAAGACTTTCCAAATTCATTGTTTATCATCTCATTGAGAGCTAGGCAGGACTGAGTAGATGCGTTTCTTCCATGGTACGGGGGAGATAGCTGGTGAAGCTTCCTGCCCTGGGGTAGCAGGAGGATGCAATGACAATGCTGTCATTATTAACATTGTTTCTATAACTTGATAGTATTTCTTGATCCTGGTTAAGAAAGAAGCAGATCCTATGGGTGGGTTATGAGCCTTTAATGTAACAGTCAAATACACACGAAAACAGAAATCTCAGCATTGGAATAAATAATTGTCTGCTTGTTGAGGGGCACTTTCAAGAAACAATACAAAATAGTACAAGAAAAAAAGGTGAGTAGATGTTAGGGACATATGGCCAAGTGGTTTTCAGGACCTGACAAAAAGACAAGCACAGAATGACTTTATCAGAGGAGATTAGCAGTATTGGGTGGGGGATAGAAATGGTACCCTGGCTCCTTTATGGATGTGTCGGCTCAGTGTTCTACCCCTGGCATCTTAAGTCCCCACCTGTATCCTCCCTCATAGCTATGTTTCAAGGAGAGGAAGTCAGTGGCTCCTACTCTTAATCTGAGGTTCAATTATTAGAATCTCCCCATCCTCAGTAGAGTCTCATTGACTACTGGGAAATGCTTCCTTGGGTGCTGAATGCAATCTGCTTTATTCTTCCTTCAGCCCAGAACTCAGGATTCCTACAGCCCTTCTGCCACCCCAAAATATGGGGATGGACCGTTCTGTCATGAGACAGAGTGCACTGAACATCCCTTTTCATGCAAATGAGTCCCCTCTTTAGAAAGCTGGGCTTATTGACTATAGACCATTATCACAGTGAGACTGAATGAGTGGAAGCAGTTAAACATGCTCTTTCCCCCCTTTTGTGTTTATAGCTGCCCAGAAATGAACATCAATATTTAAATGTCTGAATTATCTTAGGCTTGTAAAAAACCAATTAGCCGCTCCCTGGGCCCAGTGTTTGGGGCCTCCTCAGGGCATAGTATGGGACTGTTTAGTTCTTGCGGTCAGAGGCAGGGAACTCCAGGAGAGGTCGGAGTGGCAAGGGTCATTGCTGGGTTAGTGGGGTCTCCTGGGACCATCTATCCTGAAAGGACAAGAGTCTGCAGCAGCCCTTTAAGGCCATCAGAAAGGATTCAGCAGGACTGTTGGCAGCACAAAGAACACTTGGCCAGAATAGCTGCATCACGGAAAACACATCACAGACTGGAGCCTTTGATTCTGAGCAGTTCAGGGTCATCTCTGCTGACAGGTAGAAACCTCTAGACTTGTAAGACCTTGCTCAGCTCTAGTGACTCTGGTTCCTCTGAAGAAATAACTCCTCCTCTCCAGACAGAGCTTACATGTCTGTGTCTGAAAGCATGGCTCCATCTTTAGATTTAGCACATCCTCTGCAGGGACATTTTGCTTGGCCTGGAGCAGAGAGGGTGGACCATGGGGACTGGGAATCATGTTCATTAGGAAGGTTTCCCATTTCCTTAGTGGTCCAGATTCCCCTGGTTTCTAACTCTTAGAGGGCCAGGATTATTATCTCTTTGGTATTTGATTTTTTTCTGGCAGACATCATTTGTTGCCTACTCAATGTCTAGTCACCCATTTCTTCCTTACTGACAGAACCGCTTTTAAGTCTGTGGTAACACAGGACCCAGTCCTAGGTGGGATACATGATTTCCAACCTTTCCTGGTGGCTGGGGGTGCTGAAAGAGGAGTAAGCAGGAGATTTCAGGATGATAGTTTATGGGAAAGATTTACCTCCCTCATCCAAGAGGACAGATGCAGTCTGCTTGGCACTTCCTGTCTTGGTCTCAGAAACATTGTCTGGAGCTACACTGGGATCAGCATGTGGCTGATTAGTGTACAGAGGTCAGAGGTCAGTTGTATCCCATACTTTCACTTATTTAACACTCATTCATTGAGCACTTGCTACATTTCAGCCTTAATAAACAAGACCCTGACACGTGTCCACATTCATTGCTCCTATCAGCTACTGTATCACCCATGGCTCTTTTTTTGCAATAGAAATGAATACATGTGTGAAAACGTAAAATACAATGGGGAGGAAATTCATAGAAGATATTTGATATCAAGAGTTTAAATTGGGAGACTGGAAAATGTGACTTGGAAAATGGACAGAAGACAAGGAAGGAGGCTGGGCATCAGGAGCCATGGCTATGGTCACCCTCAAGAATGGTCAAGGCAGAATCAGGCCATGGCCTCCATCACAGCCTCCACTAAGGCTAAGACCACATCTATTGTGGCTGCTGACTTCCGCCCATATTCTAGAGCTAGTATCTCAGAAGTAAGCATCAGATTCTGTTGAGCTTCCTCAGATGCCTGCAAGTTGGCAATTTCAGAAATGAATGGTGCCTCCTCTCTTGCCCAGTTTTGTGTGGATGGGGAGAACTAGAACTCTCCTATCAAGGCTACACTCATGGTGCCTGAAGGCTACCCCAAAAGGAGATTGGAACACTCTCGGAGGAAGGACCAACGCTAGGTAGTCAAAATTTTAAAGTGCATGATGGTAAAAATAATTTACATAGAGTATCACAGTTTTCAAGGTAGAAAACAGTAAAAATAACTTTCATATAGTATTTTAAGGTATTCAAAGTACATCTGATCATCACAATACAAGAGGCACACTGAACAGGTGTTATATCTGAGCCTCAAAAAGATGCGATTATTTTAATAGAATATAAGGTGTTCAGTGATTATCTTACTTTTTATTTAAAAAGAAAGAAATGTATAACCTTTAGTATGTGACGGTTTCAATTGGGGATGACATTAGCATATCTGCAGTGCAAACAAAATCTTCTGTAGACAATGTTGATTTATATATACAAATGAACTAGTTTTCTAAAAAGTGAAGGTATTCTATTTGGAAGTTAAGGTGATTATTTTTCATATTAGACTCTTCTCAGATTTTATCTCAACTGCTTATCGAGTTTTTAAATTCTTATCTTGTAAAGACAAAGCCACATAGCAGACCTGATCTTACACTTAATTGGTGTAGAACAAGAATGGCAAAACGTGCCATATGTCTTGTCACTCACCTATCTCTTGACCTTCCCGGACGTAACTAATTCATCATGGCATTCTTTCCCAGAGTTCAGACACAGCCTCAGAATCCCTCTCGATGCAGCGCTGAAAGCAGCCCCTACCAATCAGTCAGAATTGGCAACCCTAGAGGAGCGGTGTTCAATATGGAGTTGTAGTAGTGAAGGATTTCTTTTGTTTGCCCAGTATGTTGAAGTTCTGTGAAGAGCACCCTCCTTCCTCTGGAAAAGTCTTCCAAGCATGTGGTCTAAATCCTGGGCTGTTAAGCAGATTTGAAGCTATTGGTTAAACTGTAGCTGTGGTCTCTTGGAATTCAAACCCCATCTCCATCAAGACTAAAGTTTTGAAAGACGTGGTAGAAAATGTCATGATGGTGGAACGTGGGGGGCTACCTCTTAGGACACTCAGTATGATGCTGCAAGAGAAAGACATGCTTTGCCCCTGTTGAGGGCAGACCAGCAGGAGAGAGAAATGGCTTTGATAAATCAATTCCTTTCTGTCCTCCCACAGTGGTCCTATATTGCTGAAGGGATGCTATCCCAGCATGGGCAAATTGCAAAAGTCTATTTCTCAGCCCAAGCTAAAGTGACATTAGGAAGTCTGATCTCCCAGGCCCCTCCCAAGCATGATCTGGGGTTAGGAGAGAGATTCGTTTTGCCTCCCTTCTCCATCCACTTTTCCAAACAGAAGACAGAGACAGAGATCTAATTCTTTAAACTAAGGCCTAGGCAGATAGAGGCTGGGAGAAAAAAGTGAAGGTGATGTTCAGTTCAGATTCAAGCTGGACCACATTTCTGGCACTAGTGACTAGGCAGTTATGATGATGTTGCCAGAGAAATCTCAAACCTGGACACAGGAGCCAGAGATTGCTTAAGCCCTGAGGAAATCCTTAGACCTCTAGGTCTGCACCCATTGTAGGTGAGCTGGATAGTTGAGGTGTTCAAACTTCCCAAAGCCTCCCTCCCTTCTCTTGGGGTTGCTGCTGATGGAAATGGAGGAGGAAAATCACCCAGTGGGCAGAACCTGAGCCACCAGATTGGCCAATTAAAGAACTCAATATACTGCCAGGCAAATGATTCAACACACAGATGCCAATGAGACCTACTAAAGTCACCATTTATCTTATTATCCCTGATCAGCAGGACATTTGTGTGTGTGTGTGTGTGTTTGTGGATAGGGGATGCTGGAATCACCCTCCTGTCAAGGCCACACGCACTCAATGCCTGAGGGCAACTTTCAAAGGAGACTGAGCATTCTGGGCAAGGATCAACAAGAAGCCTCCATGCTAGGGCAGCATTTGCCCCAACATGTGGCTTTTCCATTCCCCCATTTCTAAGTGGTGAGTTTTGATTGGCATTATCCTCATTTTCTGACACCATTAAATATTAATATCTTAAAAGTCACATCTACACCTAATGGACAGGAAGAGACATCACTCTGTGATACTGGACATTCAGCTATTTGCATTTAGGGGAGCTGAATAATATCTGTGTTTACATGTGGGATTATTGCATTTGTAAGCTGGTGGCTATATTGGTTATCTCTTCCCATAAAAATTCTGTTAACGTGCAACTGCAAAATCCAGTGGCTTAAAACAACAACCATTTATTTAACTCCTGAGTTTGTGGGTTGGTTGGGCAGTTCTTCAGACTTGACTAGGCTCGACTGATCTTAGTTGACTTTACTCATGTGTCTGTGACTCAGCTGGTGGGTTGGGGGGCGGGGGGCTTGCTGGGTAGAATGGCCTCACCTAGAATGATCTGGCTCTGCCTCTAGAGTTTCTTTCATCCTCCATCAGACTAGACGGGGCTTGTTCTAATGCTGGTGGCAGGGTTATAAGTGAAGAGCAGAAGCACACAGGGCCTTTTCAAGCCTAGGCTCAGAACTAGCCCATTGTCACTTCTGTCCTATTCAGTTGGCCTTCGTAAGTCATAGGCCAGCCCAGATTCAAAGGATGGGGAAATAGACTCTATCTATTAATGGAAGTTGTTGCAAAGTCACATTGCAAAGGGCATAGGTAGAGGGCAAAGAGGGGAACTGGAGCCATTTTTTCAATCAGTCAACCACAGGGGCTTTGGGGAAATTATTTAAATAGGACGAAGAAGGTATATGAGGGAGCTAGATAGCCAAGAGATGGACAGTGGTAGAGTTATCTCTAAGATCTGCCCAGGACTCTTCTGTTCTTTTACAAGCAGTACTCACCCCCTGTCTTCTAAGAAATGTTTATTTTAACCACCAGCCTTACTTAAAAGGAATCTGACATCTTCTTATTGATTCTGCTTCCTTGGCCATAGTGATCAGACAGAAATGGGCACATGACCCACCTAGATTAATCAGAGAACCATATATCTTGCCTTAGTCCTTTGACTAGTTGTGTACAAAGCCTAATTCAGGCTACTCGAAATGCTTCCACAGATGGGAGAGCTGAGAACTTGTGAATCCAGGAATCGACATCAGCCACAGCAGATGGACAAAGCAAGCCCGCAACTATGAAACTGACATCCAGAGGAACACAGGAAAGGAGGAGGCTAGAGTCATGAGGGAATCTCAGTTCCTGGTACAGTTATTCCAGAACTATGTCACACTTGTCCTTCCTATGAGTCGGTTTTGAAAGGCAACTCTTGCTCTCTTTTCAGAAAAAATAACTCAAGTTGGAGCTGGTCCATTACAACCAAAGTAGTACTATAGCTGTAATTTGGGACATAGTCCTCCTGCCCCAAAACATCCTCTCATCCTCTTGCAACTAAGACCTAGGCAGATAGAGTTGCCATTTTCTCTGTTAGCAATTCATTTTTTGGCTTAGGAAGGTGTATGAATTGGAATGAGCCATGGACTTTGACACCTCCTTGTATGGCCAGGAAAGCCTTCCCGCCCCTGATCTTGCAAACCTGTTTTCACCTTTCAACACTCAGCCCAGTGTCACCCACACTCTGAGGCTTCTTTTCCTCTTCTTTTTCTGCCACTTCCAATTTAGGGGGCTTTTCCCCTTCATGCTCTAAAACACTTTAGGTATATTTCTAGGACACTACTCACATATCACATTCTATGCTCACAGCTCTCATGCACCTCCTTAGTTAAATTATGATTCCTTCCTTTAGGTTAAACATTTTTAAAAAAATATTATTTACCTTTGTATTCTTGGGGCATAGTACTACATTGCTTTTAATAAAAATGCAAGTCTTCTAAAGGTTAGTCTATTAAAACTTTAAGCCATTAATATCTTAGCTTGAATTCGTTGATAAACATTATTTAAGAACATACTCATTCAACCATCAGTTCTAAATCTTGCCTGCACATTAGAATTACCTAGGGAGCTTTTTAAACATATTGATGCTTGAGCCTCACCTTGGACCAATTAAATCAGAATTTCTGGGATAGGGGCCCAGGCATCAATATTTTTAATAGATTTCCAAGTGGTTCTAATATGCAGCCAGGATTAAGAACTTCTGCCCTATATGAAGCAAGTTTCTATCTCTTACAGAAAGCTAGAGCCAAAGGAAAGATTCCATCTAGCTGGAAGGAAGCCTTCAGGAAAGCGATGACTTTTGAATTAAATTTGAACGGGTGGGTAGAATTTCAGGAGGGAAATGTAAGGGAAGAAAATGGAACATGTAAAGATGGGGAGCACCGGCTGTGCATAGGAAACGATACACCCAGCTTATCTGCAGTGCAGGGGCATGAGAGAGAGCATTTAGAGTATTTCTCTGTGTGAAGCATTTTATACACCTTTCTCAGTGAATCTTCACAATTACCTTCTGAGGGAAGAACTATTTTGTGGATGAGAAGGCTGAGGCACAGACAGTTTGAACACTTGCTTAAGGTTTTACCACTAGCTGGTGGTGGATCTGGGACTTAAGCTGAGGTCTGAGCTGCTCTCCAAGCCAATGCACACAGCTCCACCGCGGGGCTGGAAGGCCGGCTGCACCTGTTGGCAGCGACTTTGCGTTCCAGCCTCTGTTTTCTCCAGCTGAAGTTACTAAAGGGAGCATGGGGCAGGCTCGGGACCATCTGACTTCTTGAGTGACTATCAGCAGGGTGAGTGCATTTGGTAGTGGCCTGTGTTCCCCTGCCAGGTGAGGCTCAGCACAGTTGCTGTCCAGAATGAGCTCTGGTGGCCCAACCACATGGCTAGCTGCCTGCCTGCAGCCAGGCAGAACCAGTGGACTGAGGGAAACTCACCTAGACCTTGAGCTGCAGTGTCACTGCTGCTCCTTCTGGTGACTGAGGTTTCCCAGAATGATGTCTCTGACATACTTGTTTTATGTCTCCAATTGTCCATATTTATTTTACTCCTGATTTTAGAAATGCCCACAGGGCACTGTTTCTAGACACCGCAACTGTCCTCTCTCAAGCAGGCTATGGCCCTGACCACTTGCCATCAAGTCCTGTCTGTTCTTCCTCCCACCTGGCCTCATGCTGCTAAGCCACATGCCTGAGCCAGCCAAGGAAAGGCCTAAACCAGGTTGAGCCCGTCGGGCTAAGCACTGAGGACTCATTGTTAAGCATTCTTGAACAGGGGAGTGCTAGATCAAGTAGTGTGACTTTTCTAAAAGAACGAGAAGGTGACACAATATAATTAGGAGGTATATTGTGTAGAACTCTCTTGTTGCATGTGACAGAAACCTCAATTCAAACCAACTTCAGCAAAACGAAGGATAAATTAACTAATACCGCTGGAAGTCCAATACTCATATTTTCAGCATGTCTTGATCCAGGGGCTCAAACAACGTTATCAGGTATCAGATTCTCCACTCTTTCTGCATTATGTTCATGGGCTTCATTCTTGAACTCCATACGGTGCCCTATAGCTCTAAGATTACATCACTGTTAGTGCTAGTCATCCTGGCAGAACAGACGTTTTTAGGGGGGTGTACCTTCTCAAGACTGAACTCACCATGGTTGGATTAACTCGGGTTTATGTCCATCTCTCTAAACCAATCAATATGCCTAGAGGGATGGAATTTTGATGCTAGGGCAACCCAGTTTATGAGCCCACCTTAGAACGAATCAACACAGCTAAGGAAATTCAGTGCTTTGATAGCTGAAACGTGGGTCATATGATCCATCTCAAGTCACATGATCTGAGACTGGGCATGGAGTAGCCAAAGGAAATTTGAAATACTGTAACTTAGGAAAAAAAGAGAATAGATACCAATGAGGCAAAAACAACAAAGCTGTTTCAAAGTTCAGGTCTGGCACAGATAAAGTCCCTTCCAGCCTGTCGTAAAAACAAGGGATATAACAGCATCGACTTCGGCAGCCTACAACTCACACATCTGCACTAGCACAGACTGGCACACGGCCACAAGGCAAATCAGATCAGTTTGGAGCCAATGAATTCTTTCTCATCTCTTCTGCTAAATATGGCTTAAGCTATGGGGCACTCCAAGCTTCAGGAAATTTACAGCAACTTCTCAGCCTTCCATGCTCATGGATGTCACGGATAACTGAATCCCACTGTTAACCTCAATATGTCATTTTACATAAATATTTTAATTTCATCACCAACCTTTTTGTCAAAGTTGTTAGCAAGTCATTAAATTGGCTTACTGAAGGGTTCCATTTTTATGTCTTTTTCTGGGCTATCATCTGATAGAAAAATGGGCCAAGCTATCCAGAGTTGAAGTAGCAAGCCGCAATAATCTATAGTTTTCTATTTCTCCTTTACACTCCAAACTAGAATGAGAATTATTATTTATTTCTTTACAAATGTTTTAATGTTTTGAGCATTGAAGTCTATGAAGTAACGCCTGGCTCTCCATATTTGGTTTGGTTGATCACTATGTTTTATAAAAGCAGCTTAACGTGTTAGTAAAGCCGGTTTACACTGACAGATGCAATGTGGCCATATGCACATTACACAATTCTATCACGTTTCTTGGAATTTCATTGAACAAAGCTGACATGGGATAAGTTTAAGGCCTACAGTGAAACCATTCTAGTAGAGCTTCGTAGGACTTTAATACAGATTCAGTGAAATGATGAAACTCAGCTACCAGGGTTCACAGCAATCATTTAGGAAAGGGGAGGACAAATAGCCCAGCTTAGATGGAAAGGCACAGAACAGAGAACATTCGTGAATGGCAGGCGCTTGCAAGTAGAGATCAACTTAGAACCTTCCTTAGCTGACATCTCCCCTTAGTTCACCCTGTCTCTGATGTCTTTTCTCTTGTCTTTCCTCCATCTTTGGCAGTCTTGCATTTTATGTGATTAGCTTTCAAGCAAAAGTTTTAAAGAACATCAATCATCTTTTTCAATATTAAAAATATATATATATAATGAACTGTTTCCAGAGAAAGAGGCAAAAGAGTGTTTAAAATCTTGGGCTCTGTGGCCTGACGGCTCCCAAAACCCTAGTCTTGTATTTCTGGTCAAGTGACTTGAAGAAGTTAACGAACTTCCTTTAGCCTCAATTCTTCATCCACATGATGTTAAAATGGAGATAATAACAGTAACTACCATGCCGGCGATCTGGCACATAGGAAGCATTCGTAAGTGGCTACCATCACCATCACCACCATCACCATTAATTTACACTTCTAGCAAAAAAAATTAAAAACTATCTTTGGGGGAGAAATTTGGAAGTCAAGAGAGTCTAAATGAGGGAATGAGTGATTTATTAATTTTATATATTTTTATGTGTATACATACACACATATATATACATATATAATCTGCTATAAGGGTGTGATCAGGAGAGATTTTCAAACAAAGGTCTGAGTGAGAGGCTTCTTATTTTAAGATCCATTAGCTCTTGCTATTAATGCAAAGGAGAGTGCAGGATGTCTTCGAACATTTTATTTCAGCCAAGCAAACACAGCATGGGCACTCCTGCACATAAGGAGAAGTAAACATGTTTATTCAATGCTCTAGGTTTTCAGAATGCCTTTAGACATATTTTTCTTCACAAGCATTAGCCTGAAGCACTTAGCATGAGCCCTCGTGTGAACCTGTGTGTAAAAGGACAGACCCCATTCCTGCCCGGCTATATAGCTCCTTGTTCTACTTCTCCACTTATCCCTCCAGATCCATGGTCCACCCTTCTTGCTCTGGGCCCAGGGAAGCTGACCTGTACCAACCAGCTCCCTTGTCCTTTGGCTTTGGTCGGGATCTATGATTAGGATGCATCAGTGGGAGAAGAGGGAGCAGGAGGAACGGGATGTGGGGGTATCTATTCTTTGGGCTCCTCCTGCCAGAATCAGGATTGTGCGCTAGCCGCCTCCCTCCTTTTCTTTTTCTTTTCTTTTCTTTTTTTTTTGCCTCCCTCCTTCAGTGGCCCTTTCCATTCAGCCACCCAACCTGGTCCCAGTGACTATTCCATCCTTGGTCCTTCAAGCCCAATGGTGACAACAGTTCCCTGCCTGCTACATGCCCACCTCGAGGAACTGCCCTAAACCTTGTTGGTTTCCCCAAACCCTGACTAACTGCACTTTTGTAAACAGTCTGTTAAACTCCTCAACCGTTCACTTTGGGTGTGTCATCTATTTTCTCCTGAATTTCCTATATAGTCCCTTTGTATAGCTTAGTCTTACACTACATTGACAGAAGGTTCTGATCAATCAATATTTATCCCACTCTATGTTAAAAAAGTTAACAAAACAAATACAGTGTTTTTCCAAGTCCCAAGAGCATAACTAGTACTATTTCTACAGATCCATCACCAAAAGCTGTCAATAAACTTATTTTAAATAACATAATGTCTACTAATAGCAGAAGCAGAAATCCAATATTAACAGAAAGCAAAATGAAAGAAAAATTCACTCATGATTTTATCACCCCATATACTAAACTGCTTTCATTTTCTTGTTGTCTACTTACAGGAATAATGTACTTTCTTTTTATTCTTATTTCATGTAATATCATGAACTTTCTGAGATCCTTACAATTTTAAATGTTTTTTAAAATTATTTTTTCCTTTGAGAGCATGCAGTGTACCTTCTTTGACATTTTTCCTCTCACTATCATGAAGGTGACAAATTATTTTTACTTAGAGATTGGGATGAAATTTTATTATAGAACCAAATATGTTACTTTGGAAACAGGTTCAAAGGATTCATTATTGGACTCAGATCTCATAATTGGAAACAAATTCACACATATCAAATTCCTTAATTAGCACATGCCAAACTTTCTCTCATTTTCATTGTTGGAAGTAACTTCAATGATGGTAACTTTTTATGCTCCTGTAGGCTCATCTCCTTATAACCTTTCTACCTGATCTCACATGCCTTGCCTTTATATTTTGTTTAAAAAATTCTGCTCTAGAGCTGTTAAAGCAGAGCGGGAAAAGTGATTCTTAAAACATAGGTCAACAATGTTCAAATCTGAGCTAGATGAAAACAAAGGAAAGAAAAAAAATTTCTGGGGATAATTTTAGTCATTTTTAATCCAGAGCATATAGGTTAAAATCTGGCCAGATTAATCCCTTCTCCTGGGTTGAATCACAAATTATTTGTCAGTGTCTTTATGGAAGAGCCTGAGTCTGTGTCCAAACTTCTAAACTGGGAACAGGCTACCCAATGGTGCAGAACCCCAAACTGATACATACATTATTCTAGTAAGTAAACATGTCCCTCAATTCATCAGGTAATTTTGAGAAATTCTGAAATCACCCCCAAATTGTCTAATATGAAGCCACACGTGTGGAATGTTTTTCTTTATAGTAAAAATTTGCAGTAACATAGCCTTATCTGCCAATTTGCTAATGTCTTAAAACAATCATCATGTTATGACTATTATTTTTTAGATCTTGTATTGCTAGATCCTTGCTACTCAAAGAAAGGTCTGTGGACCAGTGACATTGAGATCACCTGGGAACTTGTTAGATCTCTAGAATATCAGGTCCTACACAGACCTTCTGAATTAGAATCTGCATTTTAACATGATTCCCAGGGATACATTAAAGTTTAAGAAGCACCGAGTGCCTAATACATGAAAAAAATGCGTTTCTTACTTATTTTCAGACATTTGAATCATAGATGTATAAAGGGATTTTAGAAATGATCTAGCCCTGCATTCCCTGCTGTGTATTCCATGGAATACTCATTTCATAGAATGTCAATAGAGGTTATGCTGAAAAAATTTAGAAAATACTGCTGGTTAAATAATGCAAATAATTTTCTTTACTACAGGATTTTACAGAGTCTTTAATAAACTTATGTGCATTGTGACTCTCCAGGGAGGGAGGGGGAATAAAATTTAAACTGTGAGTGTATTGCAAACATATTTGAATACAGTGCGTTATTTTCACCAAGATACCAGATAGGACTAGTGTATACTTGAACACATTTTGAAAGTATTTACCTAATTCAATCCTTCATCTAGCAGACTCATATCCTTTATTTTCACCATCTTATTTGACTAAAGATAAGGTAATTTACTCTAATTTCTTATTGATTTTTCAATAGGAAAGTGACTGCTGCTGTATTAGTGAAGACTATAAAAACAGACCTAAAATGTAATGGCTTGCTCACATAAGGGTCCAGGGTTTTTATAAGGTTGGTGGGTATCAAAAACTGTGAATGTCGGAGATCTTACCCTACTCACAAGCTGATGAATTAGCCTACCACAGTTTCCTGGGAGCTGGCAGAAGACACAAAACTTCCAGGTCAGAGACAAATGACTTGATTACTTATGAAACAGAAAGCAGCATGAGCTTCATGTTTGTGTCATTTTTCCATGTTCCCTAAGTCCCACAGGGGCAATGTGAAGTGTTCCAGGTGAACATTGCACATAGAGTGGGTTTGAGTCAAAGCTAAGAATCCTTAAATGCATCTTTCAATCCTTAAATCAGTTGCAAGCAAAGATGCCCTTTGCCTCAGAGGGAGATATTATCTTGATTATATTGGATAATAAAGCAACCTGTGCTTTGCTTCTAAGGGAGACACTATCTCTGTCTTCCAAGGCTGTTCACATCTTTGAAAAGATAGCCTGAAACAAGGGCAGCCAATGCCTCTGCAAACAGGACTCACAGAAACATGAGAAATCCATGGAGAACTGTCTCCCAACATTCCAGGGTGAGATAGTGAGTAGGTGTTTTACTTAACAAAGTTATTCAGAGATCAGACTGATGGTGACTCTATACATAGCTTCTAAGGGACTCTAGGGGATGGGGGTGTCACCTTTCTGGACAGCAGGAAGGGGAAAGGTGTGGAGGAGCATACACGGAAGGTTTTCTAAGCTATGCTTCAAAGTGGTGCACACCACTTCCTAATATTCCATCCCAAGAACTTGGACACATGGCCACACCACATTGCAGAGAAGGATGGGAAATGCAGTCTAATTTTTCACCCAGGAAGAAGGGGAGAACAGGTTGGGAGGACACCCAGAAGTCTCTACCACATTGCCAATTTTGATACTGATTTAGCTACAAGTTTCTCTGTTTTCATCTCAAGGAAAAATGAGTAAACCTACATATAAATGTCATAGAAATAGGACTTTATACTTCACAGCATCATAGAATTTTAGAATTGGAAAAGCCCTCAGAATCATTAGTTCCAAGCAGTCACCCCTTCATTTTAGGAGTGAAGACACTGAAATCAGAGAAGGTAAATGGCTTAGCTGTGTGACTTACTAAATATAGTCTGTTAGTTAGCTGAGTTGACATTTCCAGACCTCCATGCCTTTGCACTTTGACCTGTGCCAAAGTTGCAGGCTCACAGGACTTTTTTGTATATTAAATTATCATTCCCTAATGATCTATTTTTATATTTGGTGTTTTGATGATTGGGACTTCTTTTCTTACATAAAATTTTATTGAAGTATATTTGATTTACAATGTTAATTTCTGCTGTACAGCAAAGTGACTCAGTTATATATATGTATGAAAAAGAATATATATATTCTTTTTCATATTCTTTTCCATTATGGTTATCACAGGATATTGAATATAGTTCCCTGTGCTATACAGCAGGACCTTGTTGTTTATCCATTCTATATATAATAGTTTGCATCTGCTAATCCCAAACTCCTGATGATTGGTATTTCTTAAGTCACCTAGTGTCTATGTGAACTGTTCATTCATTTATTTATTTAAGAAATATTTATTGAGCCCTACAATGGCAAACACTGCTCTAGTTACTGGGAATGCAGCTGTGAGTGGGCCAGGGAAGGTCTTGCTCTCAGAGGCCTGATATGCAGGTGATATTCCATGACATGTAGAATATGGATGAGTCTTCAGCAGGAGAGATGCTATGGCTAGTTTATAAAATAAGCCATTACGTATGGATTCCAAGCAATTTTCACTTCTTATTGCCAGCTTAAATCAGATTGCACAGAATTTACAGCTTTTTAAGTTTCTTTACAATTAGTTTAGAGCAAGATTCCCTTTGTATTTATATAACAACTAACTTTTTAAAATAAGCCTATGCACTACTTCTATAACAAATAAGTTATTTTGTTGTTGCCTTTGGGTTAATGGTCTTTATTATGTTAAAGACGGAGCTTTATTTCAAGTCTCAAAACTGACTGGAACATTTTTAACAGAAATCTCATCCACATGTTTTGATTTATCAAAGCATTTTCTGTTTACTTAAAACATTTCTTTCTGTTCCCTAGAGAAGTCCATAATGTACACAGTGCAAATTGAACATCAGAAATATAATGTAGTCAAATGACAGAATAAAATTCAGGAGAAACTGCTGAAGCTTTGCTCTTTAAAAGAAAAATCTATGTTCCTATATTACATTGTGCATATGTATTATGGAAATATCTGAAGGATACACAGCACCCCATGCACAAAACTACTGTTTATGAACAAGTTTATATAATGCAGTTTATTGAAAAAGGGTTCAATTTAAAGTAATAGTGCATGAAATAAGCATAATATGGCATGTTGCAAAGAGGTCTAGATTGCGAGCCTGAAGAATCAGGATTTAATTGTGATGGTGTTTAAAATAAACTAGGCAATATAAATATTTGTATAGCATTTTATGGTTGACAAAGGTTTTCAAAAAAAAATAAAAATAGGTAATATTTATTGAGCACTTACCATGGGCCGGATGTGGTGACGTCATTCATTTAATCCTCTCAGTACCTCTATGAGGTAAGTATCAATGCCCTCTTCAACACCCCACTCCCCAGCATCATCCTCCTGGGTGATTGTAAGGTCAAGATGACCTGATCTGCTGACTGCTTGGACACCTCTCATCCCAGACTGGGACACTAAGGAGAGCCTCTGCCTCCTTCTGCAAACAGGGTTCCTTCCTTTCCGGATTCAGATTTGGTACATGGTGCTGATTAGTTGGTGGAATGGGGAGGGGGTAATCTGAATATATAACCACATTATTTTTCAATTTCTGTACCTCACAAGGGCCAACGGAAGAAGTAAACAGGCCCACAGTTCTCTCAGGCATTCACGTTTAGATTTACCTATTTTACAGACCTCACAAAGCTCCCTTCATACTTTGTTGTTCCTTTGACTTCACCCATGTGCTGGCCCAGAGGCAGTCTCTTCCCCCACCTCGCCTGGGTGGTCCCCAGTGTTGCCTGCTTCTTTGTGTCCAGCTTAGAATTGCACATCTGCCGCCTCCCGTTAACGTCATTATAAAACAGGGAATGGGTTTCAGTTCTTGGCCAAATTGTTTGACACCAGTGCATGTCTTCCTGGGAAGTACTCCAATTCTATTTTGTTTATGTTGTTTTGTTTACTTCCAAGTGTGTGTAAACTGTCTATGCTTTCTTGATCCAAATTGTACAAAGACTGAAGTATTTACTTCCCATTACATCTTCATGTTGTTTCTTTTTCTCCCCATCCTTGTAACGCTTTTAAATGCCAGCTTAACTTTCTTCACTTATGTCTGCTTATTTCTCAATTACCATTGGACGACCTTTTATATTCTATAGCTCTTCCCTTTGGTAAATTCCATCAGATCACATTGATTCTAAGATGTCTATTTTTTCACATCTTAACATGTCTGAAATCAGCACGCACCTCACAGTGGCTGCCATGTTACAATTAATCATAGCACTTTTTAAATTTCTTGATTGAACATAAAATAGTGGTGCATTTCAAACAATCTAAGCCTTCTTAGATTTGATGAAATAAAGCTAATACAGTCATAACAAATGAAGAGTCTGCAATTTATACAATGAGGTACCACCTCAAACGGGTCAGAATGGCCATCATTAAAAAATCTACAGATAACAAATGCTGAAGAGGGTGTAGAGAAAAAGGAACCCTCTTACATTGTTGGTGGGAATGTAAATTGGTTCAGACGCTATGGAAAACAGTACGCAAGTTCCTCAAAAAACTAAAAAGAGAGTTGCCATATGATCCAGCAATCCCACACCTGGGCATATATCCAGACAAAACTATAATTCAAAAAGATACATGCACCCCGATGTTCATAGCAGCACTATTTACAATAGCCAAGACATGCAAGCAACCTAAATGTCCACTGACAGATGAATGGATAAAGAAGATGTGGTACATATATACAATGGAGTACTACTCAGCCATAAAAAAGAATGAAATAATGCCATTTGCAGCAATATGGACAGACCTAGAGATTATCATGCTAAGTAAAGTAAGTCAGATAGAGAAAGACAAATACCATATGATATCATTTATATGTAGAATCTAAAATATGACACAAATGAACTTATCTACAAAACAGAAACAGACTCACAGACATAGAGAACAGACTTGTGGTTGCCAACGGGTGGATAGGGGAGGGATGAATTGGGAGTTTGGGATTAGTAGATGCAAACTAATATATATAGAATGGATAAACAACAAGGCCATACTGGATAGCACAAGGAACTATATTCAATATCCTTAGACAAACCATAATGGAAAAGAATATGGAAAAGAAGTATATAAATGTATAACTGAATCACTGGGCTGTATGGCAGAAACCAACATAACATTGTAAATCAACTATACTTCAATAAAATAAATTTTTAAAAAATTGGTCCAAAAAAAAAAAAAAGAGTCTGCAGTTTAGAAAGCCCAGTTGACTTGCCCAAGCTCCTGTGCTGTGACAGGTGAATCTGGGCAGGACGCATTCCTGAGCAAGCTGCAGTCCCCCTCCCACCACCACCTTGCTTCATGCTCTGCACTATGGTAGAGGAAGTTGAGGTTCAGAGAGGTAAGTGATTTGTTCAAGGGCAAGAGGCAGGATTTGAATCCAGAGGGCTTTCTCTTTCAACTGTCACATGCTAATCAGTTCTATGACCTTGAAGGTCACTTAACTTCTCTAGTCCGCAGTTACACCATCTTAAATTCCGGAATTTTGGCTAGAAAAATCTCTAAGGTCTCGACTACCTCTAATATTCAGATTTGAAATAGATGCAGTTCTATTTATTTATTTATTTATTTATTTATTTATTTTTATTGGCTGTGTTGGGTCTTTGTTGCTGCACATGGGCTTTCTCTAGTTGTGGTGAGCGGGGGCTACTCTTTGTTGTGGTGCGCGGGCTCCTCATTGCCATGGCTTCTCTTCTTGCAGAGCACAGGCTCTAGGCGTGTGGGCTTCAGTAGTTGTGGCACATGGGCTCAATAGTTGTGGCTCATGGGCTCTAAAGCATAGGCTCAATAGTTGTGGTACACGGGCTTAGTTGCTCCGCGGCATGTGGGATCTTTCTGGAGCAGGGATTGAACTTGTGTCCCCTACATTCGCAGGCAGATTCTTAACCACTGTGCCACCTAGGAAGCCTGATCCAGTTCTATTTTTTAAATGTTTAAATATTTTTAAAATATCATCTAGTACAGGTAATATGAGCACGTGGCATAAAATTTAAAAATTAGCAAAGGAACTGGAAGAGGGGTCACGTCTTGCTACGCGCCCTTCCCAGGAAGGGGGGGCCCGCGATTGCACTCCTGTACCGGCCACCGCCGCCGTCAGTCATCACACTGAGTTCACTTCCCTTGAGAGTCTGGATAAATTCAGGTCAGGGCTGCAGGTATGCAGCCCTCAGTGTCATAGTAAAGCAGTTCACCAATCTCTCCATTCAGAAGCGTGCAGTCTTAATGTACAGTGATGAGAAGCTGTTATTTTATGATCTTTTCATTAAAAGCTTGATTGAAAAAAAAAAATTAGCAAAGGAAATATAAGGAAAATATTTTTTCTATCTCTTGTCCCAGCCACTCACTTCTATTCCCTAAGGTAAACACTGCTATACTTTCTTGTGCATATTCCTGTGACATTCTGTGCATATAAAGCAAATATATATATCATATTTTCACATTATCAACAACGAATTCACACTTGTATCTCCAATTGCAATCCCACAATACAGGACTCGTTCTAGTTTTCTCCTTTTCAAATTTGTAGCTCCCATCTACAACTTCATCCTCAATATATTTGGGGTAAACTTGTCATCCCACTTGGCTCTGACACCCTGTTCTAAGGTATTGTCCCTACTGCCCCCTCCCCCACATGGATACTTGTCTCATCTAGTCTGGGCTCTGACATCCCACACTAGCCAGGTTGGCAGATAAAATAAAGAACATCCAGTCAAATCTGAATATCAAGTAAACAATAATTTTCTTAGTGTATGTCCCAAATATTGTGTGAAATAAGCTTACGTTAAAAAATAACTCATCGTTTAATGGAAATTTAAATTTAACTGGGCTTCCTGTTTTCTGATTTGTTGAATTTGGCAACGTCACATGCTGTGGCATCCATCAGGACCCAGTGTGGACCCTTCCTCACCTCACTGGAGTTTTAGGGTTGGGGTTGCAAGCTGAGTTGCCCCCCTCCCCCACTGTATCTGCCTTGCTCAGGCCTACCTAATGGGAAAGGAAGGGAAGGGATGGAAAGGCAGAAGGGAAAAGAAGAAAGAGGGCAAAGAAAAAGGAGACAAGGAATGGGAAGAGGAAGAATACACTCGGTTTTTAAAATTTATATTTAGGAAAATAAATTTTCACTTACCTAAACTATATACAGTCTGATCATTAAAACAAACAAACCAAACACATGGACAAAAATGCCCCCTAGTTTCAAGGAATACTAAACTAGGTCAATAAGAACTATACTGAGATACGTAACGGTACACCTGAAACCAACCCAACATTATAAATCAACGACACGTCCCTGTAAAAAAAGAGAGCTACACTGAGGAGGGGGTCTTGGAAGTTCAGGACAGTTATGAAGGTCTGTTCTGGGCAAAATTTATTGTTGGTGCTTACCAGCTCCCCATTCAGGAAAAAAAGAAAAAATCTAACACGGAAAAAGAAATTCACGGCAAGGAGCCTTCTTTATTATCACAGTGAGGGAACGTACGCATTGTAAATAACACAGAAAGAAAGAATTTATAAAATTCCACAAACAAACCTTGCCTACCTTACAGGGTGACTATTACAGTGGAAAAAAACCAACAACAATGAAACACTGGGTTAAAATGTTTCCTTTGGCCAAAAACAAGGGCCTTGGCTTTTTAAGACATTACCTGTAGAGCCTATCATTAATTCCAAAGCACAGGGATAATCAGAACAAACGCTTTCCTAGGTGTTTTTCCCCCTAGTCCAAAGTGGACAACCAGCACGTGAAGATGCTCCAAAAACTGACCCAAAGTCAGAAATAGGACATCCATAGCATGGGGAAATATTTAGAAAGAATACAGGGGAAAGGCCCACAGAAAGCACTGGTGGGCAAATCCATACAAAATCACCTGGTTGTGGCTGCACTTAGGGGAAACAGCACAAGCATGGGAGAGATGCAGTCTTACTGGAAAAGGTATCAGAGGCAAGATGCATGTGGGCAGATCGCAGACGTCCAATCATTATGTTGCATGTGGAAGAGAAGGATGTTCCTTGTGTACCTCCATCTCAGGAAGTGTTCTAGGAGCAACCACAGTGCAGGATATGGGTATCACCCTTTGGCCAGAGTGGGGAGCCACAGCTTGTGGAGTTGAAATGGTTTTTGGACAAAAAGAAATACCCAGAAGTTCGTGTTCCTTTGAGCTCCACCCTCACACCTAAGAGCTGTGGCCACCTGGGACACCGATGGGAAGAAAATAGCTGGGAGCTCCCTCTGTCCTGCATAAGGTCTCGGGATGGCTTGTGGAGGAAACGGGAACATGAAGGGGGAAGAACTTGGGCTTTTAAGCCGAACACAACCTGGCTCTGAAGTTTTGTTTTCTACTTATTACCAAGGGCAGAGGACAGGTTACTTAAGTCTTTCAATAACTGTTTCTTCTTCTGTTGAAACAATACCATCATGCAGGTTATTGAGGGGATCAAACGGAATAAAATAGAACAGTGGTTCTCAAGTGTAGTCCCTAGGCCAGCGGCATCAGCCTCACATGAGACCTTGTTAGAGCTGCAAATTATTGGCCCCACCCCAGACCTTCAGAGTCTGAACTGCTGATTCTATGGTGTAATGAGCCCTCCAGGTGACTACCGGGCAGGCTAAAAACTGAGAACCACTGAAACAGGAAAAGCCCCTATCTGCACGGAGTCTGTGTGCAATGTGGTAACTGGCTTTAAAAGCAGGCTCCTTCTTTATGTGCCGTCTTTCCCTGTTTCTCCAACTCTCTATTTTTTCATATTAGAATATATATGTTGCCTCTGTCTTCTCTGTTAAAAGGAAAGGAGGACTGAGAGCAGAGCTTGGGAAGAGGCTCTGCTGCTACAGCCTGACTCCTGCCTCAGGGATTCTGACACCCAGCCCCTGATGCCCTGTAAGTCTCCAGGACTCCTGTCAAATGCCACCCCACTGTGCCCATACACCAACCAACCAATGCCTGTGAAACCCGAAGGAGAGGAGAAGGAAGCTTGCAGGGAGAATTGTTCTCATGGTCCGATCCACATTTGTGACATCCCCTCACCTTTCCAATCTATCCCCCTCACTGCAGGTCATTTTCCTAAATAAAAAAAATACCAGATCCCTACACTGTTCTACTAAAACCCTTTGTAGCCTCCATAAGATTTTGCCCTTAAGATTTAACCAAACTCCTTAGCATAACGTGTAAGGCAATTCCTAGCCTGACCCCGAAGGACCTCTTCATCCTCATGCATGTCTCACTTCCTGTATACCCCTCCTCTCCCTATCCCTCCATCCCCCACTCCCCACTCTCAACACACACAGGCACATAGGCACACACTGGACTTGGCCAGGTGGGAAAGCCAGTGGCCGGTCGATGCTTCCTGGCGGATGTCACCCTTGAGCTGACTGAGAAGAGCATAGAAGAGGAACAGACGTGAAACAGCATGGGGAGCTATATGACATAATGGAGATTATTTCTGAAGCTTAAGTTACTAGGGGAAGTGTGAGGACAGATGAGGTTGGAAAAGCAGGCTCAGGGCAATTCTTTAATGACATGCTAACTAAGGTGCCCAACAAAAATCAAACTGCACATTCGTATGCAAATTTCAGACAGGCTGCTAGTTAGGTCAGTGTGTTTTTGTTTAGGTCTCATATAAAAGTAGGTGTTATCATCTGCATTAAATAGCTGAAGAAACTTAGACTCCCAGAAGGTATATCGCTGACCCATGGGATGCTCACACTATAAAATACTGAGGCTATGCTTCCAAGTCCTCTTCACACTCCCAACCACTACATTCTTCCGTACTCAGGGCTTTGCCTGGCACTTTAAAAACCAGAGATTGACTTCAGATTTGGACTACAGCTCTAGATCCAACTCAAAACCTTTTCACTGAGGTCCTCAATTTAGAGGAATTACTTTTTTGACCTTAAGAGATTTATTTCCTTGTAATTGGAAGCTTAATTGTTTGTTATTATTTATTCCTTAACAATGCAGGCGAGGAATAGTCTGAGATTTGCACAATTATTTATTTTGTGAATCTCCTCGATAAATTCTTGACAGAGAGCCTCCTCCGTCTGCACAGCTGGTATCAATATCCATAAAAGGCCATTTATGCAATTTGTCAGCTCTGTGAGTGTCAATTTCCTAGAGTGGTGTCTTTAGTGGCCTCCACTTATGTTTGAAACATTTTTATGAATGTATTTACTTCTGAATTCTTTTCTGAAAAGATGTGGAGAAAAACAACCTTGAAAATAATATTTTGTTCTTGAAGAGATGGGCTATTGTTCTCCATCTTTTAGGAGCAGGTTGACAAAACTTATATCTAAGGAAGCACAGTGAAACCTTAACGTGCAGGAAAAAGCCAGAGAAATCAGTGTGTCAAACAGCTAGCTGGACTTATTTGAAATGACTGTAACAATGATAATATTAATTAATATAATATTAATAGCAACAGGAAGGCTAAAAAGTAAGTTTAGTAAAGTATCTAACATTTTTAAAGGGTTTCCTTTCCATAGTGGCAAAAATTTTCTATACACGTTAGGGGCAAAAAAATGTTGTTAATTTTTTCCCTCCATTTAAAAATTATCAATATGAAGACATATCTTAAATTGGAAAATTTTTTAAATTAATGAACTTTAGCCTGGTAAATCTCTCAAACTTTCATAACTTTTGAAGGTAAAAGATTATGGTTGTTTCTAGAATTAATACAGAGCTTCCTCTATAATAGTGAACCAAAAAGTATTTGTTGTAGCAATGGATGAAAATATTATTAAACCAAATCACTTAGCCTAAAATGACTTTTAGCTAATACCTTCTCATTTTGCATTGTGCACTATATATCTTAGAACATGGCTTCCATTTAAAATCAGTTAAAGTAATTGCTACTTCTAGATATTTTATAAAGTGGCACGTGCAAAATAGTATTAGTACAGAAATATTCATAGCAGCATAGAATGTAATAGCCTCAGATTGAATCAATCTAAATATCTGTTATTACAAAATTTGTCACATCCTTATAATGGAATACTATGCAGCCATTACAAAGAATTGGTATCTCTAGATATCATTAACTAAAAGCAAAAGAAGAGTGTTTTTGTTTTGAAATAGTCTGAAACTTACAGAAAGCTTGCATGGATAATACAAAATTCTAATTTTTTTCTGAATGCTTTAAGAGTAAGTTGCTGACATAATGCTCCATCACTTCTAAATATTTTAGTGTGTATTCTCTACAAAAAAAGGGGGGCCATTCTCCAGCATACAAACATCAAAATCAGAAAATTAACATCAGTATGTTCCAGCCATCTAATCCCCAGCCTCCTTTCTAGTTTTGTTAATTGTTCTAATAACGTTCTTTACAACAAAAAGATTCAGTCGAGAATCATGGGTTGCATTTAGCTGTCACTGAGTTTTAGTCTCTGTGCTCAGTCTAGAACAGTTCCTCTTTGTCTTTTCTTAACTTTTATGACCTTGACATTTTTGATGTTTGCAAGCCAGTCAATCTGTAGAATGTCTCTTATTTGGGTTATACATACTTGGCAAGTTATTCTGCTCATTGCATCCTATCAGATAGATTTCAATTTATCTCATTATTAGTGATGTTAACTTTGATCCCTTGATTAAGGTGATGTCTGCCAAATTTCTCTACTGTAAAGTCAATCATTTTCCCTTAGTAGTTAGAACGTATTAAGAAGGATAGAGCTAGGATATGTATATATTTATTTAATCTATATTTATCATGTGGGGACTTCTCTGCTGGCACAGTGGTTAAGAATCTGCTTGCCAATGCAGGGGACATGGGTTCCATCCCTGGTCTGGGAAGATCCCATATGCCTCAGAGCAACTAAGCTGGTGTGCCACAACTACTGAGCCCATGTGCTGCAGCTACTGAAGCCTGGGCACCTAGAACCTGTGCTCTGCAACAAGAGAAGCCACCACAATGAGGTGCCTATGCACCGCAATGAAGAAAGCCCTCGTGCAGCAATGAAGACACAATGCAACCAAGAAAAAAAAAAAAATATATATATATATACAGTGTGGTTTGGGATAGCCTTAATAGAGCACGGGTTTTGTATTCCGACATATCCTGAATCTAGCCAGGTACAGATGCCCTGTTTTCCTTCGCTCTCCTTGAAGACAGTAAAAGAAATTAATTTCCATTTTTTTTTCATTTTCTTGTTCTCATGTAATTTTCCTCTTAATTTTTTTTATCTATATCTTTGAAAGAATATATTAAAACAAGGACATGTAATGAAACAATGGGTGGGTGGGTTGTGAAAAGATGGAATGTACCTTCAACAGCTAATAGAACCCTCACACTTCTTAATATATAAAATATACAAGTAGTAACTACTTGTGATAGATATTGGCTGTTCCCCATCTAATAATCATTCTTGACTCTCTTATTTCTTGCTAAAAGAACTCTGTTTTATTCAGGCAGAGGGAAAATAATCCCTGGATCTCTGGGAGCATAGGATCCCACTCTCAGCCCCTAGGGCTGATGGGTTTACATGGGCCAAGGTGACATTATTATTCTCAGCCTGTGATTGGTCTAGGAGTGGGCATGTGACTCAGTTCTGACCAATCAGTTCTGGGGTAGAATGGGAGGCTTGGCAGAGAGAATTTCCTTCCTGAAAGCTGCTTGAGAAAGAGGCTTTTTAATCCTCCTTCCCCAGTGTGGATAATGCCTAAAGTTGCAATAGCTTTTTACAATTGCAAAGCAACAGCAAGAGGATAAAAGCCAACTTTCAAGAATGGTAGCATGAAATAACAAGATCCAGGTCCCTGATTCATTTTTGAGCTACTGACTCAATGCCAGCAACCACCTACCTCGGGAGTTCTTGTTATAAGAGAAGAATAAAATGCCTGTTTGTTCGAGTCTCTGTAAGTCAGGTTTCTGTTATCTGCAATCAAACTTCAGCCTTTCTAACTGAAACTGTGATTAAAGAACTCTTCATAGTCCCAATCTCTGTTAAGAAAAGATCACTGCTAGCATTATATTCTTCACTTCAAGATAGGAACTGGAGAAGTTAGGGGAATAGGTAAAGGATCGCTTTTAAAAAGGCAACTAAGTGAACGAGAGTACAGGATGGTGTCCATATATTGCTTTTGTGTTTAAAAGGGATTGAATAATGTATTCACACTTTCCTGTACTTACATAAAGAGACACCTAAAGGATACACACACACACACACACACACACACAAGCCACTACCACCACCACATAACTAAGAGCAAAGGCAGGGAGAAATAGGGTAAACTGGGGGTGGTGTGGGAGTGAAGAATAAAAATTAAATAGGAAATAGAACAGTAAACTTGTTACAGAAAATTTGAAAACTGTGTTTACAAAAAAGACTTTTTGATGAAACTATATTTTGGTTCTCTTTATGCCATTTAATGGCTGAGTGATTTTGGACAAATCATGTAAACTCTCAGGGTCTGGTTTTCCTAACCTGTGGGACGAGCGGTCAACAGTTTTCTAATTAAACTGTTTCATTTCTAAAACTATGCAATTCTATTAATGTATCATTTGATATCATAGTATACAAAGTTAAATTATTAAATTTAATAATTTAAATGATTCCAATTAAATTATTCCAACTGGAAATTCTCATCTGGACAAGTTTACAATGGGTTACTGGCAGTACATTTGGAGACAGTCTAGGACTGGGTCAGATTAAACAATTCTGACTTGTCCCCATTACTAAACATGAAACCTATTCCTACTATTTAGTATCGCAACCTTCCCCTTGTCTCTAATTCCTGGTTCTTTTTATTTTGCTCTACTTTGTTCTCCATAGAAGTTGTGCCTTCTAACATCCCCAATAATTAACTTATTAATTATGCACTGGGTTAATGATCTCTCTCCCCACATTACAAACTTTGTTCACAGAGTGTATCAACTGCTTGATACAGAGTAAGAACTCAACAAATGTTTGCTGAATGAGTGAATGAATGAAGTCATAGTGTACAGATCCATTTAAATGTCTAAACAAATTTTTATCTACATTTGGGGGAAAAAAAGCATGAAAGGCAGCAAATCATCAGTTTTCACATTTAGATGGTTGTGTGGTTTGTCAGGAAAATATACAGGCTCATAATTTGTTTGTTTGTTCCTGGCTCATCTTTATAACAGAAAGTTATGGAGTATAAGTAGGGATCTTAAGAACTCAGTAATGGAAAGCAAATCTAATAGGGTGGTCTGCCTAATAGCAGTGCTAACCCAAATGTCCTTGGGTGCCACGAGCGTGCGGATCTGAGAATGAGTCACTTTAAGAGTTTACGCCTAAGGCTCAGAACTCAAGAACGGCTGCCTCTCCAAGAGAGGAACTCAGGCCTTCTGCTTTCTTGGGTATCCGTTCAGGCTCTCAGAAAGGTTTCCTCGTGTGAGAAGCGCAGGGCAGCCCACCTGCTCCTCAGCTGCCCTCCTTGCACTTCTTGCTCAGCCTGTCCCACTTGGTGGCTGAGTGCTGGGATGCTCCGGTGCCACCTGGCTGCTGTGTGACCTCACCCTGCCCAGACGGTGGTGCTGACCCACCCTCCACTTCACAGACGACTGGGGTCCCTGCTCTCCCCACGGTCCTCTGCTAGTGCCGTCCCCTCCCTCACATCCCCCCCTTCAGCGGCAGTGGGCATGGGAGAGGGCCACCCGGAGGCGGTGCTTCAACTCTCAGTTACATTTGTTTCTTCTTCTGCTTTTGCAGCTTAGTCTTCATCCTCCCAGGGCAGAGACAGCTCCCTGACTGTGAGTTAGGGTGGACTCCAGGACGGTGCCCTTTGCAGCTGGACGCGCTGCTCCCTTTCCCGACAAGCAGTTACTGAGGCTGCCCTCATTTATGAATCTCTCTGTCTCTCTGTCTCTCTCTCTCTCTCTCTCACACACACACACACACACGGGCTTCTTGGTTGCTACCTACAATCCTGCTGCCATAGTCCCCTTACCTCAGAATTGTGTCAGACATGTCTATACATCTGAATTACAACAGTGGACAGGCTTAAAATTCTTTCCCATTCAACTCCTGGGTTCTATGAAAATTCAGGAAATCTAGCAGGTGTGTGTTGGTGCAGGGGACCAGGTCTCCTCATTCAACATGTTAAGGTGAAAGAGACCAACTGACCTGGATTTGGAGTCTGGCTCCACATTTTATCTGTTCCGTGACCTCTGGCAACTTACCTGTTTCTTCATTTGTAAAGTGGGCGTAGTGATAATACGTACCTCATAGGGTTATTTTAAAGACTAAATATGTCAAAGGCATGTGAGACATTCAAAGGAGGGCCTAAGTAAGCTCTCAAATGTTAACACTTATAATAATTATCGTCCTCATTTTATCTCCCTCCTCCTCATTCATCTTTCACCAGCATCATCACCATCACCATCACCACCACAGTCACCAACATCATCATCTTGAATCTAGCTGGGGACTCTGTAACAACAGATTTCTACCAATACTCAGTGACATTATCCTCTCAACACAGCAAACACACTGTTTAGTTTCTTTTGAGGGAGAGGTTTTTAACTTTCTAAAACACATTTTCTAATTTAATTGACCAAGAATTTGGAAACTTAGAAGAATGTGACACAGAGAAAGTACTGCTTATTGTAGTTTATAACACAAATAAAATTAAGATTTACCAAGATTCCCTTTAAAAAGAATCATACCTAGAAGATTTAAACTTTAATCATGAAACTCAATATTTAGAATTAGAGAAAATCAGAGAGAAAACATGAAATTGGCTGTATTACAAAAGTCCTATCTCATAAAGAAACAGAGTGTGTAAATATTCAATATCTTTTCTGCCTACCATCTAAGGTGCCCTACTTTAACTCCAAAATCTAAGGGAGAAAGGAGATAATTTTTAGGCACAATATCTTAAATTAAAGTACTAGGTATTGTTTAGAAGTTGTCTAGGAATTTACAAGTCTATTTTCCTACAGGAGAGAGAAATGGTATGTGATCATGTTGAGAACATTTATAAAAGTTTAGAAGGGTGTTTGGAAGGTGGCTCACTGAGAAATACTAGAAAGGAATGCAACCTGCCAAAATGAATCTTTGAGAAACTAGAGATCAATAAATTGAAATAGAGAAAAGCAGACATATATTTGGAATCCAAATTTTGATATCCATCTCCTGGGAGGCAGAACTGGGTGAAATAGACAGCTTTTTTTTCCTTGTTACAGTTTGATAGTTTAATACTATCCCGAATCATTTTTGTAGACTCTCTGGACCATTGCTTCTTGTATTTGAGTGTTTGCGTTTTTGGCCTTTTTAAAATCATGATTTCATGCCCTTTTATTAAAGGATGGGGAGAATTGAGTTTTTTTCTTAACTTTTCATTTTGAAATAATTTTAAACTTAACAGAAAATGTACAAAAACAGGACAAAAATCTCTGGTACTTCCTTCAATCAGGTTCCCAAATATTTACATTTTAGTACATTTATTTTACCTCTCTCTCTCTCTCTCTCTCACACACACACACACACACACACAGGATGTGCCTATTACATTATATTTTTCTGAGGCATTTGAGAGTAAATTTCAGACGTGATACCCTATTGCCCTTCAATACTTCAATGTGTATTTCCTAAAACACTCTCCCACATAATCATAGTCAAATATTTAAATTTGGGGAATTGACACTGATAAAGTATTACCATCTAATCTATAGACTTATTTGAATTTTTCCAATTGTCCAATCAATTTCCTTTATAAGGTCTAAGATCTAATCCAAGGCCACACTTGCATTTAGTTTTATATTTCTTCATTCTTCGTCAATCTGGAACAGTTCATCTGTCTTGCCTTGTTTTTCATGACCTTGATATATTGGAAGAGTAAGAGCCAATTACTTTATAGAATGTCCCACAATTTTGATTTGTATGATAGTTTCTTGTTCATTTTTGTAGAAGTATCACAGAAGTAAAGTGTGTTCTTCTCAGTGTATCATTTCTGCAGGTACAAGATATCCATATTCTTGGTGCTGTTAACTTTTATAACTTACTTGAGATGATATTTTTCAGGTTTCTTCATTGTAAGGTTAATTAATATATGTTTTGTACCTATTAATTGATGAGTAACTGAGCAATCTGTGGAGAAATGGTTGAGACTATGTAAATATCCTGTTCTTCATCAAACTTTTACCCACCAATTTTAGCATTCTTTGATGCCTCTTGCCTGAATCAATTATTTCTATAATGGCTGGCAAATGGTGATTTCATAAATTCTATCATTCCTTTTACATGTATAGCATTCTACTGTAAGATAGTTTTCCCTTCACTATAGGAGAAGCTTGCTATATCTATCATCTATCTATCTATTGTCTATATCTATCATCTATCTATCTATTATTTATCTATCTATCATCTATCTATCATCTGTCTATCATCTATCTATCTATCATCTATCATCTATCATTTATCTATCATCTATCTATCATTTATCTATCTACATACTTACCATCTATACTAGTTTTGACAACTTTTATAAAGTTCTGTTGACAGATTTGTATTCAGGTGTTCATAGTACTTCATCTTATAGTGTCATGATGTCTTTTTAACTATTATTAATAACCTATTTCAAGGAAATACAATAATGATCCCACATCCCCATATTCACTGAATATTTTTTTTTCTAGTCACATGTGCTCAAATAAATCGAGTCCTCGGAACAGGAATCATAATTTTTTTTTGCATTTGTTATTCTAATGCTTGACTTTTTACACTTTTTTTCCCACTAAAATCCAAAAAACACATTGGTTATCTGAATGAGAAAATCTGTCTCTGGAAAATATACCAATGTACTCAAGGAAATTCATATAAATAATTATAAACATAATGATAATTATTTTATTTCAATATTCAGGTACATAGGGGAATGTATATTGTAGAACTTTGCTAATAAAGAATGTTTCTGGAATAGATTAACTAGTATCCAGGCAGGATTCAGAGATCCTCTAAACAAAGAGGGCTCCAGATTACAGATTGCTTACTTGATAGCATATATGCTCCAAAGGGTCAGTCTAGAAATGTTCTGTCAAGAAACAAGAGACTTTGGATTCAGGAAGGCACTCTTAGGTACTGATGGAAGGAATTAGGAATATTGTCAATAGCTTTTCTTTAAAAAGATCATATTTTACTTTGCTTTCCTTACTTACAATAATAATCCAATATATGAACATACATCTGTATAATGGAAAGCACTTTTCATATACATTACCCTATACAAATCTACATGGGACTATTTACTACAGGAAAAGTCAGAACCCAGCAAAAGGTTAAGTTCACACAGAAGGATTCTCAAAGTGATATGATAATTTCTGCTTGCAAATCTGGTGCAAATATGTTTCTTAGGGTATAGCACATTAAACAAGGCTATAAGAATAGCCTCCCAAATGTGCCAGTTATACATTTTGCTATTTCTTTTTTCTTTTTCTTTTTTCTTTTTTGACGGGCTGCTTTCTTTTGTTGTTGACTTCTCATTTAGTTTCAGGTACAATGTAAAGTAAATATGACTTTTACAAAGAGAAATAGATAATTTTTCTTTGGAATGACAGAGGATTGAAGTTATTATTTTTTAAGTGAATGTTGAAGAAACATTTCCTCCATAACTGATCTCTTATGGCTGGCCATTTCATGACTTTTAGATTTGCCAGTGAAAGTGGGAATCAGACTCAAATACGATGAAGAGACTGTGCGATGGAGCCCGGGGAGCAGGCGGAGACATGGAGTGATTGAATATTTCATGGAGTCAGGCTTGATCATCTTGGACAGTGACTGAGCAGACCAGTACAGAGTAACTGGGTGGGAGAGACTTGTGGGCAATATTTCAAGGAAAAGATCCCAGAAATTTACACTGAGGAGTTGGTTCTATTTTTATTTCACTTAAGGATGTCTGGTTTCCTATTCCTTATGCTACGAACAAGAGGCTGCAAAATTTCCCAGTTACAATAGAAAATGCTCAGGATGGCTTACAAGGCACCAAATAATTGGATGAGAATCCTCCTCCCTGTGGAGCCCTGCCCATGTTTATTCAAATACCCAGAATGTTTTGTCTGGAACCTGTTACACATTGGATTTTTAGCAGAAGTGGAGATGTCTGACTGAATGCTTCCATTTCCAGGCAGATACTGTCATTTTGTGTCCAGAGTTGGAGAGCTAGCAGGGATCATTTTGCATATATCATCTTAGGTATCTTCATTTCATCTATTGATTGTATTCTTTTTAAACTGATGTTCACTCTCCCATTTAAATCAGCAGTTCCCAAACGTTTTTGTCTCAGGACCCTTTCACACTAGTTTGAGAACTAGTTTTTGTGGGTTTCATCTGTTGATATTTACCATATTACAAATTAAATTGGCAAGTTTTAAAAGTATTAAATTAAGATAGCAATAATAAACTCATTACATTTTAACATAAACAACACATTTTTATCAACATATCCATATTGCCTAAAATGAAAATATTTAGTGACAAAAATGGCACTGTTATACTTTTTCTGCAAATCTCTTTAATGTCTGGTTTAATAAAAGACAGCTTCTTCATTCAATCTATTGTGACATCACATGTCATGTAGCCTCTGGAAATCTTCACATCCCACCATGAAATAATGAGAGTGAAAGAGGCAAGATAACTTTACGATTATGATCTTTTAGTATTATAGTTTTGACTTCTTGGTTCCTCTGAAAGGGAGGAGTCTATTGGTCCTTGGACAACCCTTTGAGAACGGATGAGATAAACAAACCTGAATAAAATGATGAACAGCTTAAGCACGCTGGTTCAGAACTGTATCAGGGAAAGAGTGTTGACTTGTTTCTTATTCTTCAGAAGTTAGTTTCATTGTCACCACCTGAGAGAGGCTTTCCCTGACAATTCTCTCTGAAGTAAGCATTCCTCAGTCTCAATATTCTGGAATTTTACACCCTGTCTTCTTGTTTTTCTTTTTTATGGAACTGATAATTGTAATTTAAAAATGAGTTCTTTCTCCCCCCCTTTATGTTGACTTGGCTGTCTCCCTCATGAGACTATAGACTTTTTGAGTTTTCCTCTCATCTGCTGCTGTATTCCTTACATGTAGCATGTGCCTTCACATAGCCAGGATTCAATAATTATTTGCTGACTTAAGTATTAAATATGAGTATGAATAAATTAGTGGTTAGTTTTCTTTTTCTCACCTTTATTTTGGGCTTTAGTTCTGATACTGAGATGATTGGTGGACATAGGATAATTGTAGTAAATACATTCTTATTCATACATTAAATAACCACTGTTTCTAGAGTGGCTCTTATGTGCTGGTCAAGTTTATAGGATAAAAAGATGAGTAAGTAACCCCAGTCATAGCCCTGTATAACGAGGTATACCAAGAGAAGAAACTTTAGCTGAATCCTGAATAGAAAATGTAGTTGCTACGAGAAGAGAAGCAAGCTGCAGTCTGCAAGATGAGTGAAAGCCTGGCATACTGAATGAACTGCAGGGAAGTGAGTATGAATGAGTCATTTAGGTTGCAAGAGGATTACAAGGGAGAACTACGGAGAAAAGTGAGATGTGAGGTGAGAGACATGTAGACCCCAGGACCCCACAGGCCCTGGGCTCTGTGTTGAGTTTGGATTTTATCTTAAAGGCAGACCATTACATGGATTCATTACATCCACTGACAGGAGAAAGTTGTAGACTCACAGACATGGCCACAAAGTACGGCGCCAGTGCCTCCCTCCATTCCACCTCCTGCTGTGCAGATCCATAGCCCAGGAGAGCTCATCAAACTCTCAACTATATTCACTTATGTTTATTAAGTCTTTGATTTTATGAGACATAACACTGATGCCAATTTTCTAATTGAAAGAAGTTATTCTGCTTACCAAAATATTGGGAGGAAGCCACGTGATGTTGTTAATTCAGAAGTAGATATTATTTTGCCAGTATATATTTCTTATTAACATAAAGGCAAAAATTCTAAGCAGAATGCTTGCAAATTAAATCCAGAAACATATAAAAATACAGTAATTGTAGAAAGCAAGTTACAGTTTTCCAGTAATACAAGTTTGGTTTAACATTTGAAAAAGTAATCAGTGACATTCACTTCATGTATAGAATAAAGGAGAAAAAGTGTATGTTCATCTCAAAAGATGCATTAATAACATTTGAAAAAGTTCAGTGCTTACTCATAATAAAAACTCTCAGTAAATTCAGGATAGAGAAAGTCCTCAATCAGATAAGGGTATCAAAAACATGCAATAAATAATCACCTTAAGGTTGAACTATTGAAAATTTTAGCCTTCAGTTTGGGAAAGCATAAAGATGTCGGTTATCATCACTTTTGCACAACATTGTACTGGGGGTCCTAGTCAGCAAGAAAAATAGAAGGTAGAAGGACTGAAGAGAGAGGGAGGAAATCATCTTATTTGCAGATGACATGAGTGTATAACTAGAAAATCTAAAAACAGAGTCAATAAGAAATTATTGTACATCTATATGCTAGCAATAAATTATTAAATATTGAAATTTAAAAAGATACATGTACAATAGTATAAAAAATCAAATACTTAGGGATACATTTAGCAAAAGACGTACAAAATTTCTGCACAGATAATTTTAAAAAATCACTCAGACAAAATTTAAAACACCTAGGGACTTCCCTGGTGGCGCAATGGTTAAGACTCTGCACTCTCAATGCAAGGGGCCCGAGTTCAATCCCTGATCAGGGAACTAGATCCCACATTCATGCCACAACCAAGAGTTTGTATGCTGGAACTAAGAAGCCCTCAAGCCGCAAGTAAGAAGTCCATCTGCTGCAACTAAGGAGCCTGTGAGCTGCAACTAAGAAGCCTGTGAGCTGCAACTAAGGAACCCACTTACTGCAACTAAGACCCAGTGCAACCAAATAAATAAATATTAAAAAAATTAAAATACCTAAATAAATGAAGGGGTATACCATTTTTAAGGAGGAGAAGGCTCATTATTGTTAAAATGTGAACTCTCCCTAAAATTAAAATATCTCAGATACTGTTTTGTGGAAATTGAAAACCTGATTCTAAAATTTATATGGAAGTGCAAATGGCCAAAATTAACAAAGATAACCTTAAAGGAGAGGAAAGAAAGGTCTTATATAGGCATTTATTAAGAACATATTGGGAACGCAACCAGGAGGGTGACGCGGCGGCCGCAGCCATGGGCGCTGGGCCTTCGGCGGGGCGGAGGGGGCTGGAGGAACGTCCGGGAGCGGCTGAAGAGACCGCCGCCGGGACTGGCCCTTGACGCTGAGCCGCGGTGGGGTCCCCGCAGGCGCTGCGAGGGCCCGTGAGCAGGAGCGGGGAGCATCAGAGGAGCCGGGCAGCCGCCGGCCACTTCAGGGGGGCCCGCCTTACCGCTGGGCGGATCGACAGTGCCGTGTGGGCACCTCTGGGGGTGGGGTGACCCGCCTGGCACGTTTCGGGGGCCGGGGCGCGTCCGCAGGGCCGACGCACATCCCCCGGGGGGCAGGGGGGCACCGCCAGGGCCCATCGACGCCTCAGCCAGCCCCAGGGCCGCCCCTGGATGGCTAGGCTGCCCCGTCGCGGGCCACCCGGGCGCCACAGCGGCTGAGCTCGCTGGGATCGACGGGCCGCCGCCGGCCTCGCCGCCCCCTGCATGCCCGGCGCCGGGTCGCGGCCCACCTGGACGCGCTGGGCCCCCTGGTCCCCTCCGTGCCGCCGCCGCTGCTGCCCTCTATGTTCTACGTGGGCCTGTTCTTTGTCAATGTGCTGATCCTATGCTACGCCTTCCTTATGGAGTACATCGTCCTCAATGTGGGCCTCGTCTTCCTGCCCGAGGACATGGACCAGGCGCTTGTGGACCTCGGCGTGCTCTCCGATCCCGGCTCGGGCCTCTACGAAGCCGACTTGGAGCTCGACGTCTTCGATGGTTACTTGGAGCCTGCCCCCCTCGAAAGCTCCGTGCCAACAGAGAGGTTCCCATCTGGACCCAGGACGGTGGGACAGAGAGATTGAGACTGGGTGCTGAGGTCCAGAAGGCATGTGCCCCTGCCCAAAGGGTGAGGCAGGGGTGCCCAGAGACCTCGCCTGCCTGCAGCCTTGCGCAAACAGCTTTGCCCTGGCTTCCTACCTTTCGCTGTTGCAATGGATGTTTACAGGAACCCAGCCAGAGTCTGCCTCTCTGCTCTTCAGCCCTGACTGCATCTGCTTCCCCCACTTAACCCTTGGAGAGGACACTTCATACACAAAAGCAACTCGCAGCTCTTTTTGATGCCAGTGGAGCTCTGAGCCCCATGGGGTTTGGCCCGAGGCCGGGCTTAGATACAGCGACTGTTTCAGAGAGTGACTCAGAAGGAAAAGAACACTTGGGGGGCTGAGGATGGGGTTTTGACTCATTCATTTCAAGTTGTTTGCTCTCCATCAAGTTGCCAGAACTGATATGTTGCGCCGGGGGACAGCGCTCCTCTGGCCAGAAATATTTTTTGAAAATGTGAGTGGCATGAATACTTGACTTCGATAAACATGTAAAAGCAATACTTAGGAGGCTAACTTCTTTCAATTAAAAAATGTATGCAACTCCAAAAAAAAAAAAAAAAAAGAACATATTAACTAAAATAGTACTGATGCAAATATGAACAAACAGATCAATTGTAAGAATAGAGTTCAGAAACCAATTCACATAAATATGTATTTACAACAAATATGCCACTTCAAGACAATGTAAAACAAGGTTCTCTAAAAAAAAAAGTTGCAGGGTACAAAATTAATACACAGAAAATGGTTGTGTTTCTATATACTAACAACAAATAATCAGAAAGAGAAATTAAGGAAACAATACCATTTACCATTGCACCAAAAAGAATAAAATATCTAGGAATAAACCTACCTAAGGAGGTAAAAGATCTATACTCGGAAAACTATAAGACACTGATGAAAGAAATTGAAGATGACACAAACAGTTATAAAGATATACTGTGCTCATGGATTAGAAGAAATAATATAGTTAAAATGGCCACACTACCCAAGGGAATCTACAAATTCATACAATCCCTATCAAAATACCAAAGGCAGTTTTCACAGAACTGGCACAAAAAATTTTTAAATGTGAATGGAAACAAAAGACCTCAAATAGCCAAAACAATCTTGAGAAAGAAGAACAGAGCTGGAGGAATCATGCTCCCTGACTTCAGACTATAGTACAAAGCTACAGTAATCAAAACAGTATGGTATTGGCACAAAAACAGACGCATAGATCAATAGTACAGAATAGAGAGCCCAGAAATAAACCCATGCAGTAATGGTCAATTAATCTACAACAAAGGAGACAAGAATATACAATGGAGAAAAGACAGTTTTTTCAATAAGTGGTGCTGGGAAAACTGGGCAGTTACATGTAAAAGAATGAAATTAGAACATTTTCTCACATCATATATAAAAGTAAACTCAAAATGGATTAAAGACCTAAAAGTAAGACCAGAAACCATAAAACTCTTAGAAGAAAATGTAGGCAGAATGCTCTTTGACATAAATCATGGCAGTATTTTTTTGGATCTGGCTCCTAAAACAAAGGAAATAAAGCAAAAATAAACAAATGGGACCTAATTAAACTTAAAAGGTTTTGCACAGCAAAGGAAACCATCAACAAAATGAAAAGACAACCTAGTGAATGGAAGAAAATATTTGCTAATGATATGACTGAGAAGAGGTTAATATCAAAACATCAAAAAAACAAACAACCCAATTAAAAAATGGGCAGAAGACCTGAATAGACATTTTTCCAAAAAAGACATACAGATGGCCAACAGGCACGTGAAAACATGCTCAACATTGTTAATCATCAGAGAAAAGCAAATTAAAACTGCAATGAGGTGACACCTCACACCTGTCAGAATGGCTATCATCAAAAAGATGCAATTAACAAATGTTAGCAAGGATGTGGAGAAAAAGAAACTGTTGTACACTGTTAATGGGAATGTAAATTGGGGCAGCCACTGTGGAAAACAGTATGGAAGTTTCCCCAAAACTAAAAATAGAACTACAATAGGACCCAGCAATTCCACTCATAGGACTGAGCATTCCCCCTCCACCCAAAAAAAACACCAATTCAAAAAGATATATGCAACCCAATGTTTATTGCAGCATTATTTACAATTACTAAGATATGGAAGCAACCCAAGTGAATAAACAGATAAAGAAAATGTATATACACACACACACACATATATATATATATACACAATAGAATGCTACTCAGCCATAAAAAAGAATGAAATTTTGCCATTTGTAACAACATGGATGGACTTGGAGGGTATTATGCTAAGTGAAGTAAGTTTGACAGAGAAAGACAAATACTGTATGATATCACTTATATGTGGAATCTAAAAAATAAACTAGTGAATATAACAAAAAGACTCACAGGCATAGAGAACAAACTAGTGATTACCAGTGTGGAGTGGGAAGCAGGGGGCACAAAATACGGGTAAAGGATTAAGAAGTACATTAATTACTATGCATAAAATAAATAAGCAACAATGATATATTGTACAAAACAGGGAATATAACCAACATTTTATAATAACTATAAATGGAATATAATCTTTAAAAATTGTGAATCACTATGTTGGACACCTATAACATATAATATTGCACATCAACTGTATCTCAATTGAAAAATGTGAAAAAATCTACATTTTAAAATTGTAAAAAACATCAAAACAAAAGCAACACCATTGCCAAATCAAAATAATATCCCTATTAAAATAATAAATGAATATTGATCCCTCACTCACACCATACACAAAAATCAATTCCAAAAGCATCATAGAACTAAATGGACAAGTCAAAACTATATAGTTTATTAGAAGATGTAGAAAAATTTTTTTAACTTCGAGTTAGGCAATTTTCTTAAATAGAATGCATATAACACTAGCCATAAAAGGAAAGATTGATTACTTGGACTGCATTAAAATTCAGAACTTTAGTTCATCAGATGACATCTTCAAGTGGTGAAAAGACTAGAGCGAGATTGGAAGAAGATACTTGCTCTATGTGTATTTCCAACAAAAAACTCCTGTATATAATACATATAACACATCATATTACATATATAACATATATATACATAACTTCTATATATCAAAAAGAAAAAATAGACAACATAATGTAAATGTGCAATAATTTGAACATTTTATGAAAAAGGATATCTAAATGATTAATAGACATATGAAAAGATATTCAACATCATTAGGTATCTAGGAAATGCAAACAGAGCCACACATCCACAAGAATGACTACAATAAACCAAAACCAAAAAACTTCAGAATTTACCAAATGTTTTATGTGTGTAGAGTAATTGGAACTCTCATAGAACTTGAGAAACTGTATGGCAATACCTTCTAAAAATTAATAATTTGCTTTTCCTGTTACTTGATAATTTTCTTCCTAGATACATACACAATAGGAAAGTTGTATATGTGCACCAAAACCCATATGAGAATGTTCACAACAGTCCCAAATTGGGAAAAAAATCCAAGTGTCCGTTAAAAAAGAATGGATAAATTTTGATACACTAATACAATGGAACATTATACAGCAATGATAATGAATTACAGCTACCTGCAACAATGTAGATGCATCTTACAGAAAAAGGGCTGAATAAAGGCAGATAGACACAGATGAGTCTACACTATGTAAAACATTTACAAGAAGTAAAAAAAAAAAAGGCAAACTGATCTTTGGTAATGGATCTAGAGTATCTTTGCTGAAAATGAGGTAAGTAATGACTTCCTGGAAAGGGGTATGTGGGAGATTTCCAGTTTGCTGGTAATGATCAATATCTGGGTTGTGTGATGGCTATTTTTTCTGTAAAATACATTAACATCTGTGTTTTAGATTTGTACACTTTATGATACGAATTAAGAAAAGTAGAAGTAAAACAAGAATAAAACAAATCTGTTGTTTTCTAACTAGAATGCAGGTGTGTATTTAGGAATCCCTTCTATATTACTGATCTGCTTTATTACTCTGCCTCCAAAATACTTTTAGTGAAGGTATATATATATATATATATATATATATATATACCGAATAATGTAATTAATATCTAAGTTTCTATGACAGGGCCACTGGTACAGAAGAGACCACTGGATGCCAGGCTCCATCCATGACTGGTAACAGACACAAGAGACTTGGTTCAGTTTGAATGGGGTTCGTCAGTCAGTTTGTTGACACTCTTGAGTCTCTAAGTCTGCTGTTGCTTCATGTCCAGCTGAACTACTTTGACTCAGAATAGCTAATAATGAGTATATTTGTAAATATGCCAGAGGTGGCAGCAGTACAAACAGGACTACCAAGCGGGATTTTCAAATGTGAGGGTGACAGTGGCTTGAGGTGCCTTCAAGAGACAAGCTTGCAGGTGGGGTAAGAGGGTAAAAAGATCAACCCACAACCAGGTTGGACGGAAGCCCTCAGCCAGATAAACATCCCTGCAGACAGGGAGACAGGCTGCAGCGGTGTGGCTAGTACCCAGAAGAAACAATGTTGAAAGGCATGTGATGACTTCAGGGACGCTGAAGTGAATGGATAAACCATTCATTCATTCAACAAATATTTACTGAGTGTCTGCTCTTGAACAAGGACTATTTTAGGCACTGTTAGCGATTGAACAAATGCCATGTGGGGACCACATCCTCACACAGGCAAGGCCATAATGAACGGATGGTACTGATTCACTTAGCATTCCCATTTCCGGGAATGCATTTCCTGTGTTAATGAGGATATGCCTATACTTACCTTAAAAAAAAGTATAGCCTTTATTTGTAAACACTATCTATTGCTGACTTGCACAGAAGACGTGGTAATGGAGTAAGGGAGTCTTGATTGATTCATCCACATTCTTATCTGGTCTCTCTATAAGCAACATTATTCATTTGTAAGAAATTTGGACAATAAATAGTGGCCATGAGTTATAGCAAAATGCACCATCTTATACGTGACCTGTACCAATGCCAACTGAATGCAGGATTTGCCTATATAGCACACAATGAATTATTCAACAATTCTGTGTTAAAATGGCCGTTTTTGGAATCTAGTCTGTATATTTGAGGTTTTTCTATTTTAAGTGGTAAATTTAATTTGTGCTTATCCTGAAATTATGTGTCATTCTGATGTGCTGCCTTTAGCAAAGCATGTATTCTTACATATGGAAAATACATTTTTGAATGACAGAACGACTTATAAACATGCCCACATACATGTGTGTGCACACACACACACACCCACACCACACTAATTATAACCAATGTAGTGGCAATCCTGTGCACACTGCATATTCTGAAGTATTTTCATCTTGCCTGTAGATTCAGAGCTTTTGCAAGTAAAATATAGCCTACGGGTGGTGTTTTTTCATTACAATATAAAGTAAGTGTTTGTGCAAGAGATGTGTAGAAGAGACTCCCAACCAAAAGAATCAGAAACTAGCACTCTAAAGTGTCCACAGGCTGGGCTTGCCATCAGGCAGAGCTGAGTACAGTGTGGACTCAGCTGCTCATGAGTGGTGTGGTCTCCCCCAATTTACCGAACCTTGCTCAGTTAGGCTCAGAAAGAAGCCTCTGTTTTCTTCTCTGTAAAAATGGGGATTATAATAGTATTCACTTTGTAGGGTTATTGTGAAACAAAAATGAGATAAAATATACAGAATGCCTATCTTAAGACATGAATTTAAAAAAAAAAGACTTTTAATTTTTAGAAGAAATTTCTATGCCAACCATTTATTTTAATGCTGTCTGCTGATTTTAAGTGTCTCTCCTTATTTAAGTTCCAGTTATGATAAAATACTTCTAAAATGCTCCAGGATATCTTCACATTTCCCCCAGAGGATGAAAGTTCCTACTGTCACATCCCCACTCCTAACCTGTATTATCTTGGGTGTCTCTTCGAGGTCTAAATGAAAATGGAGTTATTTATGCCATAATATAATTTATTTAATCTTTAAGGAAACAGATAAAATAAGATCAAAGGGGGTAAAGGCACTGTCAACTACAGTTAATCAAAACATTCAGGCTTTGGTAGTCAAGCCTGGAACTTTTTAGGAACCAATTTTATATATATAAAATTTCTGATTCAGGGTTCACAGTTGAGCATATATGTAAAATTTAATCAGATCCTTTTTTCTGGGGCTAAATTGTACAGCTCCAATACTCTACCCAAGCCCATGCTCTTTATCCATTTCTCATGTATCACTTGAATCATTGTATCTAAAATGAATCTTTGGATCCTAAATGAAAAGAGGAGTAGAAGTCTATTTTTAAAATGAATTCTCCTAAATTTATGTAAATACTTCTGTCTATATACTTTCTGTTCGATCTTTTCAAGCTAATTGCTCTCTTTTCCTATAGGAATTCAGACAAAGCTTTCTTTTCCAAAGTGACGATTGTTCGTCATAAAGAGTCCTTAGTGCTCCTTGGTCATTGGTTGAAATCTGGAAACACTACAGAATCTTTCACCCATTCAAAAAAGAGGTGTGTGTGTGGGGGGGCGCAATTCAGCAATTCATTTCTGGCTTTTCTGAGAGTATTTCTATGCCAGCAAACATACTATCATTAGGAACTGTCTTAGTCAGTTCATGGTACTATACCAAAAATACCATTGCCTGCGTGGCTTAAATGACAAACAATTATTTCTCACAGTTCTGGAGGCTGGGAAGTCCAAGATGAAGGTGAGGCAGATTTAATGTCTGGTGAGGGCCACTTCCTGCCATATCTTCACCGATGTGAGAGAAAGATGATGGGAGAGGAAGAGGAGGGAGAGAGGAAAGGGAAGGGAAAAGGAAGAGAATATATCTTCTTTTAAGGGCACTAATGTCATCATGAGGGTTCCACTTTATAACCTAATTATCTCCCCAAGACCCCATCTCCAAATATATTACGTTGGGGACTTAAGCTTCAACATGTGAATTTGGCAGGAAACAAACATGCAGTCCATAAAAGGAACATTACCACCCTGCCTGCTTTTCTCAAGTTTCCACTTCCTTCTGGTAAAACAACCAAGATTTTAAGCTGCTCCACCCCTAATACCACCCATTGTATGACAAAAAGTGATAATACAATTATTAGCAACAGTTGCTTTCTCTCTACTGTTGCACTTGTTGGAAAGTGGGGAAAGCAAGAGACACAGAGAAGTAAATTATATTTGAAATAAAACCAACTTCCATCTAGCTAAGGTTTGTCCAATTTCGTATATTCTTTCTCCTGCTCTTACTCTCCCAGAGTTGTCTTTGCAGTCTGAAGATACCATTTGAAATGCTCTTTGAGCGATGTCAAGTCAACCCTGGGATCCAAAGTAGCTTTGATGTTTGTCAGGAAAATATTGGCCTGCTGGAGTTCTAGTACACCATGCTTGCTATAGAACGTGAACAACTTAACTCCAAGTAACCTTCACACAAACTCAGAGAGAAATTAAATATAAAAAGAAATACCTTTGATAACAGAAAAGAATTAGTATCTTTCTTAAAGGCTCATCTGGAAGATTTTTCAATCTTTCTTCCTCAAGAAATATGTAGGCATTAAATTCAGTTCTTATTTCAAACAGAACATTTATATGTCAATTGCAAGAAAAATGTAGAGGGGGGCAGCTGGCTTTAATACCTTATTGAACAATGTGACGAGAATTTTTAAATGTACAAACTAACCACGGGTTGACCTTTCGAAACTGAAATGCATAGGTGTGGATGACATTTTCTCATTCAGTTACTTATTTTGAAATCTAAATTAAAGCACACACAGCACCAAATTAAATATCTCCTCCCCAGAGTAAATATCCCAATCATTTATAACTAAGCAACTTAAACATCCAGTAATCAGCAAACATTAACATGTAAATACTTTGTTTTAATAAGCCATAAACATTAATAAGCACATGGCTGAAATTACTCCTGCTGAAATCATTCATCTGCAACCTGAAATATCAAACAAGGGTTGGAGAGAAATAAAACTGTTAAATTTGATTCTGAAAACATTCATGTGAGTTTGCATAAATCCTCTTTATTTACTAGTGGATTTTTTTTTTCAAGAACTTTTTTTTTCCTCCCCCTGCTAGGAGACTTATGAAACTGAAATGTCAAGTGAGGGTTGCTTTATATCATGTTCTGTCAATCAAAGGAAGGGAAGCTTTATGCATCTGTTGCTAGTATATTGGCACTTTTTGAAGAGTGTTTCGGTGGGAGCGAGAATAAATAAAGATCCTTCAGGCACTTTCTCATTTATGGATGAGGAATCAAAGCAGTCTGAAACTTCATTTTCAGCCTGATACCCTGAAGATTGTTGGCTGATAATTCTGGATGGAACAGCTTATCTTGGAGGATTAAGGAGAACATGGCCTTGCTATTACTTCTGGCTTCAGCCTATTCAGCTGGGTAGACTTTGTCACACAGTATCTGGGCCTTTACATATGTCACTAATCTTATCTATATCTTTTCAGCTCCTTCTGTTGGAGCTGTGGTTTCCCGTGCCTAAACCTCCCATTTCTTCATTACACCGTCTGTATAGGCATTAGCCCTCACTAACAGCCTTTCTACACCATGTCTTTCAGTAATGGCAAATTTTGTAGACATGCTGCTTTCATGAGCAGTTTAGGGTAGAATTTTTATCCTGAATCTAGAGACTCTCAGCATCAGTTATATTAAAAATCTCCCGGTAGTCCCCAAACAAACATTTCTCCCGTTTACCAAATCCGCTTAACTAAATGAAATAATCTCCATAATACATGATCTTTGCAACCATTAAAGATAACATGGCTGTCTCCCTGTGTACCTGTGTGCCTCTGCTGGGCTGCCACTTTTTTCCCACAGGTATGAGACTGTCGTTCACCCATGAAACAAACATTTGAACCCCTAGTGTATGCAGGATATCAAGAGGCCATAGACATGATTTCAAAACAGACTCAGTCCTCAAGACATCTACAGTCTAGTGGGGGAAGTGTGAACTCACAGAAACAGCTACGAAGCAAGGTAAAAATCGTGCATACCCAAGAAAGAAACATAAAGTGCTTGGATAGTGCCTAAGGGGCAGATAAGTGAAAAGTCTGGGTGAAGGAGGTGGCATTTAAAAACAACAAAGGTTTGAATTGTTCCCACCAAAGGAGAAATACAACCCATGGCATCACAGGAGTGAAAGGAGACAGCAAGCACTTAAAGCTGAGGTAAGTAAGGCTGCCAGATAAAATACAGGATTCCCAGTTAAACTGAATTTCAGATGTAAAAAGTGAATACTTTTGTACATGTGTAACTGAATCACTTTGCTGTACATCTGAAACTAACACAACACTGTTAACTCTACTCCAATATTAAATAAAAATTTTAAGAAGATGAATACTTTTTAGTAGAAATATATTTCAAATATCACGTGGAACACACATAGTAAAAATTGTTTGTTATTTATTTGAAATTCAAACCCCAAATTCAAACTGAATTCTGAAGTTCAATTGTCTAAAATATTGCATGGGGTGTACTTACAATAAAAAATTATTATTTTTCAGAAATTTAGATTTAACCAGGCATCCTGTATTTTTCTTTGTCTAATCTTGCAACCCTTAGCGACAGCTTCGGTGATGTCTTCACAGAAGAGGTGGGAACTGAGCTGAAGGATGAGTGGAACCAATGCAGGGGCAGGGATAGGGCCATGGTTTTTAAAGCCTGGTGCGCTGCCCTGGGCCAGAGCCCAGGGTAGGGCATCTGAAAAATACGACCCCATTTTCTTTCAGTGTCAATTTTACTCAAAGGAAAAACAATAACATGTAAAATAATATTACCAACATGGAGTAGAATGCAAAATTTGCATGAATTTTAATATAAGGCAGGACTCTTCAACCTCCGGACGATGGACATTTTGGGCTGGATGACTCTTTGTTGTGGGGGACTGTCCTATACATCGTAGGATGTTTAGCAGCAGCCCTGGCCTCTGCCCACCAGATGCATGCCCTTCCCAGCCGTCCCAACCAAAAATGTTTCCAGACATTGCCAAATATCCTCTGGGGGTGGGAGACAAAAATCACACTTGGTCGAAAACCACACTATATGGCACGACATTTCCAAAAATTGGGGGTCGTGATGGGTTATTTGGGGCTTTGTTCCCAGAGTGTCAGGCATATGCCTTCATCCTCCTCCTCACTGTGCTTCTTTTCTGGACAGTTTTGAGATACATCCAAAGAGTACATTTCTGATAGTGAGAGAGAGAAATGACTGAGTGCCAATTTAAGCCAGCATGTTACTTTTCTGTCTAATTTATTTTTTTAATCTAATTTTCCAGATTGTAAACTCCTTCAGGTAAGCACAATTCATCTCCCAAAGCACCAAATACCTGCCACACGACAGACAGTCCCTTGCTGTGAACTAATTTGTGGAAGAAAAGTTTTAGCTTCTGTTTAGAAAATCCCGGGTATCAATGAATGGGGTGGGATAGTGGTGAGAAAATGGCCTTTCAAATGACCTCAGGTAACATGCCAGGTGAGGACAACACAGTCAATATTAGCAACATGCAGGATGAATTTCAGCAGCAGGACTTTAACGGCAACCTTAGCAAATAGATTCCCCAGATACTTTGACACTTGTTGTCTGAAGTCATTAACGATTGTCTGTACTTCCTATTTCCACAAGAAAATTCTAGCCTCTCCCCACCTAGTCAAGAGCAATATTCCCTCGAAGCTGTGAGCCACTGTGCTTGTACCAGCCCTCAATTACCACTGCCTAAGGCCTCTATTTGTAATGTGCTGCCCACTCAGCTCTCCTGGCAACACATAGCTAAAATGAAAATAAGCCTCTAGGCCAGTACAGCATGCTGATAAGAAAACAGCCAAGTTTTCAGCTCTGGGGCTGCACAACCAATTCCTCCATGGTGACAGGAGAATCCAAGAGAAGGATGATGTTCCTAAGAAGGGTGAAGATTCAAGAAGAAGCAATTTGAATGACGGAAAAACATAAGACCCTGTGTGTGTGTGTGTGTGTGTGTAGGACTACTCTCACACACATTGAGGGAATGGCACAGTCACTAGATACTTTTTCCTTAGACCTGGTTTATTTAGGAGCTATTCCCATAACGATTATGGGCATAGAGAATGGATTTTGCAGACATGAGCTGTTGTGCCTGAAAATAGTCCCCTTTGCTCAAATGGTTCTCTCATTCTTTCCTCTTCTTTCTCAAGTCCGTTCTTTCTGTGTCAGTTCCTGCTGCCCATGTTGGCTTTCAGCCCACCATTTGGCCATCATCTCTCTCTCTTAGTACAGACTGAAAGAATGTTCTTGCTAGCCTGGGCCACTGCAGTCTTACGCCCCCTAGTCTTTGCTGTATTAAGTCCTTTAGTGACTGTGATGCTGAGGGCAGAGCCTCCTTAGGTCTGGGGAGGATCAAGCAATACCTTCTAAGAACGGCTGAGGCTAGGACAGACAGACATCTGGCTCTCTTTATGTCCCATGCTCACAATTTCTCTAAATAGAGCTCCTCTAGCCACCAGTCCAGTTGAGTTGGCGTTGGCTCCCCAGATCAGACTCCTTTGTCATCCTTGTCTGAGGCCATGGGAAATGGGAAGGAGCGGGAAGGGTGGGAGAAGCAACCAAGAGTGTGAGGGGTGGGTGGATCAAGGGGCCTTAGCCCTGACGCTAAGAGGGGGCAGCACACAGAAAACTCCAGCTATGAAGGAAGCAGACCTCAGACATTTGTCTGTGAATAAGCACGTGTGACTCTTGGTGTGAACTGTGATATGTGAGTACGTGTGTCCTTAGATGTGATGGGGATCAAAAGACACAATATGTTAGCAAAAGTAACAAACACTGACGTGATTATAGATAATGGCAAACTAATAAAGGAGAGGCAAATTGTGACGCCTTAGCTTTGCTACCTAAGATGAATAATAATTATAACCGTGTATATGAACTGCTGGCTAACTTTGTCTTTTTATCCATGTGGCATGACAAGTAACAAGCATATTATTGGTGTAGTAGGTTCACTTTGTTGTACATTTTGTTTGTTGACAACATTCAACTCACACAATACATGAACTCAAAAATTAGAAACAAAGGCATTTTTGGTTCTCTTTGCTAGTGACAAAGTCTTGTGTACCTTACTCACTGGGGTGCTGCCATCTTCTCAGAGAACATGACCACCAACTTACTAGTTAGAAGAGACTATTTACATTATAATGTATCTCTCATAACACTAGGAAACAGGAAGATGAAAATTCTAAATTTCTGCAGTGGGCATCTTAGTTTCCAATAGTTACCAGGGAAGTACCCATACTGTGAGTCCCACTTCTCATTTTTACTGAAATTTCTTTTAAATTTTTTCATATTTTCCTTGGTCCATTTCTCAGTGGGGCACTGATAGCTTTTTTGGCTAACTCACTGTGATGCAGAAAGACTGGACCCAGTCTTCTCCATTCTACTGAGGATGCACCAGGAAGCCATGGGAAGGAGCAGGTATTCCTGCCAAAGGGGGAACTGGTCTTTCCCATGGGGAAAATAGAGTAAATGTCACATGAGCTGCAATTCAGGACCATTCATCCTTCTTATTTCCATTTCTTCTTCTTCCTCCCAATTCAGACTCTCTCTCTCTCCCTCTTTTTTTTTTTTTAACTGGAAGATGTCTTTAACTGTGCCTGCAAGCTCTAACATTTCAATCTGACAAGTGTTCTCAAAGCCTATTGAATTGCAGACATATGCCAGACGCTGAGAGCACCATGACGAGTAAAGCATGGTCCTGGCCTTCAGCAATCGTATGGTTGATTTAGAAAATGCAAGTATTTATTAATACGTTCCATATTACGTGGCAAGGGTAAGAGAGAATTTTGTGCGGACACAAAAATTTCATCCTATTTCAACTTGGCTTCTACTTAATTTCCCATAAGACACTGCTTCTTTCATTGAGGCACATTTGTCAGTGGCATATTCAACACTCATCACTCCACTTCCTCCGTGCTAATGGAATCCTAATTTTGCTTGGGCTAAAGTGATAAATGATTGCTATGGACTGGATGTTTGTCCCTACCTCCACCCGCTATTCATATGCTGATGCTTAAATTTCCTGTGTGATGGTATTTGGAGGTGGAGCTTTTGGGAGGTAATTTATATCATGAGAGTGGAGCCCTCATGAATGAGATTAGTGCTCTTGCAAGAAGATTCATGTGAGAGATACTCAACATCTGCAAACCAGGAAAAGGGTCCTCACCAGTCAGTGGATCTGCTGGCACAGTGACCTTGGACTTCCTAGCCTCTCCAGCTATGAAAAAGAAATTTCTGTTGTTTAAGCCACCCAGTCTATGACAGTCTGTTATAGGAGCAGAAACAGACTAAGCAAGTGATGATTGATGTAAGCCAGTCATGACAATTGCATTTTCCTTTGCAATTCAGAGATGTGGCGAGGAGGAGAATCAAGATGGCGGAGTAGGAGGACGTGCGCTCACTCCCTCTTGCAAGAGCACCGGAATTACAACTAACTGCTGAACAACCATCGACAGAAAGACACTGGAACTCACCAAAAAAAACCACCCCACATCCAGAGACAAAGGAGAAGCCACAATGAGACGGTAGGAGGGGCGCAATTGCATTAAAATCAAATCCCATAAATGCTGGGTGGGTGACTCGCAAGCTGGAGAACAGTTATACCGCAGAAGTCCTGAGGGTTCTGAGTCCCACCTCAGGCTTCCTAACCTGGGGGTCCAGCAATGGGAGGAGGAATCCCCAGAGAATCAGACTTTGAAAGCCAGCGGGATTTGATTGCAGGACCTCTAGAGGACTGGGGGAAACGGAGACTCCACTCTTGGAGGGCACACAAAAAAGTGTGCTCACCAGGACCCAGGGGGAAGGAGCAGTGACCCCATAGGAGACTGAACCAGACCTACCTGCTGGTGTTGTTGGAGGGTTGCCTGCAGAGGTGGGGGGCAGCTGTGGCTCACCGAGGAGAAGGAGGCACTGGCAGCAGGGGTTCTGAGAAGTGCTCATTGGTGTGAGCCCTTCCAGAGTCCACCATTAGCTCCACCAAAGAGCCTGTAAGTGCCAGTGCTGGGTCGCCTCAGGCCAAACGACCACAGGGTGGGAACACAGCCCCACCCATTGGCAGACATGCAGATTAAAGTGTCACTGAGCTCTACTCACCAAATCGGATTAAAGTTTTACTGAGCTCCACCCACCCAGCCCAACCCACCATCAGTCCCTCCCATCAGGAAGCACCCACGAGCCTCCTAGACGGCTTCCTTCACAAGAGGGCAGACAGCAGAATCAAGCAGTATCAGCAGTATTTCATCTTGTGGAACTGAAAATCACAGCCACAGAAAGACACAGAAAATGAAAAGGCAAAAGACTTTGTACCAGATGAAGGGACAAGATAAAATACCAGAAAAACAACTAAATGAAGAGGAATAGGCACTCTTCTGGAAAAAGAATTCAGAATAATGATGGTGAAGATGATCCAGGACCTTGAAAAAAGACTGGATGCAAAGATCGAAAAGTTGCAAGAAAAGTTTACCAAAGACCTAGAAGAATTAAAGAACAAACAAACAGAGATATGCAACACAATCACTGAAATGAAAAATACACTAGAAGGAACCAATAGCAGATTAACTGAGGTAGGACGAATAAGTGACCTGGAAGACAGAATGGTGATAATAACTGATGCAGAAAAGAATAAAGAAAAAAGAATGAAAAGAACTGAAGACAGTCTAAGAGACCTCTGGGACAATGTTAAATGCACCAACATTCGCATTATAGGGGTCCCAGAAGGAGAAGAGAGAGAGAAAGGACCTGAGAAAATACTGGAAGAGATTATAATTGAAAACTTCCCTAACATGGGGAAGGAAATAGCTACCCAAGTCCAGGAAGCGCAGAGAGTCCTAGGCAGGATAAACCCAAGGAGAAACACGCCAAGACATATAGTAGTCAAACTGACAAAAATTAAAGACAGAGAAAAGTTATTAAAAGCAACAAGGGAAAAACGGCAAATAACATACAAGGGAACCCCCATCAGGTTAACAGATGATTTCTCAGCAGAAACTCTGCAAGTCAGAAGGGAGTGGCACGATATATTTAAAGTGATGACAGGGAAGAACCTACAACCAAGAATACTCTACCCAGCAAGGATCTCATTCAGATTCAATGGAGAAATCAAAAGCTTTATAGACAAGCAACAGCTAAGAGAATTCAGCACCACCAAACCAGCCTTACAACAAATGCTAAAGGAACTTCTCTAAGTGGGAAACAAGAGAAGAAAAGGACCTACAGAAACAAAAACAAAACAATTAAGAAAATGGTAATAGGAACATACCTATCGATAATGACCTTGAATGTAAATGGACTAAATGCACCAACCAAAGGACACAGACTGGTTGAATGGATACAAAAGCAAGACCCATATATATGCTGTCTCCAAGAGACCCACTTCAGACCTAGGGAAACATACAGACGGAAAGTGAGGGGATGGAAAAAGATATTTCATGCAAATGGAAATCAAAAGAAAGCTGGAGTAGCAATACTCATATCATATAAAATAGACTTTAAAATAAATGTTACAAGAGACAAGAAAGGACACTACATAAAGATCGAGGCATCAATCCAAGAAGAAGAGATAACAATTATAAATATATATGCACCCAGAGATGTGGCTATGTGGGCCAATTTTATTTATTTATTTATTTAAACAATGCTTTTTAAAAATATTTATTTTATTTTTTATTTATTGGCTGCATTGGGTCTTTGTTGCTGAGCGTGGGCCTTCTGTAGTTGCGGAGAGTGGGGGATATTCTTCATTGCGTGGGCTGCTTCTTGTGGTGGCTTCTTTTGTTGCAGAGGCCAGGCTCCAGGCGTGCGGGCTTCAGTAGTTGTGGTGTGTGGGCTCAATAGTTGTGGCTTGTGGGCCCTAGAGGGCAGGCTTGGTAGTTGTGGCACACAGGCTCAGTTGTTCCACGCCACGTGGGCTCTTCCTGGACCAGGGCTCAAACCTGTGTCCCCTGCATTGGCAGGTGGATTCTTAACCACTGTACCACCAGGGAAGCTCAATGTGGGCCAATTTTAGCCAAGGGGTATTCTGTTGAAGAGCTTCTGGGAAAGCATTTGCTTTCTGACAAAAGAAACTGATATGGGGGGAGGGTTTGCTGGTGAATAATCTTCCCCTTCTTTCATGCTGGGGATGCTGTTGTGAGGATATGATGCTTGGAGCCATAGCAGCGATCTTGAGACTGTGAAGGATGCAGCATAAATATGGAAAGCCAACATGCTGAGAATAGAGGAGCAAAAGGATGAAAAGCATTTGGGTCACTGATGGTTAAACGTCTGAACAGGCCCTGGAATCGCTACCTTCAGATCTCTTTTTAACTATGCTATAAAATTCCTTGCAGTCCAATCTGATGTTAGTCAACTTTTTGGTTTCTTACAGCCCAAAGCACTCCAAGCTAATGTAGTCTTGTAATCTTCTTGCTAATGAACCTTAGTGACACTGCGTAGCCTATCAAACATCATACAGATGAGTCAGCCACTCCAGCAGCTTTTGTTGCTCTGTAGCAAGAATCTGCAAACTATGTCCTGTTGTGGGCCCACTGCCTGCTTTTGGATGGCCTGCGAGGTAAAAATGGCTTTTACATTTTTAAATGACCAAAATAAAATTCAAAGCAAGAATGATATTTTGTGATAAGTGAAAAGTATATAAAAATCAAACGTCAGTGTCCATCAGTAAAGTTTTATGAGAATTCAGTCATGCTTATTTATTTTTTGTCCATGGCTGCTTTCATGAAGAGGGGAGTATTTGAGTCAGAACAGATGGGCCACAAAGTCGAAAGCATTTACTCCTGGGCCTTTTACAGAAAAAATTTGCAGATCCCTGCTCTACCACGTGAAGCCTCACTCAAGTCAGTGTGATTTGACTGTATATTAGTCACGTCACGCTCTCTTCCCTCCATGCCCTTGACCATGCGGTTTTCTCTGTTGGAATTGCCCTTCTCTAGTCTTTCTGATTATATCACTATATTGAGTTTATAAAACACTTTCACAAATATTATTTTACTTGATTCTCACAAAAAATTCTTTGAGAAGATAAAGCAGAGATTATTATGATGGAGAGGAAACATGCCAGAGTGCATGCAGTCCAATAGCAAGGATTTTGGAGCTAGACTGATTTCAGTCAAATGTTCAAAATTCCACTCAGTAGTTTTGTGACTTTGGACAAATCACTTAATTTTTCTGAGCCTCAGATTTTCATCTGTCAAACGTAGATAAAATTCTTCATGCACTCTATGTTAAACCATTACATGGCTGGCATAGATTCCCAGAACTAGAAAGAGCTAAGGCTGGAAGTTGGAATCCAGTTGATAATCTCAAGCTATGTACAAACTCACAGTTGGTTCTGAGAAACAACATTATGAAGATAAATACCTGTTCAAAGATGAACAGGAAAATATCTCAGAATTTCCATTTCTTAGACTGAAAGTAATAAAGCAGTTAGGAGGCTACCTGCTTGCCAAGGAAGATAGCATCTTAAGAAAAAGAGAGAAAGAGAGAAAGGAAAGAGAATACTGTGTTCTCTTTCAACCAAAGTATACATGCCTCACATAAATTAATCAGTGGTCTTTAGTGGATTTCAAAATGGTGTGCATGCAAGACCCTCCGAGGCTTTCAACATTCTTTCTTATGTGGTATTCTAGTTACAAATACAGCAAAATAAAAGAACCAACTTTTTCACTGAACTCCTTGGCCCTAAAACCTCTTTTTTTTCCTTGCCCAAACTACCTCTCTGTCAGCCTCCAGCTCTCTCCTAACTCCCACAGCATATTTTGAAATTGCATATTTCAATCACCTGTACGTGCTAACCGAAGCTGAGTAATGAGTGTCTGGAAGGTTTGCACAAGGTTATTAAAAGTTTCTTAATCTGCCACCAACTTCTCTTTTAATATTGTTTGTAGATTTCCTAAAGCACAGGAATAAATTCCCTTGACCCTCTTACTCATTAACTTGGAGACCATGGCAGAAAATCAAAGGTACAAGGCTGTTAGGGTATCTGGTCCCTTTTAATAACCTCATGGCTGTAGCATTGAAAAGATAAGGCTATCAGGGCTGTTGATCAAAAAGACAAGAAAAGGCAACTACAGCAACAGACACATCGTTATGCAAATAGTGGTTTTAAAACCATTGCCTCTCAATTCACTTCCTAATAGTACTTTTTAAATTAGGGGGCATTTTAATCACAAAACTACGATGGAGAAAATGGCAACTTTAGAATGTCTTCATAGTAGAATGACAAGGGGTGGATTCATCTTAAAGCTGTGTGTGTAGAACAAGCACAGAGTTTTTACTTAGGTTGTTTCTATTACGTGAGGAAAATAGGAAGAAATTTATGACAAAAGAATAGGGTTCGTTTCTAAACTCTCCACTTGCCAGCTGTGAGTATTTGGACAGGTCATTTAATTTCTTTGGGATCTGATTTTCTCATTTGTAAATTGAAAATAACACCAAAATTAAAATGGCATCCATCTTTCCTTGAATACCTACCATGTACTTTAAATAATTTAATCCTTTCAATGTGATTTTGAACTACTATCCCCATTTTACAGGTGAAAAAAATGAAGCTCAGAGACTTTAGCTATTGTATCCAAGTTTTTACAGCCAGAAAATGCTGGAATGAAGACAAAAACTCCTGAGCCTGTAAAACAGGGCTGCCTGGAGGGTCTGGTGAAAGAAAAAGTGTGCTTTTCCAAACCAAAATGCCAGCCCATGGACCCTTTCTCAGAAGCACAATCCACAGGGTTTTGCCTAGAATGTTCAAAGAGAAGGTGGTTAAGAAGTACATTCTAAACACATTCATGTTTTGGGGAGTGAGAGAAGGGAGGTCTGTGTGTTCTCTTAAATGTGTAAGTAATAGAGAATAAATAGAACATGTCCTTTTGGTTTGTTTAGTTTTCAAATCATTCCAGTGCAATTTGCGGTAAAAACTGCTTTCATTTTTAAGTGATCAAAGCAGTGCATGATCCAATCAGGTCAACAACCGCAACAAGCCAGAACAATGCAAACATGCCTAAGCTCCCTGTTTACTAAAGATGTCCACAGCAGATAATAATGTGCACGTCCCAGGATATTTAAAGAAAAATAAATATATACTGAGGAAACCAGTTCCAAGATGACTCTCAGGCAGGCGAACATCTGAAATGAGCAATTGTCATTTACTGCCCTCGTTGTTTTTAATTATAATTGAGAGGAGTTGAAATTTATTTTCTTTTTTCCTTCCCTCCTCTGGAATTTCTCTTCCTTTTCCCCAAAGGGCAGTTTACTGCTGAGGAACCTAATTTTCTTTGAGTCATAGAGGCTTTTCATGGCCCTCGGAGGGAACTTCTGCATACTAACAAAATGCTCTGGCTTCTCACGTGTCCACTGCAGTGTCAGCAGGGCAAGAGGACTCAGCCAAAGGTTAAGCAGGCCACCAAGAGCTCAGCTCTCAGCATTTGATTTCTTAGTCACACCACATCTATTGGTTGCTGCCCTGAACCAGGATAATGGTCACAGTGTGTCTGCTTGCCAAGTACAAACAATGCTGCCCTGTAGAGAACCGAAGTAAAAATTAACTTTGGGGGGACTGCATTAGTGAGAATTTTTAATCCAACTCTTTCAAGCAGTTGCATTTCCATATTTTCACATATCCCTTTTAAAAACGTTTTATTTCACAGGAAGCCTGTAATCATGGAAGGTTTAGACCTAAAAAGGCATTTAAGTGATTGCTTAGAGTCAATGGATGTAAAAGGCCAGTCTAATGCGCAGCGCATAGTAGGCCCTCAATCAATGGCTGCTGTTATCAGTATACTCTACAACAGCCTCTTCTGTTTGCAGTGGAGGAAACGGAGACTGAGAGAGGAAAGAGGCTGACCGAGGTTATAGACTTTTACCATGGAAAAACCACTGGAGTCTGTGTCTTTGATGTGGGCATCACATCTCCTACCATATTTTTTTACCTGTAAATTTATTTTAAAATTGTTTCTGTAGATGCCATGACGGAACCACTTTATGAATGATTTTCCTGGGAAAAATGAGTGAGAGGGCCTATCATCAATTCCCATTCTTGATGGTTTGTGAAACCTTGCTACAAAGATACCCTCCAGTAAGTACTCTCGATAAGTAGAAGAGAACAGTGGTTAGGGCCACAGGTCTGGAGTCTGATCTGATTCCCAGTTCTGCCACTTGCTGCCAGCTTTGTTACTGCACATAAGTTGTGGAACCTCTCTCTGTCTCTGATTCTCCCTCCATAAAGTAGGACAATTAGGGCTACAATACAGGGTTGGCGGGAGCATTAAATACAGAGAACACAACATAGTACATGAAAAGCAGTAAAGTGTTAATCAAGGATAGGGCTATTAATATTTGCTGGGTTGTCCTTTTAGTCATTACTGTAGAACAGCATTTGGTTAAGGTGGATTTTTCCCAGGGTTTGGTTAGGTCAGTGCCAAGACCTCTTCTTTATTAGGTGTTTCACCTATAACCTGATTCATGGCATCAATTTACCCCTAGTGGTCAGTAGGAAATATTTTCAAATGCGACTAAAGGAGCTGAACAAATGAAATCAAGAGGGGAATCATGAGTATAATTTGAGAAGGTAATGGTCAGTGTGTAAGTATCCAGAATTAGGAGGAATTATTTTATTTAGGGACAGATTGATGTGGTGAGTCCAAAGTCGATGTTTCTATTACTCAAGACTCTATTGTAAGACTCTTTTTTTTAAGGGTGGTATCTTGGAATTTATTGTCTCATGGAAGTGAGGAATCCAAGATTTAGGCAGAACTAGATCTGAGTGATCAAATGATACCATTAGGTCCTGGATTCTTTCTCTCCATCTCTCAGTGTATTTTATTCTGTGTATTGGATTCTATTTCATGCATCCTGTTCATGGCAGCTCAGGCTAACATACTCATAGCCCCAAGTCCAACAGAAATAAAACATGTCTCGCTCCTGTTTGTTCCAGCAAAAATCCTGGCATTGGTTAGACGCTGACTGGGGCATGTGCTCACTGCTGATCTATTCACTGAGGCCTAGGGGAATCGAGGTTGTCATGGGTCAGGCCTGTGTTTCATCACTGGAGCCACGTATGGTGTTGGCCTACGTGGACCAAGAGTGTAAGAAAGATGGTTCCCCAAGGAAAATGTAGGTTTTGTTCTGAAAAGATGTGTTCTAGACAGACAAAAATAACACATGGCTACTCTAGCATCCAGGTTGGAGACAGATATATTAGTGGACCTATCCCAAACAGGTACCATGTCCATATATTTTGTTTCCATTCATAGTCATTCTCATCTTTAAGTAAACAAGCTCTTCAATTTCCCTGCCTCTCACGACCTTAATCTTCCCAACCGTTAGGTCTTCAGCATCCACTGCTGTAACCATCACCATTTCAGCTGTTTGTTAGCAGAGCTGGTACAAGGAGGGCAGAGCTGTAGCTAGTCAGTAAACCCAGCTGGCCATTAAGCATCTGTATCACATGTTGTCTTCATTATATAATGTTGGCGCTCGAGGGAGCCCCCAGATAGTAACTTTTCATACCCAAGTTTAGAAAGAACTAAAAGAGAGATTCAGGATTTCAACAGAGAGAGATTAAAATGTCTCCCCTTTTAACTAATGAGGTTTAGGGAGTGCAGTTATGTGGGCTTGCTATCACTCCCCTGAGTTGAACATATACCCCCAAACTGCAGGTCTGCCCCATGGCTGGAGATCCTGCCCCACTCAACTTACCCCATGGAGTAGTGCAGACAGATGGAAATGTGTCTTATCTGTAAGAGGCAAATCACAAAGAGGAAAAGAAAGGGAAGGGAACTAGTTTAAGAATCCTCAACTACTCCTTAGCTTTACATCATTCTAATTCCCCCTAGATCAAGATTTCTCACACTTGACATGATTGACATTTTGGATCAGATAGTTCCGTGTTGTAAGGGGCTGTCCTAGGAGCATCCCTGGCCTCTACCCACTAGATGCCAGTTACATCCCTCCTACCCCAGTAGTGACACATGTCTCCAGATGTTGCCAAAGAAAATCAGCCCTGTTCGAGAACCACCACCCTGGAGTAAAAGGGAGAGGCCAAAAGTGTGTTATTCCATTAGGGCTTCCACATGGAAGGAAACATCAGGGCGGGAATGCTTACAGAAACTCTCATGAAATGAGTAAAACAAAACAAAACAAACAAACAAACCCAATTTGTTTCTTTATGGAAAAATTGTCTCTCCCTCATATCTAACCATTAGTGCTGGTATGGAAGTAAAGGAGTGTAATAAAGCATTCAGCCACTAAATATTTATTGAGCACACTTGCTATATGCCTGACAGTCTTAACAGGTCTCAGGGTTGTAGTAACGTTAAAAAAGAAGGAAAGAGAGAAAAAGAGGAAGAGAGAGATAGAGAAAGAAAGAAAGGGAAAAGCTAATGGGTTCTTGGACAAAAACTAGGAGTTTTAGGAAAATAAATAAGTACAATATCTATTTGTCAGGGACTTGAGTAAAGCAGGTAGACAAGAGATCATTAACTCTATATGGAAACCAGGAAATTAGATTGATGAAATTGTTCAGAAAAATGTGCCAGCCACTTCCAAGATTACTAGGATCTAAATTTCAAGGTTTGAAAGAATGGTTAATCTGATATGAAGATATGTTCAAGAAATGTGTGACTCTCAACAGAAATGCCTGTACTAATATTTATGAATTCACAAATTTGGGGATTCCAAGGGTCTCAGTCTGTATCACTCATGAATGTCAAGTGTCTAATTACATATAATTACTACTGTATTTTCATTAATTTATTATTTAGGTCTGCAACACTGCTGTTATTTCTTCTTCACCTTTATTCATGTTGCTTTTTAATCAGTTTTCAAAGCATTTCATCAGATCATGTCTGATTAAAACCTAATAAAACTAGTATCAGGAAAAAAAATCTAGGATAAAAGAGATACCATGTAATCCCAGTTGTCAACAATGCATTTTTTAAAGTCAGCAAATTACTCTGAGGTCTTCTCCTCCTAGCAACTTCTGAAGAATCTGGAAACCCCAGCATGAAGGAAGACTTTTATTCCTTTAGGGAAAACACTGGTGTTGTCTGTAGGTCTGCCACCTGAAGGAAAATGAATGCCTAGGGCTTCCATTACTTTTTCTCTTTAATCTGCAAACTCCTAACACTTCATTCTCCAGCCTTTCTCGCTGTTTGGGATGGGTACCATAGAGTTGGTAAAAATAATAATTATACCTCATATTTTCAATGCAGTATTAACTTTTCAAAGTGCTTTTGTATCCATTTGAGCTTCCAGACACCCAGGAAAGGGTATTATTAACTGTATTTTGATAAGAAGAAAAGAAAACTCAGAGAGGGCTCAGATTTCCGGAAGAGGCCCTACAGCCAGGAAATGGCTTGTAGCTTCTAAGGCCTGCTGCTCACATCCCCCTTTCAATAAGCATTTTCAAGTGTCTCAACAACTTCCTGTTGGCCATATTTAAGTTCAGTGCCAAAGTAGATCATCCATGGTATAGACCACTGGCTAAGTGTTCTGTGGCGAGGTCCACAGCGAGGACATAATCAGTGAATTAGGGGCTATTTCAAGATAGCTGGTCAGAAGGAAACATTGTGCAGGTATATGGGTGTACAGTTATCCATTTAATCATTCCTTCACTTGGTAAATATACACTGACCACATGTCAGCAACGTTCCAGTATCTCAAAACACAACACAATCTTCAGCCTTTTTATAAACAGCCGAAAAGAATCTCAGCCTCCAATCTGAGTGTATGATGGTCAGTAACTCACTTTCCAACTCATAAAATTGAGAAGCCTGACAGGGCATATCTATCGAGAGGCTAACAGTATGTGCACTTGGTGTAGTGTGGAAATATACTGCTGATTGTATATTGGCTGGTTTTCTCAGCTGTACGCCAATCCAAGAGCAGCCGTGATCATCCACAGACTCATAATCAACTCTGCGCATTGATATTATATTTGCCAAAAGCATATTTAATACACTGGTGAAGCAACTGGAGAGCAAATTTGGCAATATGTATCAAAGACCTTAAAAACACACAAAATTTTCCACTTGTTTTATTTTGTCTTGACTCCTGGGAATTAATCCTCAGGAAATAATTCTAAATAATGAAATAATCTGTTTGCAGATGATGTTAAAGTCTTTATTATTTATTATCATGAAACATTTCTTACAACCTAGCTATCCAAAAATAAGGAAATGGTTAAATCGTTGTTCTCCAAAGTGTGCTCTGGGGAACGCCAACACTGCACAATGCTCCATGGTGAAAGTAGTTCCATGTTTAATTAAGTTTGAGAAATGAGCACTCTAATCTCCTCTCCTGGAGCTTCACAGTACAAAATAATGCAGGGAATATATTACAAAGTAACATCTTCAACTTTTTCCAACAAGGTGAATTCTAATCTATTTACTTTTGGACTCCAGTTTTTGAAGTAACATATATTAATATTTCAGGGACCTAATGCCAGATTAAATAAATTACAATCCACTTAGAAATAACATGCAAAATAAAAAAATCTTATTTTTTAAAGCATATAATAGCATGAGATGATGAAAATATAATTTTATGGAGGAAATATAAGAAAATTTGTATATGTATGAAATCTGTATATATGTATATAAATGTATGATATATATAGATAGATACATTGTAAATGATTATACTATAATGTAAAAATGCAAAGTAAAAAGACAAGAACAAAAAAAGTATGGAGGTTCCTTAGAAAACTAAAAATAGAGTTACCATATGATCCTACAATCCCACTCCTGGGCATATATCAGGAGAAAACCATAATTCAAAAAGATATTTGCACCCCAATGTTCATTGAGCACTATTTACAACAGCCAAGTCATGGAAGCAACCTAAATGTCCATAGACAGATGACTGGATGAAGAAGATGTGGTATATATGTACAATGGAATACTACTCGGCCATAAAAAAGAATGAAAGGCCATCTGCAGCAACATGAATGGACCTGGAGATTATCATACTAAGTAAATCAGATGGAGAAAGACAAATATCATATGATATTGCTTTTATGTGGATGCTAAAAAAAATACAAATGAACTTACATACAAAACAGAAATAGACCCACAGACATAGAAAACAAACTTATGGTTACTAAAGGTGAAAGGAAGGGGGAGGGATAAATTAGGGGTTTGGGACTAACATATACACACTACTATATATAGAATAATCAGCAAGGACTCACTAAGCAGCACAAGGAACTATACTCAATATTTTGTAATAACCTATAGGGGAAAAGAATCTGAGAAAAATAGATGTATATGTATGCATAACTGAATCACTTTGCTATATACCTGAAACGATCACAACACTGTAAATCAACTATACCTCAATTAAAAAAAAAAAGGCAAAAGGCATACATCACCATTCTTATGATGAACATACGGTTATATTTTGGATACTTTTTTGTTCTCATTTTCACTACTTTGCAAACTTTTAGGTACATGCTTAAATTACTTTTATGAGAAAAAATTCCTTTTAGACTCAGGAATAAAGGAAAACATGCAGCTACAATAAATGCCTTGGTCAAGCTCTAAAAACAATCTTGTGAAGTTAATTTGTCTCCCAACGTGTGTGGATAATAAACAAATCAGGTATGCCCATCTAGGTATGATACATAATTTTGCTTATCCCTGGTTGAAGATCTGAGTTCAACAGATGAAATTTAGTATGATATATACATAAAGCATAGCTGACCAGCTCTAACCTGAGCTGAAGAGTGTTTTATTCACTTCCACACAAGGCGCTAGGTCCTTCAGTGTTTATTTTATTCTCTCTTCTCTCTCTGCCCCTTCCCTTCTTTATCCATCGCTCCTCCATTTCTTTCAGAATCCACAAGCATGTGTTACCAAATTCCCACACCATGTCGTCCCCATTAGGATCCACTTGACTGTACTTACCCAGTTCCTTGGAAACATGCAGCCTTTGTTTTAACTTTGCACATGCTTGGTACTTATAATAGAAAGAGACAGGAACCAAGATGTTTGCTTTTTCTAGTGAGAGAAAATAAAACACGAAGACAATCCAAAGGAAGCCATAGTGAGATCACCAGTAGATAAACATTTCACAAGAGAAATGATAACCACTATTATGAGAAGCAAATGCAGCTTTTTTTTTTTCTTGGCCATGGAACTTTAAAACAGTCTCTGAAAACATCCCGTTATCCCTCAGCTAGCAGACACACATCTTCCAATATTTGACAAATACCATCTTGAATCTTTCTTAGTGCAGGTGGTTCTAACTATGTCATGCTGTTACTCTCTTCTCAGTTAAAGTCGCATTTCTTTTTCAAATGCCTTCTGCACAGCAGAAGAAAACCTTAGCAGATGGATTAGGGTAAAGGAAATGGTACATAATGAATCACATTTGAAACCCCAGCATGCAGATCAATATATAAAGATATTTAGTCTTTCTCCTCTCTGCATTCAGTGAATTTGAGTGTTTCAGAGACTCAGGAGGCCAGAATCCTGCTATGTGCTGAGAAAGCTTCTCACTGAAGCTGTGCCTCTCTCCTTCAGACTGACTTCTTTATCCCTCCTGCCACTGCATGAGAAATGCAACAGTATCTCCTAGACCAAGCCTTCTGAGCACTTGCAGATATCAAAGCCAGAATTCTCATCTTCTGCAACTCTAGGGAAATCTTCCAATGAGTATTCACTATAGACTGAATGTTTGTGTTCCTCCCTTCCCTCCCAAATTCATATGTTGAAACCTAATTCCCAATGTGATGGTGTTGGGAGGTGGCGGGTCTTGGGGAGGCGATTAGGTTATGAGGGTGGAGTCCTCATGAATGGAATTAGTGCCCTTATAAAAAAAGACCCCAGAAATTCCTCACCTCTTGTACCATGTGAGGGCAAGTAAAAGATGGCCATTTATAAACTAGGAAGCATATCTTGGACTACTAGCCTGGTAGAAATGTGAGGAAAACATCTCTCTTGTTTATAAGTCATTTTGGTATTTTGTTGTAGCACATAAGTCACATGTGGGATTTTGGTATAAAAGCTTGAACAGACTAAGAGAGTATTTTTACCCCCATTTCACTAAAGGTATGACAGTGGGCAAGTTCAAGTGATGTTTTCATAGTTGCAGAACATACTATCAGTCTAAAACAAAACTCCAGAATAGAAATTGCTAATTCAACCAAATTGAATTGTATCAAAGTACACTGATAACATTTTTTTCTCCTAAAGTTTTGCTGTATATAATAATTGCTTATTTTTTATTCCAGTTCAACCCCAAGGTAGGTTAGCTAGAAGCTTTCCTTAATAAAACAGGATGGAATAGTATGGAAGGTCAAATCTTCAGGCACCTTACCACCTATGTTTCCAGCATCCTGTTACCTGATTGGAATTTTGACATTTTGGATTTAAATACTAAGTGAGATTGTCATTACCAAGCCCGCGTGAGGTCTAATCTTGCATTTTAGTGTTAATAGGACTTTTAGGTGGGAGCAGCTGCTTAATGGGTCAGTTTGTAATATCCCACAGCTTTTGAACTCAGCCAGTGGACTAGTGTTTTCAAGCAACTTCTGTTTTCGAAATACTTTACTAGTCCAACTGCAGAGGAAAATGTATATATGTATAGGAAGAAGTGCTGTAGTGCTTTTTTTGTTTTCCTTCCCCTCTACATGGCTTGCAGGATCTTAGTTCCCTGACCAGGGATTGAACCCACACTTTCGGTAGTGAAAGTGTGTAGTCCTAACCACTGGCCCACCAGGGAATTTCCCTGTAGTGCATTTTTTGATAAGAGAGAATAAAAAGAATCCCCCAAATTGACAACAACTTTGTGATAAATTGTCTTCAGTTTTTTAATTCTAGGTTTTACAGTTAAATGAATTCTGTTATCTTCTTTCCTTGATATAAGGTTTGCAGGGAAGTTTTGTAACTACTTAAAGAGTTTTGCTATCTTTTTTTTTTTTTTTTGCATTTGAGAACAAAGCTTCTTGGAAAGTTAAAGTGTGATTTGTATCTATTTGCAACAAACCAAACAATTTCCATTATGACCTATCTAAGGACGGACCTCTTTGAATCAGGAGTGAGGCAGAAACTTCTCAGTTTCTCTCCATCAGAAGTTACCAAACAGGCAAAGGTGTTGATGACGGTACACAGGAGGAAAGTATTCTCTGTGACTAATAGATTTGAAGAAACAATCTTCATGCCATAGAAGATAAAGTTGCGAGAAAGCCGTGACTTCCAGGGTCAGTGTAAAGCTGAAGATAATTCTGGCTGCATATGGTACCAATAATGAATGGAAAGACTGAAATGTGTCATCAGGAGGTCAGATTTTGGATTCACCATTTAAAAAGCTTTGGGGTGGGGGTAAATTATCCTGGTAGAGAAGCTGTAGCCACAGAGCATGTGCGTGTTTCATCCTCACCTTCACACAAAATTTGAATACCAGAAAAAGCTGGTAAGATAATCGAACACACACAGAGAGGACTTAGTGCTTCTTTGGTGAGTGTACTTATCAATAATGCTAAGAAAATCTGAAACAGAAGTGGGTGGGCCCCATATAATTTTACCAGACTTGTAATCTCTATTTCTCAGCTACCACTCCACTCGGTTCCTTCATCTGACATTAGCCAGGTAGCATTTGGTTGAAAAATTATCCTGAGTTTCCCACTGAGAGATTGTTTTCTCCATGGAAAAGAAATGGCTTAGAGAGAGGCTTAGAGAGAGCATAGGCTCAGGTAGCCTCATACCTGATTCTTTCAAAGCCCATTAGGCCTGGCACTTGGGCGGGTGCTTCTTTGCATGTCTGTCTAACTGCCTTCTTGCCTTATTTCTAATTGGGTCGCCTTTATGCTGCTTACATATTGAAATCAAATGGAACCATTCTGCCTGATGCTAGAAAATAAAATTGGTCGTAGTAACAGTGAGTCCTGAAGAATGGTTGAAGAAGAGCAGTGAGAGCTGAGACAATTTATAAATTCTAGTAATTGGGATTTTTTATAAATGGAAAAAAATAGCTGTTTCTAGAAAGTACTTTTCAGTGTTTTCTGGGGTTAGGAGATGGTGAGGAAGATAGGCCACGAGGATGTGAAAGTCAAGTGATAGGATTGCTGCAGCTGAGTTTGGTCATTCCTGGAGGTAGATTTGTTTGTCTGTTTGTTTGTTTTTAATAATTTTTATTGGAGTAGAGTTGATTTACAATGTGTTAGTTTCAGGTATACAGCAAAGTGAATCAGTTATATATATATTCTTTTTTAGATTCTTTTCCCATACAGGTCATTACAGAGTATTGAGTAGCATTCCCTATGCTATACAGTAGGTCCTTATTAGATTTGTTAAATGCAGCCTCCAGTTCTGGATAGTGATGTGTTGGTAAATGTATAAAGACTGCCTTTCTGAAAGAAAAATGCAGACAACTTAAATGTAAACCTTACTCAGGGACACACTGAATATACAAACCAAACACTAGTTAACACCGGTAGTAGTTTTTATGAGTGTATAGGTACAGTGGCAGTGAAAAGTCCACTGGAAGGAATGTATAGAGCATAAGACTTAGGAGAATGAATTTTGAACTCAGAAAACATCTGCAGTAAAATCCTATGGCTAGCCCCCCTACTCTGTTGATGGGACTGTCCACTGGTGCAGCCACTATGAAAAACAGGATGGAGATTCCTTAAAAAACTAAAAATAGAGCTACCACATGATCCAGAAATTCCACTCCTGGGCATATATCTGGACAAAACTCTAATCTGAAAAGATACATGCACCCCAGTGTTCATAGTAGCACTATTTACAATAGCCAAGACATGGAAGCAACCTAAATGTCAATCAACAGATGAATGGATAAAGAAGATGTGGTGTGTATATATATACATATATATATATGTATATATATATAGTAGAATATTACTCAGCCATACAAAAGAATGAAATAATACCATTTGCAGCAACATGGATGGACCTAGAGATTATCACACTAAGTGAAGTCAGTCAGACAAAGACAAATATCATATGATATCACTTATATGTGGAATCTAAAATATGATACAAATAAACTTATTTACAAAACAGACTCATTGGCATAGAAAACAAACTTATGGTTACCAAAGGGGAAAGGGGTGGGGGGAGGGATACATTACGATTTGGGGATTAGCAGACACAAACTGCTCTATATAACATAGATAAACAACAAGGTCCTACTATATAGCACAGGGAAATATATTCAGTATCGTATAATAACCTAAAATGGAAAAGAATATGAAAAAGAATATGTGTGTGTATATATATAATCACTTTGCTCTATACCAGAAACTAATATAACATTGTAAATCAACTATACTTCAATACTTTAAAAAATCCTATGGCCAAATTACTTACTGAACTTCTTGGAGACTTAGTTTTCTGTCAGAGAAAATAAAATAGTATTTCCCTCATACACAAGGAGGAGACAAAACAAATCAAGTCCTGGTTTGTAGCGTCTGTGATTTCCATGATGTGAATACTCCCATCATGGCTGATTGCAGGCTACCAGCGAGATGTCCTTGAGAGTAGAACTGGGAAGAGAAGTGCAGTAGCACACCATATGGTATTTCCACCAGGCGTACAATACACAAATAACCTCAAGAGCACAGAAAATAGTACAATGGAGTAAAATGTTTAGGAAGTGTCGAGTTTTGAGTATTCATTACCTTTTAAAAATATGATTTATTTAATTAAAAGTTTATATACTTTGATTACAAATAACGGCTGTGCTTAACAACCAGTTTATAAAATTCCTGAAAACTTGACAATGGACTCCTGTGAGGCAGGAGCAGGCTCCCACACTCCAGTGGAGCTGTGGTTAAATGTGAATCTGCTTTTTTGTCGAGGAATAGGGTGCCAATGGGAGCATCACTGGACTTGACTTGTTAGACACAGAAACTAGACTTGTTAGACCTAGTTCACATATGTTAATACTTATACAATTAGCTTCTTCAGTTTAAAAACAACAATCTCAGTAATTCCCTCAGGCTATACTTAAAATCCAAGATCTGCCAAACCCTACCCAGATGCCAGCAGCCAGCAATTTATGACAGGATTAGGAAGGAGAGTGAAGAAAGGTTACTTGTTAATTACGATTGTGAAGACCACACACCACGAAAAGAAACATTTTGTACAAATGAAAAGATTCCCAGTTAGCCCAACTTTGAGATGTCAGCCCGCATTTCCTTCACCCTCCGGAGCTCCACCTAGGGGCTTCCTATTTGCTTTTTTCTAATCCAAAATCCATCAGTGAAATGTTTTAACAAAAACCCTGGCAACTACGGAGTGCTCTGGAATCAGCAGTCGACAAAGGCATTACAGTACCGTGTCATACAGGCTGTTAAAGAAATCTAGCCCTGGTGATAATGTGTATATTCATTCTGTGTAAATGATTAAGTTCAAAAAACCATACAATGAATCATGGTAGCAAGGCCAGACTTGCTTTGATTAACTACAGTGGTATAATGAAACCCAACAGAGCAATCACTGAAACATTTAGCTCCAAGTGTAAATCTTCTTGAACTCTGAAAAAAAAGCATGTTAGGCAATGAGAGGTGGTGTAGAATCCAGCCATGTTTCATATAATGAAAGGAGAGGCAGTTGTAAAGAAAAGGGAATGTTAAAAAGTTGTTATGCTGTGTTTGGCAAGAATGAGTCATTTTAAAAGTGTCAATCATGATAATCCAACATATTTTTAATCTAAAGGTCAATAGAAGCAGCTTCTAAGGTGGTACAATAGTTATGCCAAATATGAAAGCAAGCAGTTATAAGATGATTTCAAGTGTTAATACTGTACCATAATGTGTCTTGGAGAATTAATCTTGGCTCTAAATTGCAGAGCATGGATTGATCAAGGCAGAAGAATTTTTATTGAAAATGCACTGAAATAGCTGGTGACACTGTCATTCCAACCACAGAGCTCAGTGGAGTTCTTATAATTCAGACATGGGTCGGTGAAGGCTATGTGGTGTCTTCTGTGATATGAGTTATTTTTCTTTTGGGGTTAGATCTTCATCTGCTAGTGCTGATGTCTACAGAATGAAAACTCTTTCCTTACAACAGCCTACAAGTCATTTCCTCAAAGGCAAGACAAACGTATGTCTCAGAGCCATAAAATCAGAGTTCTATGATAGAATGGCCAGCCCTTTACAAACACGCAGAACTATTCAAATCCCTGCATATTTTCAGTTTTGTCCAGCTTTCAAACGTACCTCAAATGCGCTTGGGTCCCGTCGTACACTTAAGCATTTAGAAATATTGCATGTGAGAAAAGTAAAATTATGCTCCTTCTTTAAGGTTTATGGCAACATGTGGTCTTCCTCATAGGGAAAGCAATTGCTACCTTGCAGTATTGGGCTTTCATCTTGTGAATTTCATATATGTAGGTTAAACATATGAGAAGTTTTATAAGGCTATAGAAATTGTGTCAGAGAAAACAATTGGTAAGAGGTCTGAGCCATATAAAAAGCATTTGACACATTCAATTTCATGATAAAGCTCTTAAAGTTACTGGATTGCATAATTCAATCTATGTTATCACGGGGAACTTGAAACCAACAATTGGTGTAGATTATAGTAATGATCTTACATACACACACTGAGGTTACAGAAAAGCTTGCCCTGAGTTGGTTGTGCACTGGCACTAGGATATTCTCCTCTGTTAATCCTCACAAATCTAACCAATAATTTGTTTCTGTTACTACATGAATTAAAACCACTTTCATATTTAAAAATACCTAGCACAAGCAAATATATATATATATGATATATATATCTCATATACATATATATTCACATATATATCAGTCAATCACTCTTTCTGGTAACCTCTTAAGAGCAAATTCTACGTAATTTGTCAGTGAACAAACATTTATGGAGCTTTAGTTGTGTTTTCAGAACACTTTTGGTGGTTTGGTCAAAGAAAACAAAAGAAATCAAAGATGAAGGAGCCACTCTCACATTCTGTCCTTTTCCTGGGAACTTTCTCTACAGGAGAAAATGACGACATTAAGACTATTATAAATGTGTTAAGAGATAGACATTTGGACCCTTTAGTACTTCTTGTTACTCCTCATTTCCCTTTACTTCTTTCCTCCCTAGATTCTTAAAACATGTCAGTTATCTTCAAAGTGTGAGCCTCACAACCATTGTTCAAGTAGCTGAACATGTCCAGGGTAGAATTTATCTACTAGTACTTACATTGTATGGTAGACATGTGGACACACAGTTTATTTTGTTGTTTTTCACGTTTAAGTTTTTCTCTCAACAAAAGAGTAACACATGCTAATATTAGAAATAGTGGAAAAATCAGAACAAAGAAGAACATAAAAATGATACATAGCCTCACCTCACAGAGAAAAACACTGTTAAAATTTTGTTGTATATTTTTCTGGTGTTTTGAACATGCATATGTATATACACACATTAAAAAATAAATTGGGGATCATAATGTGCAGAGTGTCTATAAAGTCTGGCAGCTTAGCTGGAAAAAGTTATCATCTATGTTAATATCATGATTAATATCATTAGATTTGCTGACACTGACAAAGCTATGTCAATATTACTCCAAATTACTTTAATTTTCTTAAAGACTGAAGATGTCATTGATGGCATTATATATATTCGCCTATATCTCTATATTTTTATGCACAACCTGTGTATGAATGGTATGTATTTCTTGATAGTGTTTTGTTGTGTTTTTTTTTTTTTTTCATCATTGCAACTTCTAATCCTGGCACGACTATTGAAAGTCTTCAAATGGGCAATGGTCGTAAATATAGAAATATTCATACTTGCAGTGCCAGAAAGGGAACATTTCACAAATATCCTAGATTGTTTTTCTAAAAGGCCAACTCACAAACTCTCTGCAGATTTACCCATTTCAGTCTGACTGACTACAATACAGAAATACATTTGGCAAAATCCAAGGACTGGAGACATTTAAAAGTAGCATATTTTCGCAAATCCCTTACTTTTCCCAAACACCACTTATTATAGAGAATTAGAAGACAGAGGAGAGAATATAGGAAAAAAAGTGTTAACATTGGCCCTGACAGTCCAGCACACATGGCCAGGGAGAATGGCCAGAAAGAGAGGCGATGAAACCAACTCCTAGACAGGGGTTCAGTTATACTGACGTTCACAAAACATGTCTGCCCTGTCATGCTGATGAAGTTATTAAAATTGAAACTTAAATGTATTCCAGGTTCTTATAAAACAGCTGCAGGACAAGGCTAGCCTCCATCGCCTTCTGGGGAAAACCTTCACATTCAAAGAGTAAAACTTCACAAACTGCATTGATCGGAGCCTTTTTCATACATTTGAGGCGTATGTGTTTCAGAGCTGTATCTGCCCTGATGTTTCTCTTTTCTAGATACAGTAGTCCTCCCTTATCTGTAGGGGACATGTTCCAAGACCCCCAGGGGATGCCTGAAAATGCACATGGTACTGAACCCAACATATACTATGTTTTTTTTCCTATGATAAAGTTTAATTTATAAATCAGGCACAGTAAGAGATTAACAAGAACAATTATAACAATATACTGTAATAAAAGTTATGTGAATGTGGCCTCTCTTGATCAAAATATCATTGTAGTCACCCTTCTTCTTGTGATGATAAAAAGCCTACATGATGAGCTGAAGGGAGGTGAGTAACATAGGTACTGTGACACAGCATTAGGCTACTATGGACTTTCTGACAATATGTCAGAAGAAGGATCATCTGGGTTGGGTCATCCTGGATCACAGAGCCATGATGGGCAGGCGATGAGGATGGTTGGGGATCCCAGGTGGGATGGAGCAGGATGGAGACAGAAGGCATGAGTTCATCATGCTACTCAGAAGAGCATGTAATTTAAATCTTAGAAATTGTTTATTTCTGGACATTTCCATTAATATTTTTGGACTGCAATTGATTGTGGGTAACTGAAACTGCTGAAAGCAAAACTGTGGATAAGGGGGGACTACTATATTTCTCTTCCAAACATTCTAAATAAGTGCTATTACTCTCTGAGAGGCTGCATTTGCAGTTATAGTCTGTGCAATGTTTCCATTTGACGTGGCTCATAAGCATTATAAACTGGATACTGGGAAAATCTTTAGCATAAAATGGATTCAAATGTTTAGTGCTATCCTAATTGTGGGAGGTGTAAACTTTATATAGCATTCTCATATTATTGCTGAAGAGAAAGATATATTTCTATATAATATGAACCAGTTCCCATCTATTGTTCAGGAGCCAAAAACCTGACAGAGTAGAAGTATTGTGTCTGTAGGCTATCTGAAATGTGAACAAGATGCAAACTTGACCTGGGTCCCTCTGCAATGCTGAAAGAGAAATTTTAAAAAGTGTTTTTAAGTCACACACATAAGCACTCTCTGTTGAATTTGCATGGTTTTGAAATAAATATAATATTTTTGGCTTATTTCTCAATTTATATTCTTTGGTGGGCAAGTCAGCTTCTCTCCCACTACATTTCATGAACATATATGCCTTAGAAAACAGGGAGGACAGAGGCCACTCTGCAATCTGATGATCTGAGAAGGGGAGAGAAGAAACTGAGGCAGTGGACAGACAGGGTCAGAACTGTGTCTGGCTCTCCTGCCTTGAGAGCTTTACTGGACGAACTGAGAAGTCTGGTAGGTATGCCCTTTGAGAGGGAGACACTGAATCAAAAATCAGGGACCTCTGTGGCTGAGCAAAGGAATCCTGCCTGAGAGGCTAGGAAATGAGGAAATCAGGAAAAAGAGGAGCGTTCTGCAGAACCAACCTGCTACCACAAAAAGCCTGAGTCAAACCAAACGAGGCTGCTGAAATACTGGATTGGACCAGGTTTTAAACAGTTAAGCTCTCCTCCCCTCCACTACCCAGAAAAGTCATAGCGAGTTTTAGGGAATAAAGATCTGCATTTCCTCTGCACATCTGTGTTTAGTGTGAATACTCTCGCAACTTTAGGACACTTTGTTATAGTCAAGTATGGGGTAGATTTCAACTTCTTCCAAAATGTGTCTTCCTTTGTTCTCATTATTCCCAGGACCCAAGACACCACTCTCCTCTTCTATTGTCCAAGCTAGTGTCCTAGCTCCTCTTATCATTTGAGTCCCACCTGTTATATGAGTCCTTCTTAAAGACTTTCTCTGACCCAAACTCCCATTGCTAATTCAAGCATGCAAAATCTGATTTGTGTTCTCTTAATCTTTATTTATTTATTTTTAAAATTTTATTTATTTATTTATTTATTTGGGGGTACACCAAGTTCAATCATCTGTTTTTATACACATATCCCCATATTCCCTCCCTCCCTCGACTCCCTCCCCACCCTACCTCGAGTCCCCCCCACCTCCCCGTCCCAGTCCTCTAAGGCATCTTCCATCCTCGAGTAATCTTTAAATTCTATTTAGTATCCAGTTTATCAGTTAGCATTGTAGATAATCATTTAGACATGTTCCTCCCAGACTGTAGAGTGATACCCCTGACAGGAGGGACCATGATCTGGGAGTCATCTTTCCATCAGCAGAGGGCCGGGCATAAAGGAGGTTCCCAATAAACACATTTATGACTGAGTGATGGATGCATGAATGTTAGAGATGTTATCCATACTTTGCTTCTGGTATTTTATATTTATTGGTGCAAATGGCCTTCTACTTTTATCACAGTTTGATTGCTGAGAAAACATAGTTTAATTAATAGCTTTCAAACCAAAGAATACATGAACAATCTGACACATAATCTGTGCTATTCTGACTCTGAACACGTGTTCTATGTTCAAAGGAACAGAACATAGTAAATTAAAATCTCTGATATGCTCTAATAATCCCAAAATTCATTTTAGCTATTTAATCCCCTTATCAACTTTTTAAAGCATTCTTAGTCTTCCTGTTGATCAGATCAATAAGAAAAGGAGGAGAAGAAATGGAATAAACAGTAATTGAGTATAATTCAAGAGTATTATATACATTATCTTATTTATGCTTTGGGATAATGCTGAGAAGTAAGAATTTTTCATCTTCATCCAAAAACTTTGTCTTCCTTTGTTCTGGTTAATATTCCTATGCCACACAGAACTAAGCAGGATTAGAAAGTAACTCGACATCACACAGAGAATGAAGAGAGGAATTGGAATTAAACACTGCTCTCCTAATGCTCAGTCCAATTTCTTACCATTAGACAGTGTTTCCTAAGACTAGAAGCATCATAGTAATTGAAGCTCAGTTACGCAATTTTTAAATATAAATTTCTCACATACACCACTGATGTGCTGGGAGAGACTGCTTTTCTGAGTTACAAAGCCACTGGCATACATCAAACAAAAGTGAGCTGGTAGCAAGTACTCTGCTTTAGAGAACACATCTACACACCTTCCTTCTTGCTTGGGTGACAGTTTTCATCTCTAGCAATTTCACAAGTTTGATCGCTTACTTGAATCTGTTGCATAAGAGACCGAAAAAAAAAAAAGGCTCTGTTATTCCCAAGGACTATAAATTTGTGCTGGTGAAAGCCCACAGAGCAAAGCCAATGGCCTCTAAGCAGGCAGTGAGGTGAAGGTTACTTTCAGTTCTGGAGAAGGAAGGTTGCATGTGGATTGTATTTTATGAAGAGGCTGTAACAGGGGAGACCAAACCTGTCTCCATCAGGAGAACAAGTGAGCCCTTCCACCTCACTGGGCAATTTCAACAGGAACTGTTGTGAGGTTGACAGTCTAAACTGGAACCCAAGTATGACCAGTGCCAGACTTCCTTCATAGATTTTTAAAATTTTTGGACAGAAATAGACATTTTGTGAGCAGGCTACACTCGTCCTGAGAGGGCTGGTGCCCTCCCGAGGCGGGCATGAGGATTTCACTATCGTGAATCTAACAGAGACATCCACTGGCTGAGTCCTCTGCTTCCAGACCAGTCTCTGCCGGACCCTGTGGTTGACCAACCCCTCATCTCTGACAGTTTATAAATAAAGGAAAATGATAATAATAATTATTGTATTTGTACATACAGAGTTAATCATCGTACATTTGGCGTGCCCACAGAGATTGAAAATTTCACAGAGGTCTGGGTGGGCAGGGTTGGTAAAGAACCAGCCACCTGCATGCTGACTTTTAAAATTTCTTTACCACATCTGCCCAAGGAATGGTTCCCCTATCTTCACTTTCCCTATGTAAACAAATAAAATCAGAAGTTCAAATTTGAGATCAGAGCACCAGGGATAACCATTTTTCCACCGTAGAGGACCAGTAGATTAAAGGAAGAGAAGTGTGTGTGTAAAATAGGAATTCCAGCAAAATAAATCCTACAATAAATACTGAAGTGCTCCAGTGCTGGTTTATTTTCATATTAAGCACCAATTTATGGGGCAAATTTAAGATGCTGATGGATCTGTATTGGGGGGAAGAGGTATTTCCCATCAGCGGAATCCCCCAGATAACATTGTCTTCTGGGAGCTGTGCTCTGTGTCTGCTCCTCCACTGCCTCGGGTGAGATCAGGCTACTACCTGCAACATCAGGACCGGGTCTCTATTAATCAGCACGAACAAGCCTCCTGATCTTTACTGGGAGGGATCATGAATTAGAGGACTAAATATAGGCAAACAAATCCAATAACTAAACCCTCACAACCAAGACATAAGAAATATAAATCCTACTTGTGTTACTATAATGCCTACCAACCTAACTGAGAACACATTCATTTTAAGCTAAATAAATTACTGCTACAGTTATATGACCTTGAGGTCATCTCCTCTAGGAGATAGCCAGCACTTGTATTAACTCTTCCACACTTTACTGTAAGTGGCCTCAGCCAATCAATGCCAGATAAATGCTGTTAAAATATGCATTTAATTAACTCAGTTCTTCATTCGTTTGCTATTTTAGCCTAGGGATGAAAAGGAAAGTGAAGTTAAATTGTGTGTATTCTCAAACAAGACTTCAGAATGCAGAGTTTTTCCTTCTCAGTCAAAGCACTGTCTCCCTTGTTAATTCGGCCAAGAAAACATTCCTCAGGCCTTAAAAGATGAGTACATCCATCTGAAGAGTGGGGCTTTGCCTATGCCATTTTTGAGCCCACACTCAAAGAAATAACTCTTTACTTTTTCCTTTGAGAGATGGATTTACCAAATGTCTTTTGCACTGATAGTCTGATCCCTCTTGCACTGTGAGCAATTATCATAGTAGCATTCTGATCACAGGAATACAAGGGCAATTATATCGCTAACGTATGGATTCATACGTTACTTCATTGTTTTCAAGAGACAGAGGTGTTTTTGGCTGTGTTTTAGAATATGTGTCCTCTCCCTCCCCCCAGTGTTATGCAAAATATCCAAACAGTACTTACTAGGTAACATGCAATTCACCAATCTCTTCTTTTGGTTTTGCTACTGCTGTTCCAGGCACATTATTAGTCACTGAGTATTCATCTGCTTCCCCTACATGTCCCAGATGTGTTTGTCAAAACCACGTGGCGTTGGGCTATCAACAGGAGTGATGTGTGTTACTTCAGGCTGAAGCATTTAAGAGCTGATGCATAACCTTCTACCTCGCTTTGTTCCATGATCATCAGGAAGGTTGAGATGACAGAGATACAAAATGGAAGCAGCGCAGTTTGCTGAGTCACTGTAGAGAGGAGAGCCTCTATGAGGGGTACTCTGACTTACACCACATTTTGCATTAGTAAGAAAGAAACCTTTGTTTTATTAAAGCACTGAGATTCCAAGGTTTGTTTATCACAGCATAATCTAGCCTATGCTGACAAATATAATTGGCTTCTACAGTAATAAACAAATCCATAATCTGTAGTACTAAGTAACCATCTAAACTGTAGTCATTTGGATCTAATTTGCATGAATATTAATTCTTTCAAACAAGAAAGGAAAATGAAGATATTCCACAGACTTGATACCTTTAGAGTAAGCCACTTGTTCATTAATTTTTAATGAGAAACATCCATAATTATGAATTCTTTGATGAGACTTTGATTTTGGGGGGTAAATGATGACCATAATTAAGCTTCTCATAATGAACACAGCAATTTTTAAACAGTACAATTTATATAATGTTTCTCCTCTGGGAGGCTTAGTTTTCTTAATAAAAGGCAACAGTAGATATATGACTAAGTTTTCATCATGCATGAGGGTTTGTAGTCACGATTACATTCCTCTCCACTTCTGTTCATTGATACATATTTTTTCTGTACTTTTTTGCAGAACTGAGTTTTACTCAGTCCAAGACTGAATTTTTAAAAAAAGGATGTATAATTTAAATACATTATAGAACGCTGGGTTACGGGCAACATAACTTTCCTCCCCAAAGGGCTTTCTTGTTATCATCAGCTTAATGGCTTTATTTATCTATTCAGTTTAAAATGTTTTAAATTCTGTCATTCACTTATACAGCACACAAACGTATTCACATATACCATAAAGTCAATCATTAATTAAAATATTAAAACTATTTTTCAGTAGCATTTGATGTCAGAAAAAAAAAGAATAAAAATAGAAATCTCCCCTGTTTGCTCCATTAGGAAAGCCCTAATGGGTTACATCTTACCCTAGATCACAGCAGAAAAAGTTTGCTAGGTGATGCTTATCTACACAAAATAACCTTTCCTAGTGGAACTATTCTGGAAACTATTAGCACAACTGCATTGTTCATTTCATCTGCAGTAAAAACAAATAGAAACAGACACATTTTAAGGAAAAGAGGCTCCAACTGGGCAGGATCCAGTTGACATTAACCCATTGTCCCCCTTTTGTCCTACCAAGTCTAAGGTCAGATGTCAAATAGCATTCTGAACGGCAACTCATTTTTACAAAGTCATTGTTTTCATTCACTGTTTCCTCTAGGAAAAGCTTGGTTCCTTTTAAGAACTTTTACTAGTTGCATCCTTCTCTGCTCTCAATTTAATATTATAATCCTTCCTTTACCCACACTTCCTTGCATTCCTGACGCCCCTAAGCCTACTCTATTTTTTCCCATAGCACCTTCACTTTAAAAAAATACTGTGGACTTATTAAATTTGCTCTCTATTGTCATGACCACACTAGAATATAAGTTCTCTAAGGGTAATGATTTTTTTAATATCTTTGGTTCATTGATGTAAACATTGGTGTATAGAAGGTATGCAATAAATATTTTCAAGTGAATGAATGAGTAAATGAATGGATGAAAGTTTCCCTGGTTCAACAAAAAGTATTTTAAGACTTATTTTCCTAACACCCCCTTGTCCCTTTCCAAATTCCATTTTGCCTCTGGCAAACTTGTTCCAGAATTTCATCCATTCTTCAACCGACCTTGTTAGCTTATTACATGGCTGACCTGCTTCACAATTCTCAATTTCTTGGACCTTGATCAGTGTCTTCCTTTTCTGGCATGATGTCTTTGTGGACAGAAGATCTAGGTAATTTTCTATGTGTATTTCCACAGGCAGCCCTGTCTAGAAACGGTGAGGTCTTAGGGATGGATTTTGGTGAACATTATAAGTTTTGTTTAATTGAAATTATTTAAAAACCTAATTTTAAAGTTATTTTAAAAGATTTTGTTTTGTGAAAGTAACACATGCAACAGTGTGATTTAGAAAAGAAGAAAATAAAGTTATCCACAATTCTACGATGAGATAAATCCACAGTTCATATTTTAAATTGCATAATTTATTATTTTTCCTCTAATGAACTAATTGCTTAGCTTAAAATCAACCAATTAATTCATAAAAACAGAGCTCAAGTGCTCATATTTCATAAAATTCTTCAAAGCTTACAGAAGAAAACAGATAAAAATAAGATGCTGGGACTTAGGAAAAAGGGAGTGTTTTGTAAACAAAGGGCAGACTTGCAAAGAGTTCTCTGACTCTAAATCACTATAAAACAAGTTGAACTTGTTCGTATACAGAGCTTGTATCTATACAAAGAGCTTTGTGTGGAAATGATAGCTGAGAAAGTTAAGAGAATCTAAATTTAGGCCAAATTAATCACACTGTTCAGTACTGCTAGGATGACCAACTATTTTGGTTTCCCTGGGACTGAGGAGTTTCTTGGGATGCTGATCTTTCAGGGCTAAAACCAAGACAGTACCAAGCAAACTGGGACAAGTTGGTTACCTGAGCATTATCTCAGGCTGGGTGGGGATCTTAAATAATTGCTTAGTGTTTGATCAATAGAGGTGTTTTTATGAAAATCTTTATGACTGAAAGACAAAGTAATATAAAACTACTTCAGAACGGAGATAAAAAAGGGACCATGTCTCAAAAGTAAATCATAAAGGTAAGGTGGGCCCAAGCCGATGTTAAGAGTTCAGAAGCACCTCATCTCATTCGACTGTAGGAGATCAATGCTTATCAATCTCTTTCATCTGTCAGGCAAGCATCAGCAATAAGGGAAGAAAATGTAATTCAAGTGATTTGCGTTTATTGACAAGCAGGAAAAGCCCCCTTTTTGCAAGACCCTGACAGGAACAAAATGGTCAGCTGTGACATCCAAAGCAGGCCTCAGACTGAGTCAATCTTAAGTCAACTTCAAAAAAAGAAAAAATAATAAAAAAGAAAAAGAAAAAGGATTGTATGTTTTCTACTGAAATTGTTTAAGTAACTGGGCTGTCCCTGGGTGATGTATAACATGAAGGTAAATGGATAGGAACATTCTGAGCACTCAGAATGCCTCCCTTTTTTCGTTTGTTCACTAATTTCCATTAAGTAAGTGACTTTTGGAATGTTCTACCCATGAAACCAAGTTAAGAACAACAAAGGAAAAAAAGTAAAAATCCCTCAGCTTTGGAGAGAAAAAGATAAAATTAAAAATTTAAATTTGGATTTTCCAAAAGTCAAAATTTCAAGGGTTAAGAGGAAAGAAGATTATGGAGTTTTAACACTGTCATTACTAAAAGCTTTATGAAATAGATGAGGTTTCTGAAATATTTCAAACACTAGTTTTATATTAGATATTACCAGTGCTAAACAGGTGCCTTTTTAAGGTAATGGGTACTTAATTGTTGTATTAAGTAAGTGGTGAAACAAGAATCTCTTCAACAGAGGCACTTTTCTACTGCAAGAATTCTCTTGATTATCACAGTTATACTAGTTATACTTACAATTAATAAAATGCGAACAAACACAATACAGACGCTAAAATCCAACAGATTACCCAACTCTGTTGAGTTCAAAATACCGGCTTCCCCCTTAGGTAATTATAACAAGTCATATTTGAATATCACTTTCAAATTTAGTTTCCTAACCATCTTGTGACTTGGGTGCTAAGATCATTCCCATTTTACACACAAGGTAACTGAGGCCAAGGGTATCTGTGGCTGTCAGGCTTTTGCTGCTGCTACATTCAGGGGCTAGGACTGCAATCACGTCCTTTGCCTTTGGATGTTATCCTATAAACATAAAGCAAAATCTCAGTTGAATCTTATTGTCTTTTGAGTCTTAAGGAGACAGCACCTTTTTCAAGATCATCTTTGCCTTACATTAGTAGGCATAGAAAGTTCTGGTCACTCACTTTAGCAATTGCTATGGCCAGAGACTTATTACTTCCTTCATGTTGAGATACTCATGAAACCTCAGGGGTTATGGCTGAAAAATCAATGCCAGATGGCAGTAGGATAGATACTCCTGAAGGTTCTGCTACTGTCAAGTCACCCCAACAGAAATGTCCTCGATGCTGATAAAGATGGAGATAACACATGCAGGCCATCTGTCCCAGCCACATGGCTATTAATGAGGAAAATCTCTTAGGGTAAAATGAATGAAGACTAGATACAGGCAAAAGAGCATCTAGGATACATTCTTTAGCTAATTATGGATGAACATAATTAAGACAAGTTTCCAAAAGTTGCCCCACTTGGCAGGATTAGCTTCTATTGCTGAACAAGGAGAAACAGGTTGAATGATGAGAAATCAATGTTGTTGACAAATCTGCTTCAAGGAAATCCAAATAAGCATCACCATAATTTTTTACTGGAATGTATTACTCCACTTTTTTCCAAATATAGATGAGGTGGCTTCTGGTAAAAGACATAAGTGGAAATAAAGGCAAAACCTGAATGTGGTGAAAAATGATCACTGTTGGCAGCCTATGTATTGAACCAAAGGCTACAGAACTGCGATTGTAACAGGAATCTTAAATCAAATTAGGGGCATTTTAATCATTTCAGTCTGTCTTACAATCAAGAAAATTCTAAATAATAGAATGGTAGAAAGTCCAAAATCATGTTTTTTTTTTTTTTTCTTTGATACTGACAAGTGAAATCCATACATGACTTCTTTTCATCAATTTCTTCATGACATTGTAATCACACTTGGAACCTCAGAACCAGATCTCCAGGAAAATGTGCAAGGTAATGAAAATTTTAACTGGAAACGCATCTCAGTAAGAGATGATTGTTGCGGGTGCCCCACTGATGTTCATTAGTTGTTGCATTTGACAGGGTCAGGAAGGTCAAGGCTAAAATGAAATTTGTTTAGGGCTCCTATACTTTGTTTACTTTACAATAGAATGTGAGTTTCTTAGTATGTGATTCCAAGAAGCAGAGCCTCTGATGGCTGACTTCAATATGCTTTAGAACCATCATTTAAACAAAGAATCTATTTAAGTTTCAGGTTGGAAGCCATATTCAATTGCTTAGCAGTGGTATTTCTGAGTAGCTTCTCATTCTCTGCTGTTGTCCAACTTTTTTGGTAATAGAGTTCCTCCTTGTCATCATTGTCAGAAGGTGTGCTGGGGCATCAATAATCTGGCACAAAACAAGCAGGCATTCTAAAGCAGTTCTTCATGGGGACTCAACCCACTTCAAATCACCACAAGATCAACTCTAGGACCTCCTAGAGCAGAAGTTCCCCAACTTTGTCAGTTCATGGTGACCCTAGTGTGTCAGTAATTTTTTCATGCTGTCCCTAGGCCAAAAAACCCCTCAACAACAGTTGTTTAGTAAATACTTAGGTCCAAACTACTTAATATGCATTTATGTCCTTGTAACTTAGCAACCATCTGAAAAAAATAATATACATATATTGAAAGAAAACATACTATTTTTATTCTATTCTTAGGTAACCAGAGTTACTTACTAATAAGGTGAATGTAAGTAACAACAACTAATAAGCTGTTGTTCACTGTCCAGCTTCTCAAACTTGGAGTCAAATTGGACACTGCCACCCTCATTTCTTGGTGCACATTGATTTTCACACAGTGCTTATTTTATATCACAGCAACTGTTTAATACCCAGCTACACAAAGATATGACATCATCAGAGAAATTTAGTGTGATATATGTTGAAACTATCAACTCCTGGAGCTAGTAGTTTGCATGGTGTCCAAGTTTCCTGTGACCAAATATTGCTATGCTCCCTTAACAATTTTTTTTTTAATAAATTTATTTTATTTATTTATTTAGTTAGTTGGCTGTGTTTGGTCTTTGTTGTTGCACACAGGCTTTCTCTAGTTGCGCCAAGCAAGGGCTACTCTTCATTGTGGTGCACAGGCTTCTCATTGCAGTGGCCTCTTGTGGCAGAGCACGGGCTCTAGGTGCGTGGGCTTCAGTAGTTGCAGCACATGGGCTCAATAGTTGTGGCTCACGGGCTCTAGAGCACAGGCTCAATAGTTGTGGCACACGGGCTTAGCTGCTCCGTGGCATGTGGGATCTTCCTGGGGCAGAGATCGAACCCGTGTCCCCTGCATTGGCAGGCGGATTCTTACCCATTGCACCACCTATGAAGTCCTCCCTTAACAATTTAAAATATTCTATTGTGCCCCTTGAGTTTGCTGCAGCATGATTAAGTCACCTGGGTTAAGAGGTGGGGAGCTGCAGTTCTAAAGAGTTGTAGTGACAATAGCTGTGAGAAAAAAAATAATAACACTATTATTGAGATATTGTGCCCAAGAGACTGACCAAATTAAAAGCAAAAGCCATGTTGAGCATGTTCTCAGAAATCACAACTTGTCTGGATTAGAGAGAGGATGTGGGCGCTGTGGATAGCACTGGTTGTGAACTTTGGGAATTGTTTTTGTCTTAAACAAGTGAAAAAGAACTGTTAAAAAAAGTCGTGTTTATAGGTGGCCTGGCTTTCTGAAGGGCTAGATGAGGGATGTAGTAGGGACTTAGTAGACACTTTAGCATAGGAATGCATAATATGAAGTTTCCAAATAAGGAGGACAAAGCACTACTCGCATATGCTCCTTCTTTTTATCTTTTTCTTTATATTTTGTCTCAATCTCTTAAGGTGGGTATTCTGTTCAAATATGGTTAATCACACGTCTAAAATTGTGGCCTTCTAAACGTGCTTATCATAGGGACCTCACCATCGACCAACTGACAGTTTTGCTGCTCTCTGAACAAATGATTCAGCAGCAATTGGTATTAGTGTCGAAGATCAAAACCATGAAAACTGCACTGCTGAAGTCTAGACATTCAGGGAAGTCTGATACTGATGATATCTCATCATTTCTACATTTCACTCTGTTCACATTTGCTAAAGAACTTTGGGACAAGCAATCGATTGATGAAAACAAGACGTTGGCTGTGATTAACACCTAAGCTGGTTTTTCGTTTTAAAAAAGTTTTATAATAGCATGTTTTTTCAGGAAGGTTTGCTGGATCACATACGTGTAAGAAAACGGTGTGTTGTAATGTGAATGAACTTAATTTTTGTTCTGGTTGAACTTCCAATTAGCTTTGTGGTCTTAGGTCAAAACCATTTTGCCTCCCTGGACCTCGCTCCTCTTACCTGCATGGACAATGAGAGGTGGGAGTCAGCTGTCTCCGGGGCCTTTGAGTTTCAACACCGAATACACGATGAACTTTCCTGCCAAAGTGGATTTCTGATGTCTTCGGAGGAGCATAAATATCATTGACTCAACTAGATAAATAGTTGAATTAAAGAGGGCATTACTGCTGAGTTTTAAAAAACATTTTTAATTGTAATATAGTTAAATAAACATAAACGTGAGTCAATTTACACATAACAGAATTTACCACCGTAACTATTTCTCAGTGTACTGTTCAATAGCCTTCAGTATACTCACACTGTTACATAACCATCTCCAGAACTTTTTAATCATGCAAAACTGAAACCCTATACCCATTAAACAATAACTCCCCCCTCCAACCAACCTCTGGCAACCATGCTTCTATTTTCTGTCTCTATGAATTTAACTACTCTTGATACCTTATATAAGCAGAATCACACCTTATTTGTCTTTTTTTCTGCCTGGCTAATTTCACTTCACGTAATGTTCTCAAGGTTCATCCATGTTGGCACATATTGTAGGATTTCCTTCGTTTTTAAGGCTGAATAATATTTCATTATATGTATATACCACATTCTGTTTATCCATTCATCAACCATTGATAGACACTCTGGTTGCTTCTACCTTTTGGCTATTGTGAATAGCGCTGTTATGAACAAGGGTATAACTACTGCTGAGTTTTAAAGGAGAGGAATGCATATTTATTTTCCCCAAGCCCCAAGGAAATTGCAACGTCAAAACTCTTCTGATCTCATCTAGAGAGTTTCCAGAGGTAAGGGAAGTAGGTCACTGGGGTGCTTAAACTCCATTCTGGAGGACCTAAGGGAGGATTATTTGAAATATCATTTCCAGATGTGTCTTAGGACTAAAATGTATTTCCTTCTGTTTTATTACCAGTCATTAAAGGAAACAACAGGGAAAGAGAAAAACAAAGTTATGTCTTCCAAAATGTGAAAGGTCTTCACCATTGGGACAGTTTTATTGTGGACTTGAATTTCCATAGACAAGTCTCATTTTTAATTAGTTGCAGATCCAAAACTTTGTAGAAAAAAATGTCTCTCAGGGATTTAAACATTTTAGCTCCACATATTATTACATGTCCCACTTCAAAAGTTTTACATGAAAAGATATTAATATCTGTGAATGATTTACATGTCCCAGTAAAGTCTGATTTTCTTTAAGCAAGAGGCTCAAAACAAACTTGTCAAGGAAGTTTTCTTGTTTTTTTCTTTATTCTTTTTTTCTTTCTTTTTTTTTTTTTTTAAATGAAAGGAAGTTACTCTTTAAACCAGATTAAGACTCCAACTTCTAGGTGTTCAATCACTAATTAAATACACAGAGTGTATATTTTTGACTTAGAAGCAACAAAGTGCTGCCTGATAACTGAAGCCACTTCTGTACTTCCAATATTTGCATTTTATTTGTTTGTTTTTGTACATTCTGCTACCTCAAGCACTTTCTTTTCTAAGCAGGCTATATAAAGCTCTTGTAGAGGGCATCTCGAAAATCTTTTAATGAAGAAAGGCTTTCAACATCACTGAATTTTTTTTCTTATCATATTCACATATAAAAATTTTGGAGAAATGTCATCAGGGGAATCCATTCCAAATTAGATGTTTACTTTGAAAAAGGAAAAATAAGTTCTACTAAAATAAGAAAACAAATCGCTCAGAATCCATAATTTCCATTTTCCTGTACTTGAGATAAATATGGATATACAGGTTCCATACATGCATCATGCCAGTAAAACTCCATACTTAAGGCTTTTAAATCAACATTGTCCATAGAAATGTAATGTGAGCCATATATGTAATTTAAACTTTTTTAGTAGCCACATTAAAAAATAAAAAGGAATAGATAAAATTAATTTTAATAGTATATTTTATTAACCCAAGATATTAAAAAAATCATTTCAAGATGTAATCAGTATAAAAATTGTTAATGAGATATTTTACCTTTTCTGGCATTAAATCTTCCAAAATTTGTGTCTGTGTTACACTTACAATACCTTGCAGTGTGGACTAGCCATAGCAGCTCATGGCTTCCCTACTGGACAGCAAATGTAATATTAGATGACTATTCTCATTTGAACTGTTTTCATAACAAATTATATATATTTATATTTATATGCAATTTTTATTTATTTATATTTATATATGCATTTGTAAATATTCTAAACTGTAAAAAGCTCAGTGTTCAGATGTGTATCTATTTATCCTACTAAGTTTCCTTAGTTCACAAAGCAATTCCTCATAGGTTTCCTTTGAAGAGTAAGAGCTTCTGGTTTATTTCAAATGATTTAATTTACAGTAATTTTCAAACAACATTTTAAGAGCAAAACAAACACTATGTCAACCAAGAAACACCTGTATACCCTTACAATAAAAGAATCTAATTGTAATTCAAACCTCAGTCCTCCTGGGCAATAGAGAAGAGGTGAACAGTGATTCACGATCACATAACATCTGGAATATCTATTTATTGTGGTTCTTTCTTCACCGTGAAAGGACAAATATATCTTTATAAAGAAAATTATTTATTTATAAAGATAATAAATATCTTTAGTCAGATATTTAAATGGCACTTATTCTATTTAGATAAGTGTAGAGATTTGCCAATGTTTAAAGTGTGAAGGATGCACCATATCTTCCCTCTGATTTCAAGATTAAACACACACACAGTAGGCTAAAGTTGAACAACAGAAATGTAAACTTACATGTTATAATTTTTGGCTCTTGGTAAAGAGAATGATCAAATGTTAAAACTTGAATCTCATATATTTTCTATTTCAGCTCCCTTGATTTTACAGATGAAAAAGACCAAGAATTACCAGTTGCCTTGTAGATGATCACACAGCAACTCAATACCTAGCCTCCAATCCTTCCATTTTAATAGTTTCCTCTTCCCTGCCTTGCTCTTCTTCCTCTCACCTATCTTTCTCTTAATCCAAGCTTTCTTTGGCTGTCACAGTAAATGTGAAGCCCACTAGACAGTGATCATATCAACCTGGATGGTTTAAGCCTTGGTGATTTTCTCAGTCTCGTAAGAACTCATCATTTGTCTAGCTCCAGTTGGCAAGTTTTGATGTCTTCCAAGGCATCCCAAACACATACTGATTTTTCTACTCCTATTTCTACCAGACACTCTCTAGGGACATTAAGCAATCAACAAGCTCAAGCAGTGGGACTTTGTTAGGGGTGAAAGAAAGCAGAGGAAAGGAATTCCCAAAAGAGATAAACAAGGAGATGTGAAAATTCGTGGTACATTGAAGAAGGGACAGAGTCTACTGCCATTGGGACACTGGGTTGTGTCAAGGAATGGAGACAAAATAACCAGGGAAGCTGTGGTCCTGACTGCTGAATTAGCTGCCAAGTTTTCTCTGGGGAGGTGGGGGTGATCTGATCAGTATGTGTGTGCACATGTGTGTGCATGAACAGGTATGTGCATGAATAGGTGTATGTTTTAAGTGGAATCGTTGTTAGACTGAGTTCTAGGAAAATAACTGAGTTAACAGTATAGCAGAAGGATTTGAAACAGGAAGGCCAGATGAGAACAAAAGATTCTGTTATTTCAAGGAACCATGCAAGGAAGTTTCTGTTATTATTCCTATTTTACAGTTTGGAATTCAGAGAAGTTAAGTAATTTGTTCAAGGATGTATGCCTAGTTGTATCTAAGCATTCTTTCAAAATTATGTATTGAATAAGTGAAAAAGTTTTGAGCATCCTTTCTCAATATAATTATTTTCACTTATACATTACATTATACATATAATGCATCTAATCCCTGATTTGTTTGTTTCCTGACTTGTTCTTATGAAAATATTTCTAATGGTTGAACAAAGTTTCTTCTGGAGGTAATTACTTCATCTGATTTACACTAAAAGTGAGAAAAATAAGGCACAGAGGAGAATAACGAAAAAGCTACTTAAGTTAATCGTAAAGCCTGTAAGAGACTCATGACTAGAACTCATTTCCAATGTTCAGTGTTTTCCTTTCAGATACACAGGCTACCTTACTGGTGACTTAATATGCAAATTTCCTGAGTCTGAGATATCATTTTACCCACTTGTTAATGTGATTGGCTATTGAATTATTTAATAACTTTTACATGAGTATGATAATTATTTAGGATGGTAGTTTGCAACTCTGGTTCCATTAGAATCGCTTGCGGGAACTTTAAAAAAAATACTAATGCCCAAGCCCGCACTTGCAGAGTTTCTTTTTAAATCATTGTGGGATGGGTGATCAGACATTTATATTTTCATTTACATTTTTAAAAAGCTGCTTAGGTGATTCTAACGTGCAGCCAGGGTCCAGATCTCTTACTAAGACCTATTCTGACTCAATACTTATTTTTGCGCAGTTAGGAGACACCTATGATTGTAAATATTAGGCCTGAAATTGTTACAAAGTTGTTCTTGAACCATATCATATAGGTAAAAGATGGCTAAGATACAGAGAATTTGAGAAATATAACTCAAAGGATTGATTTAATACATATTTAATCTTCCACTATGTAATGGAAGAACACATAGTTTTGAAAAGTTTATGGTACATATAAAAATTACATTCTAGGTTTTCAAAACAATAAAAATATAAACCACTTAGTAATAAATCCAAGAAGAACTATGTGGAACCAACAATGAAGAAAACCAAAAAACTTTTCTGATGGACATTCAGGAGGAGTCTAATAAAAGGAACATTTCATGTTCCTGGATGGAAATGTTCAATACTTCATAAGTTCTCAATTGTCCCCAGTTTATTTTAAGCATGTAATCCCATTAAAAATGACTTTCTTGGGGGCTGGAAAACTAAAAGTTATTTTAAAATTAATATAGAAAAATAAACAAGTAGGAATATCAAGGCAAATTTCGACATAGAACAAGATTGCAGCCATTAAAAAGCTACACAGTTAATTACAGCAGTAGATACAGTGCAGGAACAAATAGATTCACTGAACTGAACAGATATTATAGAAAAAAAATTTATATATAAGAATCTAGTGTATTTAAATGGCACCATTTCAAATCAGGGGAGAAAGGAAGTATATTTAAAACCACTGTTTAAGAAATTGGTTAACAATTTGGAAAAAAATTATATCCTTACATAACATGTTACACCAAAAGAAGTTCCAGACATATTAAAAGTCAAATGTAGAAAGAGAGCTATTAGACAATTAGAAAAAACAGTTGTGACAACAGTAGTGACAATGTATATACTAGCCAGCATATAGGCATTACTAAGCACAAGAAGAAAGCAGAAAATAATTTTGACTACATAAAATATAAAACTTCTGTACATCCAAAATACATCATAAATGAAATTAAGAAACAATAAGCAAACTATAAAAAATCTTTTGCAACCAGATGTCAGAGGGTATATAAAGAGTTTTTATCTATGGAGAAGAGTATGGAGGTTCCTCCAAAAACTAAAAATAGAGTTACCATATTATCCTGCAATCTGCCTCCTGGGTATATATCCAGAGAAAAGTATAATTCAAAAAGAAAACTATAATTCAACATGCACCTCAATGTTCATTGCAACACTGTTTACAATATCTAAGACCTGGAAGCAATCTAAACGTCCATCAACAGATGAATGAATAAAGAAGGTATTTTATACATACACACACACAATGGAATATTACTCAGCCATAAAAAAGAATGAAATAATGCCATTTGCAGCAACATAGATGGACCTAGAGATTATCATACTAAGTGAAGTAAGCCAGAAAGAGAAAGACAAATATCATACAATATTGCTTATATGTGGAATTTTTAAAAAAATACAAATGAACTTATTACAGAACAGAAAGAGACTCACAGATATAGAAAACAAACTTATGGTTACCAAAGGGGAAGGGGGAGGGAGATATAAGTTACGAAGTTGAGATTAACATATATACACTACTACATATAAAATAGATAACCAACAAGGACCTATTGTATAGCACAGGGAACTATAGTCAGTATCTTGAAATAACCTAAAATGGAAAAGAATTTGAAAAAGAATATGCATATATAACTGAATCACTTTGCTGTACACCTGAAACTAACACATTTTAAATCAACTATACTTCTATTTAAAAAAAGAGTTTTTATGAATCAGTGAGTAAAAGACACACATCTCAACAGGAAAATGGGCAAAGGGCAATATATCTACAATTCTCAAATGAGAGAGTCCAATGAATGAGTGAAAACTAAAAATACATAAAGAATTTATACTTCACTAGTAATCAATCTAGTAATCAAAGCTGCAAAATAGATAACTAGACACTAGGTCTACCAAATGTCTGACTCCAATAAATTTAAAATGTTTATTGTTGGGAAGGTGATTAAGTTAGAAAGGGCACTGTTGTAATCCCCTGAGACTGAGAGGATTAATTGGTACAATTCTCATGAAAGGCATTTCAGCAACATGAATAACAAATTTAAGGCTATTCTTTGATTTAGAAATTCTGCTTCTAGGATCTATGTCAAAGAAACATCAGAGGTGAGTCAAAATTATATTTTTTATAAATGATCATTGTGAAATACACCCAGAGAGTTCTCTATAAGAAAGGCCTACACTCCTGGGAAAAAGGCTTTACCAGAGCTTTATTCCAGCTGGGAGAAGGGATGTCCTCCCACTCTGTACCCTCTAGACTTCCTATTTCACCTAAGGTAGGCTAACAGAAAAAAAAAAAGGTATCCCATTGCAGAAACATTTGGGAAAGTTATGCACCAGAGAAAGAGATGCACTAAAAAACTGAGATTCAATCAGAAGATTTTAGAACACTTCCCCTCCCTCTCACCTTACCAGGACACCAACTGGGCTCCAATCTAATAATAGTGGATTCAAGCTGAAAGAGCTGCAAGACACAGACTTTCTGAGGAGGAATATTTAGGGAAGCCCAAAGTTAAGACGGGAGACAAAAACAAGGATAGAGGAGGAATGTAAAGACTCTGGCATCTACAGGCTACAATCTAAAGGCATATTTACCTCAGTTCCTATTACCCAATACCAAATGTCTGAATCTCAACAAAATATTTCAAGGCATACCAAATGGTAAGAAAAAAACAGTCTAAAGAGGCAAAGCAAGCATCAGAACCAAACTCGGATATGACATGGGTATTAGAATGAACACATAGAGAACTTTATTAGAATTAATATGTTAAGGGCTCTCTACTGGAGAAAAGTAGTAGGCAAAATTGAAAAGAAAAATCTGATAAATTAGGGACTTTACTTGGTAATAATGTATCAATATTAATTCATTAATTATAAAAAATACACTATACTAATGTAAGATGTTAATAATAAGGGAACCTGAATGTAGGATATATGAGAACTCTACCATCTTCACAATTTACATCTAAAACTATTAAAAAATAAAAAGTTTATTTAAAAATATAAATAGTGATTTTTCTGAGTATTGGTATTATGGGTAATTAAATATTTTTTCTCTTTGTATTTTTGAGTGTTTTGAATTGTTGGATAATACAGGTATAATGAAGCTGTATTACTTCTAAAACCAGAAAAAAATGCTTTCTAATATTAAAAAGTACACATTTTATTAAAAAAGAAACAATTTTCACATCATTTCTTATTTACTTATGTATGTATGTATGTACATATGTATTTATCTTCCAGTTATATGGTAGGCTTCCTGAGGGTAAGACTAATACAGTATTCTTCCTTCCTCTTTGTTTTGTTTCTTCCCAGCAATCCACCCCATCATATTTATCATAGCGTTGTACTCATAGTACTAGATCAGTACATGCTGTTAACTGACACCAACGAGTTATATTGACATAAATTGTTACTTTGAAAAATGATCAGTTTGGTATTTTTGTTCAGTTTCAGTGAGATCATCTTTATGGTCAAAATATGCATGAAGAAATGAGTCAGTAAAACAGAAGAACTCCAGAGGAAGTCCAACATAGTTAATTACTGGATGCCTTAGACCTGGCTTTTGTTTAAAGAAGAGCATCTTAATTGTTTGAGGGTTTATATTTATGCCAATCCATTTGGCCAAGTTAAGCTATATGGTGAATTATATCAAAAATCATAAAGAAAGACCCTAATTAAAACTACTGTCAGGGCAGGAGCTGGCTTTACAGTCTTTGGAGGAGCCATTCTTAGAGTGGGCACTGAAAGGATTATTTGAGTATATATCAGTCTTTCATTGAGAAAAATTTTCAGAAACCTCCCTTTGGGGCCAAGTGCTTTAGCCCCAGTGCTAACTTCTTTGTCTGCTTTGTGAGGACAGAAAGTTTGTACAAAACACTTCTGGCCGCGTTTCTGTTATGTGAGCAGGCCAAATCAAACTTCAGTCACAGTTGTCTTTATTTTATGAAGATTTAAAGCCAGTGTTGACCTCATGCCCTTCATCAGTGTCTACAAGACAGACTGCAGCCAACAGCAGGAGGCCCATACACAGCCAGGCCACCCAAATTCCGCCTGCCGTTTACCAGTGGTGAGAACACACTTAAGAAGTCCTCCAAGATTTACTTCACATTCAGGAGCATAATGGGACATGTCTTTGGGTTCAGGGTTGGGCTTTGTGTGTGGATATGTAAAGTAGCATGCACAGTCTTTCTGCCCCAGAAACGACCCCTCTGCAGCATCCCTTGATTTGTAGAAAGAAAATGCAAACAGGAGAGCTGGGCTATAGGCATATGTTTATGAGGCTTGGATAATTGCTCACACCTGCTTGGGAAAGAAATTCTTATATATTCCCTAGGTGTTCTAGAGAACTCCAGCTTTGGTTCTACTGCTACCTTTGCACCCCCAAACTTGGGGTTTCAAAATAATCATTGTTAACAGTTCTTGTATCTTTTGTGTGTGGGGGGGTATTTTAGCAAAACTGGATTCAGTTAGTTGAGGTGAAACTCTCTCATCTCCAATTGATGAAGAGAACAAAGTGACCAAACGGCTCTATCTTTTAATGCTTTATATATTGATATAATCAGAGAATACTAAATAATTTGCTGTAATAAAACAGTATAAAGTAAATGTCTGTGCCATATTCAAATCACTCCTTACACAAAACCTTTCATTGGCTCTCGAGTTTGTTAACTCACTAAATGTCTTTGATTGCCATGCAACTCATCTTACTTTGAGGAGTATGCCTTACTATTAATTTTCTCCCCCATTCAGCTTTAGGATTAACTTGCTCAATTAATCTCATCTTCATTTATTTTACAGTGTTTCATGTTTAAATGCTGATTTTATGAACATCTGTTTCGATCACAGTTGCAAACCCATCACTTTTATGAGCTATATATATTTTAAAGAGATTTACTGCTGACCTTTGTTGGTGAATTGAATGTTTTTGTTGTCAGTAACATTTCTATAATTGATGCCATTGTTCCTGCCACTCAGATAGCAGTTTCAAATGAGATATGTTTGGGGGAATCTTTTGACACTTAAACACATTAAATCAGACAGACATCACTTTAAAATTGTGTAGCTCTGGATAAAAGAAGTGTGTTAAATCTTGCAGCATGAGGCGTAGGTAAACAACCGCTCAATTTTCCTGTACTTTGGAACAGTTTTAAAGTTTTATATTTGCTAAAAGTGATTTTTTTCTCTCCAGTACTTGTCATTTAATAACACAGTTGGGGGATCTGCATTACTTACGTAACCGTTATATGATATTGATAAATCCATCAATCAAAGTAAGACAAATTGTTTGTTCAGCGCTCCACCCACTTAAAAAAATACTGTTTTTCAGAGTCAGGTAGTAGAGCAAAAACCCACCTAAGCATTTGACCTCCAGCCTCTGGGGAGACGTTTTGAACTCTCCCTGTGTGTCAGGGATCTAGTAAAAAGTGAAAGAAATTTTGTCTCTTCCAGAAAGCTGATGAAAGTGTCAGGCTGTTCAAAATATCTCCCAATTTAATGAGTATGTAGGCTGAATCTTGCCTTCATCCCAGAGAAAGTAATCAGAGTTGAAGTACCTTGGAGGAACGTGGTGGAAAAGCCACCCTCTTAAGGTGACAAGTTTATTTTCTAATCCGTCTTAGAGAAAACTTGCCTGTATTTGGTCATGTGCATCCCAGGTTCTGTATACTGAGTGCCATATTCCCAATTCTGGTACCAGAAGAGTTTGATTTATTTTAAAATTATCTATAATTATGTGTCAGACTGTCTGCATGAATCGAAAGTAAATATTTAAACTCCTCTGATGGACAATACATTTTCTTTTTTTTTTATTTGGGTGCTTCTTTAAACATCCAAATAATGAAATAGTCTTTGATTAGCATATGATAGGCTGCTAATTGTCATTTCAAGACCTTACATTATGAAATAATGTTATTAAAGTCCAAAAGTACATAGCAATTATGTAAACTCATCAAATTATATATTTATTTCTTTTCTTACCAATGAAATACTGCCTTTTTATGCTTCACTGTCCAAAATAAGAGTGATAATATTTTCATTCTTTCAAGCACAGGAAACAGTTGTAAATCACAATTATTGTAATATCTTTGTTGTGTGCCTTTTACCTATTGCATTCTCTGATAAGAATGCATTGCTTTTGCCTCCTTATTATATGACCAAAGTCCTCCCCTTTTTGCCACTTCCTCATTCTAAAAATAATGCATACTTATTGTAGGAATCCTGGGAGACATAGAAAAGTATCAGAAATAAATCCAAATTACCTGCAATACAGTATAATTACTTCAAACATTCAAAAATATTATCTTTTAAAAATGGTTTTGGATCAACTTGTCTACTATGCTTCCCTCATGATTCTATCTTTATCATGCACATAATTTGAACATTGGCCAAAGTCTTTTTAGAGGCTTTCCATTCTGATTTATTGACTCTTCTTATTGTTATTGAATTTTAATAGTTATGATATTGTAATATAATCCATTTATTAAAGCAAGTTGAATAACTTTTCCTCCCTCATCCTCAAGAATACTGTTCCCAAAGTAGCTAACATTACAGAATTGTCCAACATGAAAGATGTCACATTCTTTCATGAAAATTTTTATTTCTTTAGTTAGAAGATGTACTCATTTTGAATTTCACCGCTGAAATTGAGATCTGTCCTGCAATCAATGTTAGCAAACAGCAGTCATGAAATAGTTATAAGTACGTGCACTAACGTGGTCGTGGCTATTGATATTGCTGTCACCACAATTACATTTTGTGCATTGCAAATATTACACATGTTGAGTTTGTACAATTTAAGATGTCCTCAAGATTATACTCTGTGCATTGGAAAGAAGTTATTGTAAATTCAGATGTGAAAACGAAACAGAAGGCAATATTTGTTGTTGGAAGAGGGACTTAGATTCCATGTTATTTAGCAAGAGAAACACCTATATGTTTTATGTGACCTAAGCGAGGAAGATGCCTCCTAGTAGATGAAGCTCTTACACATAAGGAAAGGACTGTGTATCATGTACTAAGCCATGCAGCTAAAGACATGAGAAATTGCCAAATCCTTTGGAATAGATGTAAGAAGTTTGAAAGCAGCAGGGAACATATGTGATGGGTTCATGCCTTGTGCAGGACTTTCGTAAGGCATTAAATTATCAGAGAAAATTTGCTGAGTTTGAGCAGAACCTGCTTAGCTTCCAGCATCATGTGATTTAATTGAGTTAAAAAAGTGTTGGTGTCAAAACTTGCAAAGTGGGTGTCTTGGAAGAAAATATTGGAGAGAGCGGTAGAGTACTTTTAAAAATTCGGAATCATCAATCCTCTTTAAGTCACCAGGAATAATATGGTGACAAAATTTCTGTCTAAATAAGCATAACATTGTCTTAAGTGAGAAAAAAGATTGCATTAAAATTTAATTGCCAGCATTGCTACTATGTAAAATAATGGTGCATCTTATGATGAATACATAGTATCTTAGATCAGAAGAAAAACAGTCATTGGCCTGGTTCTCTTCTTCTTTAGTGACTTAGTGTACACAACGGGTGAACTGCCTTTGCCTACAGAACTCTGAAAAGATTTTGAAGTCCCAACAACTATTGCTAAAGTTCTTGAAGAATGTAATAGCATTCTCTCAATGTTATTAAGCCTGAGAACTTGCAAGTGGTTCTTTCAAATCTAACTCATCTCCAGGGCTCAACTTTCCAAGTTTGTTTCACATACGGTAATTTCGTAGACAGCTGCAAGTCACATGGGCAATTTTGATGTATATGCATGCTTGACTCCAACCTGTACATTCTAACAAGACCTTCGGTATCTTAGTTTTCCAAACCCCACCTCTTCTCTGACGTCTTCTCAGAACAGTCAGAGAACTGATCACTTATACTCTCTTATCCTGAGAAGTGTCTGAATTTGAATGTCTATTTCTTTCATTCACATACTTAATTTAGATTCCAAATGCAAATTTTATCTCTGTCATTCTACCTTTACCAATTTCTCTCATCATTGTTCCCAACAGCTGTGGACAGTTCTCTCCTGTCTCTGGTGGTTCGTGTTCTCTTGTTGCCAGGGACCTCCTCTGAGTGACTGTCTTTCTTGACCTTCCTGGGTTTTCTTTCCTTTCCCTTTCTGTATAATCTGGTATCTTCTGATGCTCTTAAAAAAAGTATAAAATGCCTCTTTCACCTTTTGCGTTTTTCCACCCCATCTTCCTCTGTACTAAATTTGCAATCTCTGGAACATGGTCATTACCCAGAATGCCAAATGTAGGTCAATTGATATTGCTGTGAAAAGCACTGCAAAAAGGGTAGCGTAAGCTTCTTCACACTTATTATAGAGAAAATACAAGATATACAATGCTGTTTTGAGAAAAAAGGTGACTGTATGCTCTAGCTCTTACTCCAAAAAAGTATCAAGAAAATAAAACCACAATAAATTGTGCATATAATGTATTCAACATATTTATAGTAACATAATTTAAAACAATCCTTTTTCCCTACTGACTTGTGATACCAGCCTTACCATATAAAAAATTCTTGTAGTTATCATATTGTCTTGTATTCTGTATTATAATTCTATCTTTGATGAAATCTTGGGCCATGTTTATAAGGCACAGGATCAGGAACTACTTTAGGGTAGGAATACTCTTGCTTCTTTGCAGTTTTGGTGGTTTAAAAATATATGCATAAAATTTTTGACTATTCTCCCAATTTAATGTGGAACCTGATTCTTTTCTCCCTAAGTGAGGGCTTGACTTAGTGACATGATTCTAACAAACAGAATATGGCAGAAGTAATGGTATGTGACTTCTGAGACTAGCTCATAAAGTGCACTGCATCCTCTACCTTGTGTGCACACTCGCTCGCGTGCTCTCTCTCTCTCTCTCCCCCCCTCAGTCTCTCTGGGGAAAACAAGCCAGCATTGCGAGGGTATGCTCAAGCAGTCCTAAGAAGAGGCTCAGGTGGCAAGGAATTGAACCTTCCTTCCAATAGCTAGAGGGGAAGTGAGGCCTCTTGCCGACAGCGCAGAGAGTAGTCATATTGGAAGCAGATCTCCCAGCCCCAGGTAAGCCTTCAGATGATTTCAGCCCCAGCTGACAGCTTATCTGCAACCTCAAGAAGGTCCCTGAGCCAGAATACCTAGATAAACCTTTCCCAAATTCATGATGCACTGAAACTATGTCATAATAAATGTTTCTTGTTTTAAACAGCTAGAATTAAACAGATACAGGTGATTATAGCCAAGGTAGATGATACCTCCAAAATATTTGCTGGTGGAAAAAGTTGTGGTGCCACAGGGTATGCTTCTGGGATGGGGTCAGGTATAGTCTATCCTGGCCACACTAGTTTATCCATCTTATTTCCAACATCTATCTCCTTCTGTTTATCAGTTGATGGGGGCGGGGTAGCCTCATGTATCCCAGTCACCATATTGATTGGAAGAGGAAAGAGAGATTATCTGCTCTAGTTTAAACTCACGTTGTAGGCGCTGTGCTATGTATAGTTCTGGGCAGCCAGTATCCATATCGAAAGATGAGGATTTCATTGGGCAGAGTACATGAGGCTAAACTAAGCTATTACACAGTGCTGGCAGAGAACTACAATTTAATTTTTGGAATTTGTAATTTGAACCATACCTACTTTTGGCTAGGCATCAAACTGATGCATATACATTATCAGTGATCATTCTTTAAGCATAGAAATAAATTCAGAATAAGAAAGAGGAAGGAAAAATGAACTGGCAGTTACTGAGGACCCACTACACTTCACGTGTTGGGCTGGGCAAAATTAATATACCAGAACAAAAGATACAGTTATTGTAATTTCACTACCCGCTTTGCTCCTGCCTTTGATGCTGGTAATCTGCTCATGCCTTAAATTTGCCCCTCCCATTGTCGGCACAATCACATTCTTCTTGGCCATAGACCTTAGCTAATTCTTGCCTATACTTTTCATGTCTTCTCCTGGGTTTGCTGATTAAACGGCAATCAAATAACACTTCTCATTAGGCGCCTTCCACGCCCATTTTTCTTTTTTTACATTTTTCTTCTATGGGAAACTCTTGCCTTCACTTATCATGACCCCTGACTCCATTCTGCTTATCAGCTTTAAATATAAATGCCTTGTTAACAGACACCATGTGAGGCTCTATGGGCAGTGATGGAAAGTGACATGATGTAAGGAAGGGAGTTGTGATGAGTGCAATGAAGAAACAGCTCACTGCTCGCAACACAAAATAAATGATCCCTGTGAAAGTTTGTTAATTTCCAAATATTCTTATTATACTCTTGTACATATTTTATCTGATTTTGGGATGACTCGTCACTCAAGTGACTCTAATTCTTCTTTCTTTACCTGAAATTACAATGTTCTGCCAGTAGTTGGACCTAGTTAGGAGTCTGTGGTCCAAACAGTCATACTTTAAGAACAGGTAACGCTGAGACAAATGAATAATTCTGCCCACTTGATAATTGTTAATTCAAATAAAGATATTTATCATGAAAGATAAAAAACAGTTAATGTCACAAAGCAAGTTCCTAGAAGAAATATACACATTCAGATCTGCTCTGAGTTACCGTGAAGCCTAACCCTGGTTTATCCCTGAGCTTGACTTGACTGTTTTTTCAACTTGAATTTGTAAAGTTGGATTCGAAGTCTTTTTGGTGTAGTACATGGTCAAGGATTTTGGGCTTTGCTGTCTTTCAAATGAAAGCTTTGCCCGAATTCTATGAATCAAAAGTAAAGCCTTGGTTTTCCTTTATACCCTTGCTACTTAACAAACTGTTACTTTAAAATGAAAGAGCCTATATGTCATTGGTGAGACAAGGATGAAAGAAAGAAGTTACAAGTTACAACCTCTTCCCCAACCTCAACAAACCATCTTGGAAAACAGGAAAAGGAATTTTTTTTTTACTTGCTACATGAGTTTTTATGCATTCTTTTGCTCTACAGAATCTTGGTAAAGGAGGAACGGGGACTTGAAAGAAATCAGAGAGGTTAAAATGAGCCACATATTAAAGAGGCTGCACCAGAGACAGATCAGGGAGGATACAGGAGATGCTACATCAGCTAGACTGAGAGAGAGTTCTGGGGAGTTGAATTAGGTAAGGAGAAGAGCAGGGACTTTGTGGAAGCTGCCACACGTGGAAAGAGTTGACAGGATAGGAAAAAGTATTTCTAAGTATTTCTAAAGTTTTTCTGGATGCATTCCCTCTTAGGCATTTTTTTCATGAATGACAGCAATAAAAATTGACATTATTTTTCAACTATTTTGTATGCTGGACTCATGCTTCCTTAACATGAAGTTATGCCCACAAGGGGTCATGAGACTGCTGAGCTTTGTGTGGATGATACATTTTATAAAATTTTTTGTTGTTTTTTGGTGAGGGAAGGAGAGAACTGACCCTAAACTGCTTCTCAGTCTTTAAATATCTTAAAACTTATTTCTGATGCTTCCCTTAGCAATAAGCTATATAATACACGGTAAGCTCTTCCAATTATAAGACTGAAACTCAAGAAGTGGCGAACGAAGCACAATACACAGACGTAAGGCGTGGTGAAGCTCACTCTTCCAAAGTGGCTCCATTTGACTTTTCTATTCTTCCATGTCCTCTGATTGACCCACCGCCATCTGTCTCCGATGAGTTAGCCCATGGCTTTGAGATTTGAAAATGTTACTCTGTTTCCCCCATTTGTGGCATTTCTGATTACCTCAACTCTTCTAGACTTTGGCTTTGGAACTTGTCACTGAGTTCCAGCTCCCTCACAGGTGATCTAACTAGCTGCTTTTGCTGTCTTAGTTCCATTATTCTGTGGTAGGTCTCATGGGCTCCCTTGGAATACAACTCCTTACTATTTCTAAAGAACCTTTTGAAAATGCTTATGATAAAAAGCAACAAAGGCAATATTTATTTTATTTATTTATTTATTTATTTATTTATTTATTTTTACTGGACATGCAATCCAATAAGATTATGCTATCTTTTTTTTTCTTTCTTTCTTTTTTTTTTTTTTTTTTTGGTGGGATCTTCCTGGGGCAGGGATCGAACCCGTGTCCCCTGCATTGGCAGGCGGATTCTTAACCACTGTGCCACCAGGGAAGCCCAGATTATGCTATCTTAAAGCATTTTATCTGGAAACAATAATTAAATAGAGCTTTACAGGGCTTAAAATAGAGATGCATAGTGTTGTCATTCAATCACTTATTTTTTAAAAGTAAAAATATCAATGATATAATTTGGTATGTATTTGTATACTGGGTAAGAGCTAATATTTGTCATTTCTTGGAAGACTCAGTTAACTATCAGCTTGGAATCAAACCTCCCGTTGCAATCACAGAAATTTGTCACCTGCACAATGAATATGGCCCAAAAGCCCTCAGTCATGAAAAGAAAAACTGGCAAAGTGTTTTATTTTGTTAACATAAGTTACCTACTGAACTAAAATAAGCACTAATTTAATAAAAAGTGATATTCAATGAGAAGCATTCAGTTGTGAAAACTCAATCTCTTATTAGGAGACAAATGAAATCCTGGTTGAAGTTATCTTAAGAACATTTACACCAAAAATTGAGGAGGAAGGTATACATATACATTTCATAATTGTTTTTAGTGAATTTCAAGGTCTGTGAGGAACATTGCAATGTATGGTTAAATGTATCATGGAAACAAATATCAGATATATATCTCAGAAATTTCAGGGTATTTTGTGTTTGGAATGGGATGAGGGTGGGGATTGATGATATAAGATATAGTCCTGTTGTTTTTTTTCTACTGAGGTACAGATGATGTACAATATTATATAAGTTTAATATGTACCACATAGTGATTCACAATTTTAAAGGCTATATTCCTAATATCTTGAATGCACATACAGGAAAGATGATTGTTCAAATCTTGCTTCTAACTTCTTTTTTATAAACAACTCACTACTTGGCTTTTAAAGATTTTAAGTTGGAGCAATTTAAAAAATAATGGAAGAACCCTTGATGAACACACAAGCACATAATTTAGTTCCTTAAGACCCACACAAATTTCAGTTGAACCAAAATCTCATTGACCACCTTTCTCTGCGTCCCCAACTCACCACATTAAGAGCTGTCAAGTGATCCCTGGCTAAAAGGAATATTTAAAAATATCTTGTACTTCTAGACGAAAGAGATAGATTGTGAGAGGGACTGTGTATGAGTGTGTGTGTGTGTATGTGTGTGAGAGAGAGAGAGAGAGAGAGAGAATGGGAGAGAATGAAGAGCCTCAATAGGAGAGGAAAATGGAGTCAACTTTCAATTACCTGGGCTAATGAAGTGTGGATAAAACAAAATGGCATACAATCAGCCAATCAGCCTATGGGTTTTTTCCTCACCACCACAAAAGTTTCTTTCTTTCACAGATAGAAAACTCTGATCAGAGGAGAGGTGAGCCTGAGAATCTGGAGAATGATTTCTAGGCTGATGGTTAGGAATCAGATTTTTTTTTATCTGACCCCTTTAAAGATTGCTAAGTAAATTTTATTCCTTCAGCAAAAAGAAAATACCATGTTTCCTCTAACCTTATTTGCATGATACATTCACACCTATGTCCCATCCCTATGAAGTATAATATACTGGTAGGAGGAGGAGTGGAGCCAGCTGATATACTTATTATCTCTCCCCAAGTAACAATATAGTTATCACTATTGTCAGGTTCCTTTATTAAGATATTGGAGAAATATATAGAAAAAACACAAATAAGAGATGATGTAATTCTAAAATGTAATTCACATAATCCTGAATGACCCAATAAGAAAGGGAAGGGGGAAGCAATTACAGAAATTAATATGGGGGCATAAAAATTATCTAGTAGATTCAGCTTTCAATACAAACAACAGATTAAAGAGGAGGGCCAGATACCCAAAAGAGAAATATAAGAGAATAGCATGCCTATAAGAAAGGCATCATGAAGGCTGAAGCTAGAGTCAAGAAGTACTTTAACCATTTTATTTGGAGAAAAAATAAATCCATGTAGTGGACATTCATTTGTTGTCTCCCTCACATTTATTCCCCACATCTCCTTTCAATACTACCCTAATTTTCCTTTGTTTAATTCACTCTCATACATGACGTTTGTGCAGGAATGATCTCATTATCAGTTCCAGAGATGGGTCCTGAGTCACTTAATCTCATCAATTTATCCCTTCCGACTACCAAGTTTAGTTCAGGGATAGATATCTGACCCAGTCAGGGTCAGTGAGAAAGTGTGAATTCCAGACATATGCGAGAGCCATCAGACACTCTCTCTTAGATGAGTTGGTGTTAAAACAGTGTGAAGTCTTGAGCTGTTCTAGCCATTTTAAAATAAATCATAGTGGGAAGAGCCTTGAAGTTGAATAGAAAACCATAAAAGACAGAAGGGAAGGAAAAGAGAAAAAATGGATCCGGTGAGTTTCTGATCATTTCTCTCTTAAAGCCAGAATTACCTCTGGAATTTTAAGTTTTGTGAGATAATAAATATTCTTTATTATTAAAGACTTTTTGAATTTGGTTGAATTTTGCTGCGACTTGCAACCAAAATTGTCTTATCAGAAACCAGGGAACATGGTGTAAGTTAATTGAGAACTACATTTGTGGGGAGGTGGGGAGTTTTATTTTCTGAGTACTTTAATATTTTAATCCTCATAGCAACTCCATGAGTAGAAAGTACAACAATTAATTTCAGCAGACTTAAAGCCTTAACCTGAGAGGGGAGGTGTACTTGGGAAATTGACCTTGAGAGGCAGAATTCCCCTGGACTTATTCTTGCAGGAATGTGTTACGGGTGGTACTAGTTATTTGTACCTAGTGGATGGAAGGCATAGGAAAGAAAAGAAAAGAAAAAAAAGAAAAGAAAAGAAAAGAAAAGAAGAGAAGAGAAATGAAAAAAACTGGGTGGTAATGGCAAAGGAAGCTTCTTTAAGAACTTGAAAGTATCTTCACAGTGATCAGGAGATATCTTGGTAGTAGGGTGTCTTTATGGGGTTTTGAAGATTAGGGAAGCTTGCCTATCCAAAGGGACTGATGCCGTCTCTTCTGACCTGTAAAGTCATCTGTGTTAAGTCAATTGTGTTCACTTTTTAGCAACATTAAAGGAACTTGACTCTCTTATCTGTTGGTGTCTTTCTGCTCATTACAATGTTGTTCCGATTAAATATCATGCTATTGAATATCATTAGATGCAACTTTTGGTAGGGAACCTGCATGTCAGAAAGGCCACATAAGTTGCTGAAGATCACACCATGAGTTAACGGTAGTTCCAAGACCTGAAGTTTTGACTCTCTATCTTTAAAGCCCATGTGTTTTTCAAAACATGATTTTGCTTCTCTCTTTTCCTTGGGGAGAATAATTTTCAAACTGAAGAGGATAGAAACAGCATTTCAAAGAGGAAATTAAAGTATTAAACAGAAGAGTAGACTACGGAAGCACCTGGACATGCTAATTAAGTTTCAGACTTCCAAGCCCAGTTGAATTATATCTTATGGGGTAGACAAACTTGTAGATTACTTGAATATTTGAGAATTTGTGGAATGGAGATGGTACACATTGTTCTCCAAAGAGGGAAAAGGTGAATGCTGGAACTTTTGACTGGTGATTTACAATCTCTAGCCCAGACTGCTTCTCTGAATTTCAGAGCAATATATCCTACATCCGTGACATGAGAATTAAGATTCGTTTAGATGAGGTTAAGCAAATGTTTTCTAAAAAGTTAGGTTTTGAGTAGGCAGTATCTGCCATGACACAATTTTTATTAAAAGGAAATTGTATTAGGGATCTCCAGATAAATGGAAATAATATGATATATGTTATATATGAATAGTTTATTTTAAGGCATTGGCTTACACAATTACCGAGGCTGACAAGTACCAAGATGTCAGCCAGCCAGGTAGAGACTCAGGAGAGCTGATAGTGTGGTCCCAGCCTGAAAACCAGCTGACTAAAGACCCAGAAAGAGCTGGTGTTTCAGCTGAAGTCTGAAGGAAGGAAAAGCCCAGCCCATATACCTCCTGCCCTTACACAAGCATAACCTCTCCAACTATCAATATCCCTCACCAGAGTAGTACATTTGTTTCAATGGATGAACCTAAACAGACACATCAGTATCACCTAAAGTCCATGGTTTACATTAGAGTTCCCTCTTTGTATTATACATTCTACTGTTTTGACAAATGTATAGTGACATGTATCCACCATTATAGTATTATACAGAATAGTGTCACTGCTCTAAAAATTTTTTATGCTTCTGTATTCCTCCCTTCCTCCCTGCCCAAGTCTCTGGTAACCACTGATCTTTTTATTGTCTTCATAGTTTTGCCTTTTCCAGAATGTCATATAGTTGAAATTTTACAGTATGCAGCCTTTTTAGATTATTTTCTTTTACTTAATGTCTTAGTTTGTTTGCACTGCTATAACAACAATCAATCCTAAAATGGGTGGCTTATAAACAACAAATATTTATCTCTCATAGTTCTGGAGGCTGGGAAGTCCAAGATCAAGGTGTCTGGACATTTGATGTTTGGTGAGAACTCATTTCTTGGTCCACAGACAGCTGCCTTTTCCATATAAACTCAAGTGGGGGAAGGAGGCTAGGTGTCTCTTGGGCCTCTTTTATAAGGGCACTAATCCCATTCAGGAGGACTCCACCCTCAAGACTTAACCACCACCTAAAGGCTCCACCTCCTAATACCATCACCTTGGGAGTTAGGATTTCAAATATGAACTGTAGGGGGACACATTATGTTCAATCTATAACACTTAAATAATATGCATTTAAGATTCCTACATGTCTTTTCATGGTGTGATAGCTCATTTCTTTTTAGTGCTGAATAATAGTCTACTATCTAGATATACCACAGTTTATCCATTCACCTAATGAAGGACATCTTGGTTACTTTCAAGTTTTGGCAATTATGGATAAAGCTTCTACAAGCATCCATGTGCCAGTTTTTGTATGGACATTGTTTTCAACTCATTTGGGTAAATGCAAAGATGCATTATTACTGAATCCTACAGTAAGAGTGTTTAGTTTTGTAAGAAACTGCCAAAGTGTCTTCCAAAGTAGTTGTACCATTTTGCATTCCCACCAGCAATGAATGAGAATTCCTGTTACTCCACATCCTCACCAGTATTTAGTGCTGTTACTATTTTGGATTTGGGGCATTTTCATAGGTATACTCCATTGCTATTTAACTGCAATTTCCTAATGACAAATTACATTGAGCATCTTTAAATATGTTTACTTACCACCTATATATCTTCTTTGGTGAGGCATCTGTTCAGGTCTTTTGCTCATTTTTTAATCAGGCTGTTTATTTTCTTAATGTTGAATTCTAAGAGTTCTTTGTATATTTTGGATAACAGTCCTTTATCAGATGTGTCTTTTGCCAATATTTTCTCCCAGTTAGTGGTTTGTCTTCTCATTCTCTTGACACTGTCTTTCACAGAGCTCTCTTCTCAAAGATCAGCCAACTATATCTATGTGCGTCTGTTTCTGGGCTATCTATCCAGTTCCAATGATCTGTTTGCATACACACACACACACACACACACATTTAACAAATAGTACATTTTGCCCCCCCACATGTTTCGAGTCGTACCAGCAGGCCCCAGCAACCCAGATGCCTCAATTAATCACCTAGCCCCGCAGGAGGAGGACAGGATGGGCCAGGATCTGGGGCCTGGCTCCATCTATATGTTTTTTTTGTTATTGTTCAACATCTTTATTGGAATATAATTGCTGTACACTCTTGTACCAGCTTTTGAGGTACACCAAAGTCAATCAGCTGTATTTATACACATATTCCCACATACCCTCCCTCCCGCGACTCCCTCCCACTCTCCCTGTCCTGGCCTTCTAAGGCTTCACTCATCATAGAGTTGATCTCCCTTTGTTATACAGCAACTTCCCACTAGCTATCTATTTTACAGTTGGTAGTGTATATATGTCTATGCTACTCTCTCACTTCGTCCCAGCTTCCCCTTCGCCCCCCGCTCCCCCAACCCCGTGTCCTCCAGTCCATTCTCTGCATCTGCATCCTTACTCTTGCTGTCACTGTCACTGGGTTCATCAGTACCATTTTTTTTTTTTTTTAGATTTTGTATATATGAGTTAGCAAACAGTATTTGTTTTACTCTTTCTGGCTTACTTCACTCTGTATGACAGACTCTAGGTCTATCCACCTCATTACATATAGCTCCATTTCATTCTTTTTATGCCTGAGTAATATTCCATTGTATATATATGCCACATCTTCTTTATCCACTCATCTGTTGATGGGCATTTAGGTTGCTTCCATGTCCTGGCTATTGTAAATAGTGCTGCAATGAACATTATGGTACATGTTTCTTTTGGGATTATGGTTTTCTCTGGGTATATGCCCAGGAGTGGGATTACTGGATCATATGGTAGTTCTATTTTTAGTTTTTTTAAGGAACCTCCAAACTGTTTTCCATAGTGGCTGTACCAACTTACATTCCCACCAACAGTGCAGGAGAGTTCCCTTTTCTCCACACCCTGTCCAACATTTATTGTTTCTAGATTTTTTGATGATGGCCACTCTGATCGGTGTGAGGTGATACCTCAGTGTGGCTTTGACTTGCATTTCTCTAATGATTAGTGATGTTGAGCATCTCTTCATATATTTGTTGGCCATCTGTATGTCTTCTTTGGAGAAGTGTCTATTCAGGTCTTCCACCCATTTGTGGATTGGGTTATTTGCTTTTTTTGGTATTAAGCTGCATGAGCTGCTTGTATATTTTGGAGATTAATCCTTTGTCCGTTGCTTCGTTGGCAAGTATTTCCCCCCCATTCTGAGGGTTGTCTTCTTGTCTTGTTTATGGTTTCTTTCACTGTGTAAAAGCTTTTAAGTTTCATTAGATCCCATTTGTTTATTCTTGATTTTATTTCCTTTATTCTAGGAGGTGGGTCCAAAAGCATCTTGCTTTGATGGATGTCATAGAGTGTTCTGCCTAAGTTTTCCTTGGGGAGTTTTATAGGGTCTGGCCTTACATGTAGGTCTTTAATCCATTTTGAGTTTATTTTTGTGTATGGTGTTAGGAAGTGTTCTAATTTCATTCTTTTGCATATTGCTGTCCAATTTCCCCAACACCACTTATTGAAGAGGCTGTCTTTTTTCCACTGTATATTCTTGCCTCCTTTGTCAAAGATAAGGTGCCCATATGTGCTTGGGTTTACTTCTCAGTTCTCTATTCTGTTCCATTGATCTTCCTTTCTATTTTTGTGCCAGTACCAGACTTTTTTTTTTTTAAATTAATTAATTAATTTATTTTATTGGCTGTGTTGGGTCTTTTTTTTTTTTTTTTTTTTTTTTCTGTGCATGGGTTTTCTTTTTAGTTGTGGTGGGTGGGGGCTACTCTTCATTGTGGTGCGCAGGCTCCTCATTGCCGTGGCTTCTCTTGTTGTGGAGCATGGGCTCTAGGTGCATGGGCTTCAGTATTTGCAGCACATGGGCTCAATAGTTGTGACTCATGGGCTTAGTTACTCCATGGCATGTGGGATCTTCCTGGAGCAGGGATCGAACCTGTGTTCCATGCATTGGCAGGCAGGTTCTAAACCACTGTGCCACGCAGGAAGCCCAGTACCATACTGTCTTGATCACTGTGGCCTTGTAGTATAGTTTGAAGTCAGGAAGCCTGATTCCACCAACTCCGTCTTTCTTTCTCAAGATTGCTTTGGCTATTCGGGGTCCTTTGGTTTCCATACAAATCGTAAGATTTCTTGTTCTAGTTCTGTGAAAAATGCCACTGGTAATTTGATAGGGATTGCATTGAATCTGTAAATTGCTTTGGGTAGTATAGTAATTTTCACAATGTTGATTCTTCCAATCCAAGAATATGGTATGTCTCTCCATCTGTTTGTATCATCTTTGATTTCTTTCATCAGTGTCTTATAGTTTCCTGCATACAGGTCTTTTGCCTCCTTAGGCAGGTTTATTCCTAGCTATTTTATTCTTTTTGTTGCAATGGTAAATGGGATAGTTTCCTTAATTTCTCTTTCTGCTTTTTCGTTGTTAGTGTATAGGAATGCAAGAGATTTCTGTGCATTAATTTTGTATCCTGCTACTTTACTAAACTCATCAATTAGTGCTAGCAGTTTTCTGGTAGAGTCTTTAGGGTTTTCTATGTATAATATCATGTTATCTGCAAAGAGTGACAATTTTACTTCTTTTCCAATTTGGATTCCTTTTATTTCTTTTCTTCTCTGATTGCTGTGGCTAAAACTTCCAAAGCTATGTTGAATAATAATGGTGAGAGTGGACACCCTTGTCTTGCTCCTGTTCTTAGAGGGAATTCTTTCAGGTTTTCACCATTTAGAACAATGTTGGCTTTTGGTTTCTCATATATGGCTTTTATTATGTTGAGGTAATTTCCTTCTGTGCCCATTTTCTGGACAGTTTTTATCACAAATGGATGTTGAATTTTGTCAAAAGCTTTTTCCGCATCTATTGAGATGATCATATGGTTTTTAGCCTTCAACTTGTTGATATGTTGTATCACATTGATTGATTTGCATATATTGAAGAATCCTTGTATCCCAGGGATGAATCCCACTTGATCATGGTGTATGATTTTTTTAATGTGCTGTTGGATTCTTTTAGCTAGTATTTTGTTGAGGATTTTTGCATCTATATTCATCAGTGATATTGGCCTGTAATGTTTTTTTTTTTTTCTTTTGACATCTTTTCCTGATTTTGGTATCAGGGTTATGATGGCCTTGTAGAATGAGTTTGGGAGTGTTCTTCCTTCTGCTATATTTTGGAAGAGTTTGAGAAGGATAGGTTTTAGCTCTTCTCTAAATGTTTGATAGAATTTGCCTGTGAATCCATCTGGCCCTGGGCTTTTGTATGTTGGGAGATTTTTAATCACAGTCTCAGTTTCCATACTTGTGATTGGTCTGTTCACAGTTTCTATTTCTTCCTGGCTCAGTCTTGGAAGATTGTATTTTTCTAAGAATGTATCCATTTCTTCCAGGTTATCCAATTGATTGGCATATAGTTGCTTGCAGTAGTCTCTCAAGATCTTTTGTATTTCTGTGGTGTCCATTGTTACTTCTCCTTTTTCATTTCTAATTCTGTTAATTTACATCCTCTCCCTTTGTTTCCTGATGAGTCTGGCTAATGGTTTATCAATTTTGTTAATCTTCTCAAAGAACCAGCTTTTAGGTTCATTGATATTTGCTATTGTTTCCTTCCTTTCTTTTTCATTTATTTCTGATCTGATATTTATGATTTCTTTCCTTCTGTTCACTTTGGGGTTTCTTTGTTCTTCTTTTTCTCATGGTTTTAGATGTAAGGTTAGGTTGTTTATTCGAGATTTTTCTTCTTTCTTGAGGTAGGATTGTATTGCTATAAACTTCCCTCTTAGAACTGCTTTTGCTGTGTCCCATAGGTTTTGAGATGTTGTGTTTTCATTGTCATTTGTTTCTAGATATTTTTTGATTTCCTCCTTGATTTCTTTAGTGATTTCTTGTTTAATAGCATATTGTTTAGCCTCCATGTGATTGTATTTTTTACATTTTTTCCCCTGTAATTGATATCTAGTCTCATGGTACTGTGGTCAGAGAAGATGCTTGATATGATTTCAATTTTCTTGAATTTACCGAGGTTTGATTTGTGACCCAAGATGTGATCTATCCTGGAAAATGTTCTGTGTGCACTTGAGAAGAAAGTGTATTCTGTAGTTTTTGGATGGAATGTCCTATAAAGATCAATTAAGTTGAGATGGTCTAATGTGCATTTAAAGCTTGTGTGTCCTTATTTATTTTCTGTTTGGATGATCTGTCCATTGATGTAAGTGGGGTGTTCAAGTCTCCTACTACTATTGTGTTACTGTCAATGTCCCCTTTTATGGCTGTTAGCATTTGCCTTATGTATTGAGGTGCTCCTATGTTGGGGGCATAGATATTTACAACTGTTATATGTTCTTCTTGGATGGATCCCTTGATTATTATGTAGTGTCCTTCCTCCTCTCTTGTAATAGTCTTTAAGGCCTAATTTGTCTGATATGAGTATTGCTACTCCAGCTTTCTTTTGACTTCCATTTGCATAGAATATCTTTTTCCATCCCTTTACTTTCAGTCTATATGTGTCCCTTGGTCTGAAGTGGGTTTCTTGTAGGCAGCATATAGAAGGGTCTTGTTTTTGTATCCATTCAGCCAGTCTGTGTCTTTTGGTTGGAGCATTTAATCCATTTACATTTAAGGTAATTACTAACATGTATGTTCCTATTACCATTTTCTTAATTGTTTTGGGTTTGTTTTTGTAGGTCTTTTCCTTCTCTTGTGTTTCCTATTTAGAAAAGTTCCTTTAGCAATTGTTGTAAGGCTGGTTTGGTGGTGCTGAGTTCTCTTAACTTTTGCTTGTCTGTAAAGCTTTTGATTTCTCTGTTGAATCTGAATGAGATTCTTGCTGGGTAGAGTATTCTTGGCTGTAGGTTTTTCTCTTTCAGGACTTTCAGTATATCCTGTCATTCCCTTCTGGCCTGCAGAGTTTCTGTAGAAAGATCAGCTGTTATCCTTATGGGTTTTCCCTTATATGTTGTTTGTTGCTTTTCTCTTGCTGCTTGTAATATTTTTTCTTTGTGTTTAATTGACGTTAGTTTGATTAATATGTGCCTCGGTGTATTTCTCCTTGGATTTATTCTGTACGGGCCTCTCTGCACTTCTTGGTGTTGATTAATTATTTCCTTTCCCACGTTGGGGAAGTTTTCCACTATAACTTCTTCAAATATTTTCTCAGACCCTTTCTTTTTTTCTTCTTCTGGGATGCCAATGTTTCGAATGTTGGTGTGCTTAATGTTGTCACCAAGGTCTCTGAGACTGTCTTCCATTCTTTTTATTCTTTTTTCTCTTTCCTGCTCTGCGGCAGTTATTTCCCCCATTCTATCTTCCAACTCACTTATTCCTTCCTTTGCCTCAGTTTTTCTGCTGCTTATACCATCTACAGCATTTTTAATTTTGGTTATTTTGTTGTCCATTACTGTTTGTTTGCTCTTTACTTCTTCTGAGTCCTTATTAACTGTTTCTTGTATTTTCTGTATTTTGTTGTTGAGATTTTGTATTATCTTTACTATCATTACTCTGAATTATTTTTCTGGCAATTTTCCTATTTCCTCTTCATTTATTTGGTCTTCTGGGTTTTTTTCCTGCTCATTTGCCTGAATGGTGTTTCTTTGTTTTCTCATTTTGTCTAATTTATAGGATTTGCTGTCTCCTTTCCCTATGTTGCTTAGTAGTAATTCCTCTTGTTTCTGCCCTCTGTCCCCTGTGGTGGGGTTTGTCCAGTGTCTTGAGTAGGCTTCCTGGTGGGGGGGGTCTGGTGTCTGTTTTCTGGTGTATGGCTTTGTGTCTTTTCTTTGTGATGAGTAGGGCTGTGTCAGGTGGTGTGTTTTAGAGTATCCATGAGGTAAATATGGCTTTAGGTACTCTGTGTGCTGATGGGTGGGTTTGTGTTCCTGTCTTGTTTGTAGTTTTGGTGTGAGGTGTCCAGCACTGGCATTTGCAGACAGTTGGATGAAGTCAAGTCTTAGACTCTGATACAGGGCTCTGAGAATGCTCTGCAGTTAATTGTCCCTGTGTCTGGGGACTCCCTAATAGTCTAGCATCCTGGATTCAGTGCTCCCTCCCCAGAGCCTCCTACTTGATTTCTGATGGAGTAGTCCAGACTTCAGAGGTTGCTTGTCCCAGCAATAAAGGGGTTTAAAGAAGACTGTCCAAGCCCCAGACTAATGGCAGAGTGTTGAGTCAAAGAAATACTAAGTCAAGGAAACACATACATGTATAAGACACACAAATACTGAATCCAGTAGAACATAAGGCACTAGAAAGACCTGACAGAAGAACCCCAGTATGCCATGAGACGATCAAAGAGAAAACCAACAGAAATTCAAAACCAAAACAAAACAAAACAAAATGAAAAAGAAACAAAGAAACATCCCCCCCCCCCCACACACATAAACACAAATCCAGGGAGATTTTGAAAGCTAGGATCAAATATAATAAACAGTGAGAGCACCACCAGACAGACTGAAGATTCTCAGAATGAAATCAGATAATTATACTTAGAACTAAGATAAAGACAAAACCTAATAATAAAAACCAAAGCAGCATGTCATCTGGAGAATAAAGCAAGGAAACAGAGCTGAGCGATAATATTGGTTATAAGTATATTAAGATAAAAGATACTAAAAAAGGATAGAAGACAGGGCAACAGAAGAGCATAGTGTGACTGGAAATATGAAAAGTAAAAGAAAGAAATAGAAATGTATAAAAGATAGAGATGAAAAGAAGGTAGGAGAGATACAGTCAGCACTACAAAAAAACCTAGCTAGAAACAGAAATATATAAAAAGGCTAAAAATAAAAATAGAATAAAAAATGGAATAAAAAATATGTTATAAGATCATAATTAATAAAATAAAAACCAAAAAACAAAAAACTAGAATTGACCCCAGAATGGACCAGGTCAATAGAATTAATAATAATATTTCTGTTTCCTTGGGCTCTCAGCTGTAAGTGTCCTTCTACCCACCTTGGGCTTTTTGTGTTACTCTGCGAGCAGCAGAGCCTCCTTTATTGTTCATCTGTAAGCACCAGGGTGTGGGGAGACAGGGGGTACAATAGTAGCTCCTCCCCCTGGGGATGAGTGAGCAGTGGTACCCTGCCTGGGTCAGGGCAGCTTGGGCAGCTCAGGCCAAGAAAGCGACTCCAACCACGGCTCCTCCCCGCCGCCATGACTCCTCCAGGGCGCCCTGCCTGGGTTGCAGTGGCTCAGTTGGCCATGGCGGTGCCTGTTGCAGAGGGATGCCGGTGGCTCAGGTGTAAACAGAATGTCTCCAGAGCTGGGCCACTCTATGGACTTTTGGCTCTCAGCTGCAGGCACTCTAGGCCAACCCCACCTGGGGGCCTTTGCTATCCCTGAGTGCATTAGCCAGGCCCAGAGGGGTCCTTCCTTTGTCCATCACAGGCGCCAAGAGAGAGGCTACACCCACGGCTCCTCCCCCCTGCTTGTGAGTCAGCAGTATTGTGCCGCTGCCATGGCCACCCAGCTTTCAGTGGCAGGCACTCTCTGCTGTGGATTTCTTCCCTTCTGTCCTCTCAGTCCATCTCCCCACTGCCAACAATGTTTCTCACCCTGAACCAGTTCTCTGGTTCCCACATTTCAGCTCCCAGACCCCCGTTCAGCTGTGAACTGGTCTCAGTCCAGACACGTTGAGCCGTGGTGCAGACCCTCCATGTGTTTCTCACTCTTTCCTGTCTGCTACAGCTCAGCCACTTCATCCTCTTTGAACAGTCCCAAATGTCTCCTTTCTGACCCAGGGAAATTCCCCATTGGAGAAGGGGTTTCCCTCTCAAATAAGGGACGTTTCCCCGAATTGGGCAATCTCCCCTCTGTTTCAGATCCCCCCACCCCAGGGTGTGGGACCCATCCCTTCCCTTTCTTCTCTGCCTCTTTTTCCTTTTTTTTTTTCCCTCTGTCCTACCCAGTTATGTTGAGATCTTTGCAGTCCTTTCTGGTGTCCGAGGTCATTTGTTTGTGTTCAGCTGGTTCTTTGTGGGAATTATTGCGTCTTTTGGTGTATTCCTGATGCATCTGTGGAGAGGGATGCATTCCACGTCTTACTTCGCTGCCATCTCAGTACATGTTTTAATACTGTAGCTTTGTAGTAATTCTTGAAGTCAGGTTGTGTCAGTACTCCAGTTTTGCTCTTCTTCAATATTGAGTTGGCTATTCTGGGCCTTTTGCAATATACTGTTACAACTAATCCAAATTCCCTTTCAAATAACACTATTCCACTTCAAAGAAGTGCCAGTACCTTATACTAACAAAATATTTTGAATTCCTCCCTTCCATCCTCTGTATCATTATTATCATTTATTTCACTAATATATAAGCATGCAGAAATATGCATAAAAAGCATATATAATGAAATACATTGCTGCTATTATTAGTTTTGAATAAACTTTCTTGTTAGATTAAGAATAAGATAAATAAAAGTTTTGATTTTATCTTCACTTTATCCAATGCTTTTCATTTCTTTATGTAGATCCAAGTTTTTGACCTATATCATTTTCCTTTTCTCTGAAGAACTTCTTTTAACATTTCTTGCAAGGAAAGTCTACTGGCAAAAAATTTCCTCAACTTTTGTTTGTCTGAAAAAGTCTTTAATTCTCCTTCACCTTTGAAAAGTAATTTCACAGTGTACAGAATCTAGGTGGGTTTTTGCTCTTAAAAATTTAAAGATTTCACTCCACTCTCATCTTCTTGCATAGTTTCTGAGGAGAAGTCAGATATATTATCTTGGTTCTTCTATAGGTAAGTTAGGTTTTTTTCTTTTGGTTTCTTTCAGGATTTTTAATTTATCTTTGATTTTCTGAAGTTTAAAATTGATATGTATAAATATAGTCTTTTTGTTTGCTTTTGGTTTTTTTGTGCTTTTTTGTTGTTGTTGTTTTTGGGGTTGGGGGAGATTTACCAATAAGATAAATACTGGTGTTCTCTGAGCTTCTTGGATCCATGGTATGATATCTAATTTCAATTTGGGGAAAATCCTTGCTCATTATTGCTGCAAATATTTCTTCTGTTCCTTTCCCTCTTTCTTCTCTTGATATTTCCATATATCTTATATCTTCTGGCATTGTCTTACAATTCTTGGATATTCAGTCCCATTTTTTCCCCAGTCTTTTTTCTCTTTGCTATTTAGTTTTAGAAGTTTCTACTGACACATTCTCAAGCTGAGGGATTTTTTTCCTCAGTCATGTCCAGACTACAAATAAGCCAATCAAAAGCATTCTTCATTTCTGTCACAGTGTTTTTGATCTCTAGAATATCTTTTTGATTCTTTCTTAGAATTTTCACCCCTTTGCTTGTAATACCCATCTGTTCTTATATGTTGTCTACTTTTTCCATTGGAGCTCTTAGCATATTAATCATGGTTGTTTTATATTCCCTATCTGAAAACTCCAACATCCCTACTAGATCTTGGTCTGATTCTGATGCTCTCTGTCTCTTCAAACTGTGTTTTTGCCTTTTGGTATGCCTTGTAATTTTTTGTTGATAGGCAGACATGATGTATTGGGTAAAAGAAACAGCAGTAAATAGGTCTTTAGTAATGTGGTGGTAAGATGTTGGGGGGAGGGGAAGTGCTTACAGTCCTATGCTTGGGTCTCAGTGTTTTAGTGTGCCTGTGTTCCTGGGCTGCAAACTTCACAAATACTTCTTATTTTTCCACCTCCTTAGGTGAGACAAGATGGCTAGAGGGGGGCTGGAATTAGGAATTTCCCTTTCTCTAGGTTGGTTAGGCTCTGATAAAACCTGGATAGGTTAGACTCTGGTAAAATGTTTTCTCTGGTAGGTCTTGTTAAGAACACAACGTGCTGATGTGTTTCAAAATGGTCACTTTTTCACTCCCCCACTGTGGGAAACCAGAGGGGGTTTTTCTCTGATCTTCACTGTGAGAAACTAGTAGAGCTCCTAGAAGTAAAACTCACAAAGTGTGAGGCACACCAAGACTTGGTCCTCCCGGAATTTTTATCTCTCAGATTTGTTTTCACTGAGCCTCCAGGAATTTGTCAATCACAGCTCTGGTTTTTCTACCCTAGTACTTGTTCCTGCAGAAGTTTCTGGTTTCTGGGTTTTTTCCCCCACAAGTTGTGATCCTCTGTATTTGCCTGTCTCTTCAATTTTGGGGGCTGTGGTTTGCTCTGTGACTTCTGTGACAGATCTAAGAAGTGTTGTTTACTTTTTAGTTAGTTCAGTTTTTTACTTGTTGTTAGGATGGAGAGGACTTCTAAACTCTTTACGTGCCAGAGCAGAACCCGGAAGTCCACAGTCTATTTTTTAAGCTAGAGCATTAGCATAGAATTAATCTCTCTTGTGGAAAAGACTCACTTATTCAAAGTTTAACAATTCCTTCAGCTTGCACAATAGATTTTTTCTGTTAAAATAATCTTAAATTTAATATGTTTTTAAATGAAAATGTTTAGCATTAACTCTTATGAAATTGTTCTTCTCCACTCAAACATTTATTTATCTTTCTATTTCAATTTATGAATAAAAATGTGGATGAATAATGCATCTGTTTCTGGAGGGTGGCCTTTTCAGCAATTTCTTGCTTTGTTTTTTTTCTCTATATTGCTTATTTTAAAAACTTATGCATGTATTGATTTTATAAAAAACTATAAATGCTTTTAAAAGAAATACCTCAATAGGTTAGATCTGTGGGCCCTTAAGATGAAGAGTAACAAGGACAAATGTAAATTTCTGCTTTTAGTTGTAAAGAATTTTAGACCTAGCTCATAAATGGCACTCTCAAAACCAAGTGAAGGTTTCCATTTCCATGTTCAGTGTCAGCTTTTCATCAATAACATCCTACTAGCAAAGGAAGGTTGCAAGGCCCTTGACTAGAACCCTGAAACTTCCATAAGGTAGAAACCAATGTATGATTCTATTCTTTTTCAAAATTACAGGTATTGTAGGTAGTGCTGTTATTGCAAAAGTATATTTTTATTTCAAACCTCTAGACAAGAATAAAAAGAGTACAATGAGTAGCCATGCATTTACCACTTATAAAATCTTAGCATTTTGCCTTATTTGCTTTAGATCTTTTCTTTTCTTTAAAAGTTAAATATTATGGATATAATTGCAAACTCTTGTGAGCCTCTCCTTGAACCTATCCACCTATCTTGATCTCCAGAATTGGATCATATTCATTGTACTCCAGCTAAATTTTGGTAGAAATCACATCCAAATAGTGATTTTTTTAAACTTTCTAAGATACACTGAAATTGTGTGATCCCTTCCCACTCCCAGTAAAATATTTTGTCCATTTAGCCAATATACTTGTGGTTTGTGACATATGGCAGTATCTGTTGTAAACACTGAAAATACCTGAGAGATTAATACTTGAGTCCAATCTTGAAAAACCTGACTGTTGATTTTCATTAAAATTCAAAATTCCCTATTAAGTATTAATAACATTTGTTCCTGTTTTGCAGTTTGCACAAAAACAATGAATTTCATTTGAGGAGGAAAAGAGCTGGAACCTATTTGCAGGTTTTAACAGTTCTATAAGACTACATTGCTTTTAGTTCTGTACGTGGAAATCCCACTGATAGAAAAAAAGCAGGTGATAACATCTGTCTTGTTGAATAACATATGAAAAATAAAAGTGGACAGAAATGACAGTCTTAAGGCACTAAGCCACAAATGACCTGAAAGAGTTAGACATTTGTCTTCAGTTTAGAAGGGCACTATGTCAGTCCTAACGACTTATCAATTACTCTTAAACCAAAGGAATCTAAGAGATTTAGAGAGTCATGCATACATGATAGGGCCAAATAATCAATAATCTGCCTTGCTTCGATTAGAATTCTACTGGCACCTATTAAAACTGAAAGTTGAAAGTTCAAGAGAGTACTAAGGAAGATCAAGCTGTCTCCATGGTTTGAAACATCACACAACCAAAGTACATCAGGTGAGTGAAGGCAATCCATCAGATGATATAATAAATATCAGGAGGAGGCCGAGTGAAATTCAAAGCAGCAGACATTTAGAGATGGAGAAAAAGAACAAGAGCCTGACTCTTCCTGTAAGAAAGATCAGGAATATCTGGGGACAAAATGCCAAAGTTCTGAGTTACAGGAGACTGGCTTGTAGATAAATCAGAGAAGAAAGATGAATAATAAGAGCTCTGTAACTTCTATTTATATGCTGCCTTTCTCTGAGAAGTTCATAGTACTTTATGGATAACATCTAATTAAACTTTACAACACACCTGGAAGTGAGGAATCAAGTGTTATTGCCCCTGTTTAACAGATAGGAAACCATTTTACTCTGGGCCTCAGCTCACATTGTTAGTGGCACATTGGAGAGGAGGCTTTAAATCTGTCTTCTGTATCAGTGCTGTATCCAGTGTCCTTTCTTACTGAGAACATCAAGAATTCAAAGCGTGTTGTGAGATATTAAGAACAGTACGAGAAATCTGAATGAATCGTTTTTTCCGTTTACTAAATGTTCCTCCCCAGATGCAGGGCTGCTCTTTCCGTGTGAGAAGCACTTTAATTCTAAAAATAACCATGCAATGTCGAAACAGAACCCCCACTTCACAGAAGGGAAAACTGAGGCTCAGGGAGTGTGAGCAATCACCCACTTTCACCCATTATGTGGCAGAGCCAGTAGCTAAACCAGCCCTTCTCAACCCTAAGACTCAAGCTGTCTTAATACAATATAGGGTATGATTTCTACCTTCTGTACCCTAAGTTTGAATGCATTGGACTGGGCTGAAGTGCATAGAGGGACATCCTCTTTAACATCCTTAGAAAGCACTTCATTAACTGGCCCTTGAGTATCTCTCCAGCCAGGTCTCTGAATATATTCCTCACCCATGAAACTAGGTAACTTTCAGTTCTCCACTGTACTAAAAGTGTAGCCTCCCCACTCCAGGACCCGAGTCTTCTTTCCTCTCTAACAGCCTCACTTACCCTTTTATCTGCTGAACTGCTCATTACCTCCAGCTTAGGTGTCACTTCTTGGGAATATTCTTTAGCTTCCAAGATTAGACTAGGGGTCCTTCCTGGGTTTCCATCAAGCCTTGGACCACCACCATCGCAGTACTTTTCACTCTGCATTTCTAATTGCTTTTTGCTTGCAAACGTCACATCAGAGGGACCGTTTATCTTTTGTCAACAACGGAAGCCTTAGAATGTGGCGCAATGCTTGGCAGTAGTAGGCGTTTAATAACTTCGTGTTAAACGAATGAACCCTGAGCCTTCAATTATTTACATTATCCACCCCCCCATCTGCCCCAGATTTTCACCTCCTTTCCTGGAATCAACCAGGCACTGTCAGGCCCTGGTCAAGCATACGGCCTTGACTATCTTCTCTCTGTGGCCCTGAGAAGCTTGGAGATAGTCTTAGCTCCTCTCAGCTAAACAATAGAGACACCAGCTATCTCAACAGTGCTGCCACACCCTCATAGGACATCTAGGTTGTGTGTGTCCCTTGTGCCTACATTTCCTTGATGCCTGGTTAGATCACTTGCACCTCCACCTCTGGTCCACCCCCACACTGAACACCAAGTGGGCCTGCCCAATGCCACACTCAGGTTGGCTGAATGGCCCCTGATCAGTCTAGTTCACATCCTTCTTCTTGTTCCCCTCCTTCCTGTCTTCCCCCTCCTTCCCCTCCTCCCCCTCCCTCTCCCCTCCTCCTCCTCCTTCTTCTAATTTTTAAATTTTTGGCTGCGTTGGGTCTATGTTGCTGCCTGCGGTCTTTCTCCAGCTGTGGCGAACAGGGGCTACTCCTCATTGCAGTGCCCGGGCTTCTCATTGCAGTGGCTTCTCTTGTTGTAGAGCACAGGTTCTAGGCGCATGGGTTTCAGTGGTTGCAGCATGCGGGCTCAGCAGTTGCGGCATGCGGGCCCCTAGAGCACAGGCTCAGTAGTTGTGGTGCATGGGCTTAGTCACTCCACGGCATGTGGGATCTTCCCGGACCAGATATGGAACCCATGTCCCCTGCACTGACGGGCAGATTCTTAACCACAGCGCCACCAGGGAAGTCCCCACATTCTTCCTGATTTGTTTGCAGACAATCATTCATGTGACCCCTTGGGAATCACACTCACTCTACTCTAATGATCATTATATCCCCCGCCCCCATCAGACCCCACAAAAACCTCCATGTTACCTGGAATGGCTGCGATTGATCTCTGATGGTTGTTTCCATCCTTCCCTTCACTCTATTCCCAGGCTATTGTTTCTGTCTTAATGTTACTATTTCTTCTGGCTGACTTCCTACTAAAGATGCTTTCTATGAAATCTCCCTGTTACTAAAGACCCCAGCTGCCACCGGCCACTCTGCCTTCCTCCCGTATACACCCCATTTAAGCAGGTTCTTCTCTGCTCTTGATATCCACTGGTGGGGAATTAATCCAACCCCAACTTGGCAGTCAAGGCTGACAGCATCCTTTGGATAAAAAGCCTGAACAGAATGTGCAACAAACAATGTTACCAAGGCTGGTTTTAGTTAATTAATTAAGTGCAGTCCACGGCGAAGAGAACAGATTGGACAGTGGATCGTCACCCCCTTTCTTGCCTGTTCTTATTGTCATTTCCGAACAACCAATACTAACTAACATTTTCACCTGGAGGAAAAGAAAACCCCCAAGAACTCAGCAGCAGTCTTAATAAAGTATATTTAACAACATGGAGTTTTCACATAATGTAGTAGCATTATTCATTAGGGGAGAAAGGCTACAAAGGCAGTGGTGAAAGGAAATAAATATTTTAAAAGAAGCTTTTCCCAACACATAAAGTAAAATCATGAATGTTAAAACATTTTATTGTCTATCCTGTTCTGTAAATTTTAGAGATGGCATTATCCCCTTTTAGTACCTGTATTAATCCATTCCTTCAACAGTAATTTACTGAGTCCCTACTATGTGTTTAGACTATCTTTAATACCATATAAATAGCAAACCCTTAAAAAAGTGAGTGAATCCAAACATTTATAAAGCTTTCCTTTGCAGAGCAAAATGCTTATCTAAGTTGTCAAAGGGCTACAAGTTACACTGTTTTTATATTTCTCTCCAACTCATCTAAATATTCTCTGTTGCCCAAGTGGCCACATCCTTCATAAGCATCTACGACATTCCTTTCTTCTTCCATTCCTTATCATGCCACTGCAGGACACTAACACAAGCCACAAATGATTTGTTTTGTTGTCAGAAGTCATTCTTCTGTGAGATGGGATGGAAAGAGGATACAAGAATTCTTTCAGCGTATGGGAGAGAGAATTCCTTTTAGACAATCCAGAATCAGGTCCTAATTAAGAGCTCTTAACAGAAGCATGGACCAGCTTCAAAACTGCCCCATGCAAAATAACAGCATGCTAAAACAGGAGAAGTTGAGTTTTGTGTTACAAAGTGCTGAAACATTCAGAAAGGACTCAGAATTAGACCACCTCTGCAGAGCTCAGAGACAGACAGGATGGCTTTTCCTCTACATTTGATTTGTTAGAAACCAAATCCACTTATCCATTTATCTGCTGAACTGCTCATTACCTCCAGCTTAGGTGTCACTTCTTGGGAATATTCTTTAACTTCCAAGATTAGACTAGTGGTCCTTCCTGGGTTTCCATCAAGCCTTGGACCACCACCATCGCAGTACTTTTCACTCTGCATTTCTAATTGCTTTTTGCTTGCAAACGTCACATCAGAGGGACAGTTTATCTTTTGTCAACAACGGAAGCCTTAGAATGTGGCGCAATGCTTGGCAGTAGTAGGCGTTTAATAACTTCGTGTTAAACGAATGAACCCTGAGCCTTCAATTATTTACATTATCCACCCCCCCATCTGCCCCAGATTTTCACCTCCTTTCCTGGAATCAACCAGGCACTGTCAGGCCCTGGTCAAGCATACGGCCTTGACTATCTTCTCTCTGTGGCCCTGAGAAGTTTGGAGATAGTCTTAGCTCCTCTCAGCTAAACAATAGAGACACCAGCTATCTCAACAGTGCTGCCACACCCTCATAGGACATCTAGGTTGTGTGTGTCCCTTGCGCCTACATTTCCTTGATGCCTGGTTAGATCACTTGCACCTCCACCTCTGGTCCACCCCCACACTGAACACCAAGTGAGCCTGCCCAATGCCACACTCAGGTTGGCTGAATGGCCCCTGATCAGTCTAGTTCACATCCTTCTTCTTGTTCCCCTCCTTCCTGCCTTTTAGTACTCATAAGTCCTTTCATTCTGTCCCTGTTTTATAGCCCTCCTCACTGAGACCATAATGCACAGGGGAGACCTGCCAAGATGCCTGAGCTCATCCGTCCTGTGTGCGTCTGTTGACAGGAATTCATTCAGTTGTCAGTTGCCACTTCTGCATGGAGGAGTGGTGACTTTAGGAGATCAGGCAGCATGAGGTGATGAGAACAGACAGAATTCAGAGCCCAAAGACCTAGGACCAAATCTATGTAACCTTTACCTGCCACTGCTTACATCATTTTTATGGCACTCGATTTCCTCTTTTGCAAAATGGGGAGATAATAGCATGCATCTCACAGATTGCCATGGGGCCAAATGAGCCGCACATGCTCTTGCCAGCTGTGCCCCTCTAGGTTTGTTTCTGTAAAAGGGAGCTAGTAATAGTGTCTATGTTGCAGGGCTATTGTGAGCATTAAGTGAGTTATTACGTAAAGTACTTAGAATAACACCTGGGGTGGACGTTGTAGGCCCCCATAAATACTACTCTAATTGTGAGTAGTAGCAGGACATGTAAAGCCTGTAACGTGGGGTCTACCACACAGAGGATGTCAACATACATTAGCACCCTCCTACTCCTCCTCTATTTGGGGTGAGGACTTTTATTTTCCCTGGGACTTTAAAAAAATTACATGGTGCCTAATACATTCCAGACCTTATGTCTTCTCTCTATAGAGTGACCTGACTGATTTAGAAAGGGCAGTGAGTTCCAGTTTGGTCCGTGGCACCTGCCACACACTGGACCAGCCTATCTGAGTCAGAACGTTCATTAACCCCCAGATTACTCAAGCATCTCATTTCGCTTTGATTCAGTAGCTGTGGTTTCTGCTATTTATGGGCTGCTGACAGTGGATTGAACTTTTGCATAAACTATAAAGACAGTCATCTCCACAGTGGGGCCACAAAGTCCCGACGGTCTAACGATATCTGCTCAAGCTCTGTCAAAATGGCCCAAATTCTCAGCATTAGAGCCACAGCACTGGGGTAACAAGAATATACATTAGCTGGAAGAGGATGAGAGTCAGGGCTCATAAACATGTGTGCAACTTTCTAAAGTGTTTTCCTTAGAGAGGGTGGCTGTCACTTGGCCCCTAGGGAATGGAACACAAGACAGATAAATTTTGATAGGAAGTAGAGGTCCATGGATTGGCCAGGGAGGGCGGACTTGGGTGGGATACTGAATTGCTGTGGGGGGTCTGGGAGGGCATGAAGCGGCCCACTGGCAATGGGGACCAACAAAGAGAAGTGGGAAGAGATCACCAAAGCCAACTTTTGAAGTCTCACTCTGCCGTGGTTTGGTCCTAGCTGTAAATCAGTAAATTGTGTGTAGAGTCTATTTGATTTGGACAGGCTGACATGCAATTCTGCATCTTAGATTCCACAAGTGAACACAGAAAACTCAACCAATCTTAACAGACTCAGATCCTCTCTCTTCTGTTTCACCCCACATGCTTCTCTGCTGTCTCTTCAATGGTTTTTATACATCCCAGATGTACTCCTTTCGGAAAGAGGCCAGGAAAACAAAAGACAGGAAGCAGATGAGGCTCCTTGAGTTGGCCTGAAGGATTGGGTCTCATCACCTCCTTCTATCCCTTCTGTCTCTGTAAGAGTTGAGTATGAATGTCAGAAGCTCTGCTTGAACCAGATTTAAGCAAAGGCAATGTAGGTAGCTGTCTGATATTCGACTTTTGGGTTCTACTCACATTTACTGGGCTGTGACCACCTTCTGCGTACTAGGTGATGTGTTTTCACAGACCTCTTTTGTTTCATCCTCACAATAGGCTTGAGGCTGCAGGAAGTGAACTGCCTCCCCGCTGGTCTCACAGCTACTATGTGAAGGTCCCAGGTCTGCCTGACCACAAAGGCTCTGGCCATTTTCTGGGTTTGAGGAGTGGGTCTCAGGGAGGAGTTGAGGGTTTGAAGAAAGTGAAAATGGAAAAGTTGTTGTGGGGGGTGTACTACACTGAAATGAGACACTAAGCAATGAAGGCTTGGTCGAAGTTAGATTAGTGAAGTTTCTTGACTTTTCTGTAATTCTTTTGCTCAGTAGTGGAAATTGAGAAAATGGTGAATGACCAAAGACAGAATTTGTATAGAAATATGAGGTCAAGATGAGATTCATAAGCAAACTGGTAATTTTCAAGGAATTGGACATTTTTTAAGCCTGAGAGAGTGAACAAGATAGAAGTTAACGAGGTTAGAGAAACAGAATTTTGAGTGACTACTGGAATCCACGTGTGGCTTCATGAGTGAGCAAGTTTAGTGGCACAGAGATCATAGTAACTAGATTTGAGAAAGATGACAAACAGAGATCGGAATGTCGGGGGAATTACCTATGCAGATATATTGAAATTGCTGAGAATTATAAGCAAAAAATAAAAACAAGTCAGAAACTAAAGATGTTGGCTATGCTTCTATCACATATTTCACTAGCTCTAAGAAATATATAACATTTTCTTCAAGAAAAGCAGGAAGCATACAGCAGCTTATTTAATGCTGGAATTCTACATTGCCGATTATTTAGGCTTATGTCATAAGTACAGGCAAACGTATCCCATTGAATGTTTACATAGTGTTTCACATACCTGAGGTGAACAGAGTGATATTATTTAGGGCATCCGAATCTAAACCTCTTTGGCAGATAGACCTAATGTCTTAGTCATCTACTATAAGCTAATGACCTAAAGCTTACTTATCTACTATAAACTAAAGCTCTTCATGTATATCATGTAACTTTTGAGATTTGGGCTTAATGAATAAGGTATTGTCTTTTTCATTTTTCTGCCTTACGAGGAACTAAGTGGACCTTGTTTCTTTCATCAAAATTAAATTACAGATTTAAAGCCACTCACTTGAATATGCATGCAGATTTATATTTGTAGTATGCTCATAATTATTTCTCAAATCTATTAATAAAGACTAGAAGGAGTTACATAAAAATATTAATAAAGTGAGTGAGGATGGTAGACTATAACATACATTTTATCCTTCTTTAACAACTTTCAGATTTTTTAAAAACATTTTCCGTAATGGCAGTGTGCTATTTTTATTTAAAAAAAAAAAAAACAACAGCATTTAGATGTGATATATAATAAATGTGTAAATAAAATATTTTCATTTCCATCCAGATTCATTAAGGCTTGCAAAGGACACTATCAAGAATTAAGATATTGTTCAAAGAAAAGGAATTAGAACCTATTTAGAGCACTTGCTGGAATAATAACTACTTCAGAGTGAGATTGCATACGGGAAGAGTAACCAATAAATCTGTCACTTGGTATGTGGTATCTCATTTGGAAACATAAATGTTTGGGAATGACACACCCTTGCAAGCAGATGAACAAGCTGAGATGTACCTCTCATACAACGATGAAGCATCATTTCCCTCAATTAGGCTCTGATTCAATATGCTAATGTAGATGATTAGCACTGTATCCAAAACTATATTATCGGTTGAATTGTGTCCCCCCAAAAGGTATGTTGATCTAATCCCTGGTACCTGTGACTGTGACCTTATTATCTTTGCAGATGCAATCAAGTCAAGATGAAGTCATTAGAAAGAGCCCTAATCCAATATGATTGATGTCTTTATTAGAAGAGGAGGAGAGACAGAGAGATACAGACGCAAGAGGAGAGAACGCTGGGTGATGGAGGCAGAGATCAAAGTGCTGCAGCTACAAACTAAGGAACCCCAAGGATTACTGGCAAACAGCCAGGAGCTAGGAAGAGGTGAGGGAAGATTCTCCCCTATAAATTTCAGAGGGAGCATTGCACTTACAATGCCTTAATTTTGAACTGCTAGACTCCAGAACTATGAGACAGTACATTTCTGTTGTTTTAAGCCACCCAGCCTATTGTTATGTCAGCCCTAGGAAATTAATACATCATGAAATTACAGTGACTCTTTTAGAACCCTAGATGTTTATTTGATAAAATTATTTTATATCTCTGCTTGAAACTTTGATGCTTGCAAAGGTGTAGAAAGGAAAAGTGTTTAAATGAGCTGGGAGTCTGCTAAAGATATTAATAGTGTTGCTGCAAGTTTCTATGTGGATTTAAATATTCGAAGTGAAGTAGGGTTAATACACACTCTAGGCACAGAGGGCAGTCAACCAAGGAGAGGTACTGAATGGAAGAAAACTTAGTAAATTAAAATTAAGTGATGGGTAAATCATGTTATATATGGATGCAAAAGGTCAAGTTCTGAGCAAAAGGAAACTACAATAATGTGGAGAAACACCTCAGAGACTAGGTGAGGAAGAGTTTGATCACAGGTAGCTGTCATGTGCCAAAGAACTTCCAGTGACTAGTGAGGCCAAGATAGCAGTTTCCATTTCTAGTTCCACCTCCAGGATGATTTCCTTCAGTGGTAGGTTGCTGCCAGGAGCACTGTGTAGAGCAGGATTCTAAGCTTGATTTTAGGGATGGAAGGAAAGAGTGCTGAGATTAATTGTTAATGTCTGCCTGGATCTGGTTTGGGGAAATGATGATCAAAGGGATACAGTATATTTAACTCTGTTAGGAGTTACTTTAGCAGCTAAATGATCACAGATCATTTTTTACAGACAAACATATAGACATTGTTACATAGACAAGCTCCTGGTAGAACTTGGAACCCTTCAAGCCTGGAGCCTTTTCACAGCTATATTATAATAAGGAAGAGAAATAGTTAAACATCATCTCTTGAGAGGATTAAAGGAAATGGAAAATTTAAAGATAATTCCTTAGGGTTGCCCTGATATTTGAGGTTATTTAGATTCTTCTTATTAAAAAAAAAAAAAAGGTAATAGACTAGTGTTAATAACTGTTGGCATTTGCTATTTTAATAGTTATGTTTAATCCCTGCCCCCCACCCCCACCCCCGCCAAGAACAACCATGTAGAATGGAAGCGTTTGCTAAATCTTTTTGGATGTAGTTAACCATGAATATGGGAAGCCAGATTATATGGAGTACAAGGCTGGGGTTTGTTCACAGCATATACATAGTAGCAGTGTGTCCAGAATTTGATTATGATATTGAGGAGGAAATAAAATAGTCTTTTGACTGGCACCTTGTAAATAGAAGCTGCAACATGGAAGATTGAAGTAAGAATGAATTCCAAAAGGTCAACCCAGCAGGGATTAAGGAAGCAGCTTACAGATCTCTTAGCAGGAGCAGGCACACAGCCTCCTATTTCTTGGCATCTTGAGTAGAAGCATGTTTGTGCTGGGGTCTGGTGGAAGCTGCGTGGTTGTACTCTCAGGGTGGGACCCTTCCCAATTCCCCTCCACTCCACTGTTGTCCTTTTTTATGGTTCAAGCTTGAGAACAGCTTTATCAGTGGGGGATCAAAAAGACTGTTTGGATGCTAAACAGACTTCGCTTAAGGGACAGGTGTTTACAGTAATGAATGGAAAAACCAGTTATCCAGTCCATGGAGACCATGAGAGACCTGTGAAGTTTCAACATCTCCTGTTACAGGAAAGGCATCACTAGTCTTAACTAACTATTGCCAGGCAACCCAGAAAGCTCGTGGGGACATTTCTGGAGTTTATGGAAGACTGTATTTCTGTTAAAAGACACAGGCCCTTTTCTACCTGACTTGTCTCTGTGGGAGAATTATAATTTCTGCTCCATTGGTGTGTCACTTGGCATTGTGATTTGCTTTGGCCAATGGTACGTGTGTGAAAGTGACACATGACACCTCTGAGCAGAGACTCTAAGAGCCATTGTTGGTTCTGCTGCCCCTCTTTCTCCTCTTATTTGAGACTGCCATGTCCTAGGTGGGCGCTCCTCCTTCAGACTTTGTTCCCAGACAAGGAAGGCATGTAGTGGGGCTGCAGCCAACATGTAACGTGAGTGAGTAAAAAATTAACCTTTGTTGAAATAAGCTGTTGAACTGAGGGGTTTGTTTATTACTGCAGCACAACCCTAGCAAAAGCTGACTACACCACCACTCCAAAAAGGCTCACACCAATTAAGGTAGTTACGGACTATGTGCAACAGTAGAAGGCACTATCAGGACCTGTGGTAGAACCGAAGGGCTAAAAGTCTACAGATGAAAATTAGGCTCCAAATTGGTGATTCAAAGGATGAATACATTTGGATAGCAATCCTCAAAGTAAGAAAGAAGCCAATGAAGGGAAAAATTACATGTAGGGCATATTTGATAATACTATCAATAAAAGATCAATACTGGTCTATCAGAGAAAGAGAGAGAGACAGAGAGACAGGGAAAGAGAGAATGCTTGTGTAAATGGGTCCGAGAAGAATTTAAGATGGGTTGGCCTAGCAATGGCTTGTTTTCCAAAGAGACTGGAGTTTAAGCATCAATCATCAAATTAGGTGATGAATGGGGTAGTTATTCCACTTAAAGAATGAAGGAATCCAGTTATTGGGAGGCTATAAATGGAAAGCGGAGCAAGGAAGAAATGCAACAGAAAGGAAATATGAGAAGGGAACTGATTCACAGGAGAAATGAGGGTTCAGGAACGTATTTGGTTGGTGAGAACCAAGGCAGGACTCAGTCCTAAGGATCAGACTGAAACCCAATCTCTGAAACACTGAGATTCTGAGGTTAGAGCAGAACTGGGAATAAACTGCATCAATAGTAAAGCAGTACATTACCAACTTCATATTTTCCCTCCAGGAAATTGCATGGAGTCTGGAGGGGTCAGAAGCTGCAGTCAGAGTATAGGTGGTTCTATCTGAGAAGGTTATAGGGTGCAATTACCATGCTCTGATGTTGTGTGATAGGATAAAGGAGCAGGCCAACAATTATCTCCATCTTTTGACAGATGTATCACACTAGGCAAAAAAATTATTTCCTGTTTCCTTGACTTTAGTCAAACCTCCCAAAGCTATGGGAATTCTGAATGTAAGATTCAAAATGACTGGTGGATAGGATAGCTTTTCCTTTAGTCTACAAATTTCTAGTCAAATGATGTGGCCCAATGTGTCCCATCAAATGAATGATCAGATCTTTTCATAACATAGGACTTTCCTTTCTTTGTATTTCAGCATCAATGGGGCTTTACTACTGGGTTAGTCTGAGTTAAAACTGCATTTAAATTCTTACTGGAAGGATCAATCACATTTAAAGAAAATGGTGTGCCAGAGATTGATATTTGTCCCAATAGCCATTCTCCCCTTCATCTTACTGATGATTCAAATTTCTAATTTTTAGCTAGGCGCACAGCCACCCAGAACAAAGGCTATATTTCCCAGCCATTCTTAGGGCTTGATGTGGGTACATGGCTAAATTCTGGTCAATAGAATGCATGCAGATGGGAGGTACGCCAGTTCCTAAGAAGAAAGGGATATTCCCATCTCCCCTTACGCCTCCCCACTATTTGCTGGCTGGACTGGGACAAGGTGATGAGCCATCTTGGACCATGCAGTTGAAGGCAACACTCTAGGGATGGCAAAGAAAGGAGACTGAATAGCTGAATCCGTGGCCCAGTTAATATAAGTTGTAAATCAATATTTTAGAGACTCTCCAGGACAAGGTTGAAGCATGCTGCTGCGTGAGTTAAAAAGTTAGAAATGACTTTGGAAGAGATGTTTCCCAAGGGAAGGAGACACAACTGGGGATTTGGTCTTCTCTATCACTGAAGAGCTGACTGAGGAAGGTTAAAGGGTAGAGAAAGAGTATGTTTTCTTTTATTCACTTCTTTTCTGCTATGAACACTCCATTCCTGAGCATCATTACAGAGTCATATTTACCTTTGTAGGGGGTCTAGACTCTGAATTTCATTATCAAACTTCCCATTTCTTTACATTGACTGGAGCCTAAGGTGCTCACCCAAACTAGGCCACTTCTTTGTTACCACTGCCCTCAACAGAAGAAAAAAATTATTGACCCAACACATGCAGCTCTGCTTCTTTCCCCTCCTCTTCTCCTGGTTAACTCCTAATTACTCATCACAAGTTAGCTGAATTTTCCACAAGGAAGACTTCACTGATTAAGCCTAGATTCCTGCTATATGCTCTCATAGTAAACCCTACTTCCTTTATCATAGCACTAATCACACTTTACTTAAAATAGCTTGATCCTCAAAGGGGTGATACATTCCATGGAGCACAGACTGGGTCTGTCTTGCTCTCTGTTGAATTCCTAATACTCAGTGTAGTACTTGCACACTTGTGCACATTGGTTGAATGAATGATTGGATAAATCAGATGGCTGGCTGTAAAGTAAGGAGGGGCTAATCTCCTGCAGGTTCTGCCTGGCAGTCAATGTTCTTATGATACAACTTAGCTGCCTAAGGCACTTTCCTGTCATGTCCTACCTAGGATGATCTACTGAAAACCGCCTCTGAGCCCATCTTCCCTTCCACTTTCTTACAGAAAACTTAACCAGTCTCCTGTGCCACTCCCTCAGATGCTTGATCTGTGCTCATATGCTGAGCGTTATAAAAGGCAATTTAGGCACTGCTAGGCTAATATGGTAATCATTGGGTTGTTTTGCCAACTTTGAATTTTTAATGAATAGCTTGACAGTGAAGTAAATGATTTGAAAAAAGTGATCTATATTTAAAGATATATCATTTTCATTGGCAGTGGTAAATAGCACCATCATCTTTTATTTCCCAAAGACTCTAGAAATATAATTTTCAATATTTTCATTATATGAGGCTATTTTGATTCTTTTCAGAAGTACTGAGGAAAAGAAGGCTTGAGATAATGCTAGAGTTTCCTCCTGGGCTCTGATGAAACCTCCTGTTTGTTTGTTTGTTTGTTTGTTCGGCAAGTGGTGTGTACCATTTCCAGCTTGGCTCATAAAATCTGCTTTGCATGCACCTTCAGACTCTTCTCCTTCCAGCCGTCTGGGATGGTAACCTATCTTCCCCACCCCAAGAGCGACCTTAGAAGCCATGCTTTGAACATGCGAGAGCTGCTGTCAACCCGGATCCCTGAATTACACCCACTCCCATGTTCACCTCTGAAATGGTGGGAGAACATTCTGCATTGGTCTTGCATTTCTGTAGATCTTCTCAGCAGAGGTACTGTTAGCTTTTGTTCTAGACTATATTTTTTTAATTAAACCTTTTATTTTGAGGTAATTGAAGATTCACATGAAGTTGTAAGAAATAATACAGAGAGGTCCCATGTACTGTTTACTCAGGTTTTCCAGTGGTAACATCACGTAGAACCACAACCACAGTGCATATCACAACCAGGATATTGATATTGGTATTGATGCAACCCATCCATCTTTTTCAGATGTGCCCAATTTTGCTTGTACTCATTTGCGTGTATGTATGTGTGTGCGTGTGTGTGTGTGTGTGTGTATTTAAGTCTATGAAATTTTACTACATTTGTAGGTTCATGTGTGCTCCACCACCATCAAGATACAGAAATGGGTCCATCATCACAAAGATCTCTCGTGTTGCCTTTATACCCCCATTCCCCGTCCTCTCTCCTCCACCCCTAAAACCTAGCAATATGTTCTCCATCTCTACTCTTCTGTTGTGTCAAGAATGCTACATAAAATGTAACTGTACAGTATGTAACTTTTGGGGATTGACTTTTTTGATTCAGCATAATTTTCTTGCAATTTATCCAAGCTGTTGCATGTATGAAGAGTTTGTTCCTTCTTAGTGCTGAGTAGTCTTCCATGATATGAATGTACATCAATTCATCACACCACCCACCCATTGAAGAACATGTGAGTTCTTTCCAGTTTTGGCTATTACAAAGAAAGCTGGTATGCACGTTCGTGTACAGGTGTTTGTATAAACATGTTTTCATTTCTCCTAACTATATGCCCAAGAATACAATTGCTGACTTGTATGATAATTGCATAGTTAGTTTCGTGGAAGATTGCCATATTCACTTCCAGAGTGGCTTGACCACTTTGTATTTCTACCAGCAGTGTATGAGTGATCCGGTCTCTCTGCACTGTTGCCAGCATTTGGTGATACCACTATTTTGTGTATTAAGCATTCTGCCAGGTATGTGTGATATCTCACCCTGGTTTTAATTTGCATTTCCCCAGTGGCTAATGGTGCTGAACATATTTTCATGTATTTATTCACCATCTGTATATCGTCTTCAGTGAAATTTGTTTGTGTCTTTCACTCATTTTCCAATTGGATTTTTTTTTTTTTTTTACTGATAAGTTTTGAGAATTCTTTATATATTCTGGATGCTAGTCCTTTGCTGGATATACGACTAGCAAATGTTTCCTCCCAGCATGTAGCTTGTCTCATCAATTTTTTATATTTATGTTTTTACAAAAAATTTCTTAAAATTCTCCTTTAATTGAATGAAGGACTTTGGCAGAAAGGAGAAGATTTAAGACATTTCTGTTCCAAATAAGCCAATTTTAAGGCACACAATGAAAACAGTATTACTGAAACTGTACACATTTCTTCACTTAACTAACTTCATGATATTTTGGAAATATATAATTGGAAATTTTGGATGACCTTCCATCAAATGTTCCATCCCTAAACCTAAACACTGGGTGTTTTACAGTATTCATTACTCAGATGATTTTTTTTTTTCCTACTGTCCTCTCAACACACTTTGGGGATTCTGGACTTTTTATCTTTTGCTATTGTCATTGCCTTTGCCAAACACAACTCCCTTCCTCCTCCCCATTCATCCATCTGTGCTCTGGGAATGAATGCAACGGACTGAGATGGGGGTGCAGATGAGAGGAACAAGAGACCCAGGTGGGTGCCTGCTTAGGGACTAGCTTTGCGGTCCAGCGAGAGACCACCCCACCTGAACTCAGGAAGTGACTCTGGGGGTGAAATGGTGAACCACAATTCTGGGAGGAGACACGATTGACAGAGGGGTTTTGGCCTATAGGAGGTTATCAAGAAACCCCTCAACAAGAGAAATTAGGGCCTTGCTTTGAGAGAAAGAAGTGACACACTAAGTTTTCAGCTCTGTTTCTCTCACCTTCTCTCTTTCCCTTCCTGGATGCGGAGGCCCTGGCACAGAGCAGGCTGTGGAGTCCGCGCTGCCCACCGCTCCACGTTCTCCCCCACCCTCCGCTTTCGGGGATGCCTTCGACCCCGTCGCTCCTCCAGCTAGACAGCTGTCCTCGAGCTCGAAGCTACCTACGAGGAGGGCATGGACTACTCTAAAGGCATCTGTCCTTCTCCCTTCCCCTTTTCCACTCCAGAAGCGGGCAGCATTGCTTCTGCCACTGCCGCTGCCTAGGCCTATTACAGCTAACAGGCTGGCCTGACTTGACCTCTTGCTAATAACGTTCGAAAGGTGACAACTCCCTTTGTCCTCAGTCTTCTATGCATATAGCAGCGTGTGGCCTATAAACGCAGGGATAATGGAGCTATAGATCCACATCGCACCATAATCCTAAAGCATCCCACAGATGACATACCTCCCAACAGCAGTTAACGCAGGGAGGTACTACGCAGGCCCGATCTCGATTCAAATAACTGGGGGCCATACTAGCATCCGTTCCTGGATAAATAATAGATTTTTATGATGCTTTTAGACAAAAATTTCTCTTTTCTATTTTTTACTGTTTATTCTCCCCCACCCCCAACCCGCCCTCACCCTGGTCTACATAGCTTTCTCTTTAAACGGAAACATAAGTCTGCCATTTAATAAAATCCCAATAATGATCCTTCTTGAAAGGACAAGGGCTAATAATCACTCCTCGTTTAACATTCCAGTCACGTGATGATGAAGGAGCCTAAATCAGTTAAACAGCAAAATACAGCACAACTAATTTTCATGTAAAGGGGGGTGATTGCCTTTTTTTTAAAACCATTGTGATTTTTTTAAGCTGTTCAAGCCCAAATATCCTTGTCTATCAGTTTATGAATTATTAATAAAAAAAAAAAGAAGAGAAAAGAGGCTTTCTTTTTCTAAATATCATCTGCTAAACCACCAAGGCCTGAAGAGGCTCACACTGATTTCTGATTTACATAGTCCCAGTTGGAAGTTAATGACGACCGCTGAGCCACCTTTCAACATGCAGATAAACCTTCATGTATTTAAAAGCAGGGAATCTGTGCTTGTTCCTGGCAAATTATTCATCTAAGATCTGAAGTTTCTGACACCGCCTGCGTCAGATAAACTGTCACCCAAATTGCAAACTAATTAGTGATTCAAACATTTTCGAGCTGATTGATGACAGAATAATTTACGCTTGTTTCTCAGTTTCCAGCTGGCACGGGCTGCTGACTGGAGCCCTAATTAATGCGAGTACATCAGTCATGTTCTGCCAAGGCAGCACGTACAATTAAAAGGCAGTTTAAATGGAATATCACATTAAAAAGGCTGGGAGATGCAAATGTGAGGAAACAGTGCTTTAGGAAGAAATGACAACAAAAACCCACAAACCAAAACAGAATGGAAAAAAGATTTTTTTTTTTTAATGGAGAAGTAAATTGTACTCTGCATTGAGTATTTAACAAAAAAATAACCAAGAGGAGCCAGACTGGGCATACGAAATATTTTTATATTTAAGGAGTTTTATTGAGATGAGTGTTTATTGCTCTTTTTAGTGCCAACAGTTTGGATAATAGCCCTTTGAATTTGTTCCTGGAACAAAGGGGGCCTCCTCCCCCTCCTTCATCCTCAGCAGTGTTTGGATGGGTGGGAGTCCTTGTAGGCCTCAGATTGGTCCTGCTTCCTGGACCCATCCCAGTTCTGTTTTTTAGGCTGAGCTCATATTGCTTTTTTCTGCTGATGGCTTTGGTCTCTGCAGATCTCCTTTTGCACTTTGGTCTACCCCACACCCTTGACACTTAGGACTGCCTTGCATTATTTAATTTTTTTTTAATAGACTTTATTTTTTAGGTTCACAACAAAATTGAACAGAAAGTACAAGTTCCCCAGATATCCTCTGCTCCCCCTCCACCTGCACAGTCCCCCACACGATCAACACCCCACACCAGAGTGCTACATTTGTTACCACTGATGGGCCTACATTGACACATCGTTACCACGCAAAGTCTATTAAGGGTTCACTCCATGTTGTATATTCTGTGGGTTTAGACAAATAGACCATGACATATATCTCCATGGTTGCAGCATATACGAAATGGCTTCAGCTGCCCTGAAATTCCTCTGTGCTCTGCCTATGCATCTCTCCTTCACCGCTTCCCCCTGGCAACCACTGATCTTTTTACTGTGTCTATAGTTTTGCCTTTGCCAGAATGTCATATAGTTGGAATCATACAGTATGTAGCATTTTCAGATTGTTTTCTTTCACTTAGTAATATGCATTTAAAGATCCTCCATGTCTTTTCATGGCTTGATAGCTCCTTTCTTCTTAGTGCTGAATACTATTCCATGGTCTTAGACGGACCACAGTTTATCCATTCACCTAGTGAGGGACATCTTGGTTGCTTCCAAGTTTTGGTGACTCTTAATAAAGATGTGTTAAATATATGCATGTGGCTTTTCGTGTGAATATAAGTTTTCGACTCCTTTGCATAAACACTAAAGAGCACAATTGCTGGATTGGTTCACTTTTAACATGCACACACATTACTCTCTCTTTGAGACTGCAAGCTGCTTGAGGGCAAGGAACATGTGTCGTATCTCTTCATATCTCTCTGCGTTTCCAGCAGAGCGTAGTATGATGTTTCACACAGAATAACAATACCACATTATTTTATAATTTCTGGTTAATGAGCTTTCCTATAGCTTCTCCTTCTCCTCCATCTTTCTTATATTTCGTGATTGCTTTAACAGCCCAAGAGCATGACTCAGTGTTTTCATATGCATACAATCATACTCATGACAATTTGTACTGTGGGTACAATTATTGCTTTCTGCTTTTGATAAAGAGACAGACTCAGAAGTTAAGTAAATTGCCCAAGACCACACAATGAGTGAGTGAGAGACCTGGGCCTCTTAACACTGTCTAGATCACCTTTCTTTTGAGGCTGCAGACTTCTCTTTGCCCTCCTAGGATTCTGAGGCTCCGGGGCTCGTTAGTGGCCAAGCCAGGGCTGGAAATCAGATCTTCAGACTACTACTAATCCATTACCTGTTCAGGTATTTATCCTGAGCAGACGAGGAGCGTCTATTTAGTTCATGCACAGGCTTCTACTCTATTCAGGACTCTTTTCTGCACTTCAGCAGAAAGTTGAATCTCATTCTACAAATAATTAGTGAATACCTATTCTAGGCACAGAACTTGGCTCTGGGGACACTATTGCAGACAAGTATGAAGGCCTACTCTGTGAACCTACTGTTCAGAAGGAGAGACAGACCTTGTGATGCCTTCAGACAGAAGGACTTACACCAGCAGTCCCCAGGTTCTCGGGCCTGAAATCCTAGACTGTATTATATACCATTGCCCTTCCTGGATCTCCAGCTCACAGATGGCAGATTGCGGGGCTTCTTGGTCTTCATAACTGCGTGAGCCAATTTTTATAATGAGTCTCTTCTTTTGTCTCTCTCTCTCTCCCCTATCTGTTCTGTTTCTCTGGAGAACTGTGAGTAACACACACATAACTTGTATATTAATAAACGGTTAGTGAATTATGACTGTGACAGGTGTTAATAAGCGGAGCGTGCAGTGACTGGGTGAAATGGGAAAGGAGTGTTTAACCTACTGGCATCGTGAGAAAGTGACTTTGCAGCAGGGGCCTGAAAAGGGGTAGAGACTCAGGCGGGAGCATACTCGGAGGCTGAGAGTGATGGCCTCTTACTTACATCCATGCTCAGAGGCAACAGAAGGGAACTTAGGAGAGAGGAGGGAGAGATGCCTAATCATGGATTAGAATTCCAAAATCTGTGGAAGGTGTGACTTTGTAGAGCCAGTAATCCCCTATGGAGGAAGTAGGTACATACCCATTTGAGGCCCACAGATCATCTCCTTTCTCCAAAAATTCCAAGGCAAGAACATGTCATGGAAATCAGTCTCTCTAGGTGGACCCAGCCCGGAATGGACAGGCAACTCAGGGTTCTCCTGAATGTCACTTGCTACATTCTGCCTAGTGTCCTATTATGTCCAGAGAGCAGAGAACCCATGGCAACTGTAATGGGCAGTGATTGATTACTTTTTTTTAGCCTTTAAAAAACTATGTTATATAAAATGTAACAAGCATACAGAAAAATACCAAAAAAAAAAAAAAAAAAACAACCCATAATAAATGGATATTTACTGCTCAACCATCTAATAAAAACATGTTATAATTTTGCCTCTCTCTCTCTCTGTTTTAAAGAAATAACCATGAGATTATAGCTAAGGTGCAACACCCCTTAGGGTGCCCTCTTCCTCCCTTCTCAGAGGTAACTATCATCTGAACCTGATCTCTGTGGGTTTTTTTTTTAAGCTGTTTTTTTTTAATGTTTACTTTGTTTTTACTTTAAACTTATATTTATAATTTGACTATATAAAAGTATCTATGAAAATTTATAATTCTGTGCATTAAAATTTTAAATAAATGGTATGCCACTGTGCATTCTTTTTGCAATTGCTTTTTAATTCACCATTATGCTTTTGAGATGTATCTAGATACAAGTGGTTAATTCATTTTAACTCATAATTTTACACACATGAATAATCCCTAGTTCTATTATCCAGTTCCCTACTAATTGTGGCTGTTTCTACTTTTCTCTGTTACAAACAGGGCTGTAGTTAACATCTTCGGAGACCCCTTATGCTCGTATGTGAGAATTCCTTTAGGGTGCATTTCTAGAAATGGAATTGCTGGGTGTAAGATATGCATGCATGGAGTCAGCTTGACTAGGAATTACCAAATTGTTTTCCAAAGTGGTAATACACATTACACACTCACTAGCAAGAAAGTTCGTGCTTTCCTACATTTTTGCCTTGATTTGAGATTTTAAAGTTTTGCCAGTCTTTTGGGTGTGACATGATCTCATTGTTGCTTTACTTGCATTTCCTTGATTATTGGTAAGGTAGAGCCCATTTTCATACATTTATTGGACATGTAGATTTTGTCTTTGGTGAATTGCCTCTGCACATCCTTTTTCTATATTCTTATTATATTAGTATATTTATCTTTTTTGACTGACTTGTAATCCTGTATCTATTTTGGATACTGATTCCTTATCAACAAATGTCTTCTTCTAGTATGCAACTTGTCTCTTAACTTTGTTAAAAGAATTAGGGTGTGAGTAACTGAGTTTTCCCCAATCTCATGGAGCATATATTTTCAGGAGCAGTATTTTTTCAACATCATTTTCTCAGTGGTTTCTATAATTGGCCCCACAATGCTCGCATACCTGAAACTTTTTGTAATTTCTATTTTGGAATTGCATTCAAAATCAATTAAAAAAGAAAATGAATTTTGTTCCTTCAGAGCAGGGGGTCAACAAATTTTTCTATGAAGGGCCAGATAGTAAATATTCAAAATTTTGCCAGCCGAGTGGCAACTACTCAATTCTGCTCGTGTGGTGCATGAGAGCCGCCATAGATGGTGTGTAAACAGTGAGCATGGCTGGGTTCCAATAAAGCTTTATCTATGAAGACAGGCTGTGTGTGGACTTGATTACAGTCACATGTTAATTTTGATTAGTAACTTTATGGCTTAATTAATTGTGTAAAACAGATTTTTGTAGTTTGATTAATCTTCAGTTACAAAATTTGGTATCAAATGTCATTTTCTTGTTGCCAATATTTACCCTGAACGATAAAGAGCCACCTCTACTGAGAACATGAACATTCGAAATAAAGTACAATAGGATACAAAGGAAATAAAATCAAACAGCTGGAAACATTTGAGCTGTTTCAGTGGAATCATTTTTGAATCTTCAGAGCTGACTAAATTCTATAAACACACCCCCAAATCTCACTGACTTAGCACAGTAAGCTTATTCCTGCCTTTCCTAGCAGTTCAGTGCTGATTGAAGGGGCCAGAGGGATGTACTCTGCTCCATGCAGTCATTTAGGGATCCAGTTTCTTTCCCTTTAGAGGCTCAGTCACTTTTTGGTGGTTTGAGGATCTCCAGCAGATTGTGTGTGGGGGGCCAACAGTTGAGGAAAGAGAGGGACTATAGGTGACTGTGCTGAGAGATTACTGGGAGGCCTGGAGGGGGCATGGTTCCCTTCTGTCCACACTTCATTGGCCAGAGCTCAGTCACACGGCCACATGTAGCTGCAGTGGATGCTGGGAAAAGTAGTCTAGTCATAAGGTCAGGAAGGAGAAGAAACGGGTTCAGGGTGAACATCTAGCCAGTCTCTAATATATCCTGTACAGGTATGAGTGCAGGGCCTTTGAGGGGTAAAAGTTACTGTGTGTGTGTGTGAGTTAAGTGAACATATTACTATATAACCACATTTTAAAACTAATAAATGGTCAAGAGTCTGAGTACTAAGGGCCAGATTAACATGTATGCCTGTATTTTCTGATGAACGTAAATGCTTCATTGGTTTGTCCTAGTGCATGCCAAATGTAGGAAAGGAAGTAATGTATAACTGCCAGAGTTTTACCTCATGTCCTTCTGAAAGAGAGTCAACATTTCTAGATGTTTACCCTGACCAATTTAATTTTAGGTAAGAATGACGTAAGGTGAATCTCTAACTGACCAATGTTATTTTATAAAGATTGCCAGAACTATGCCCAGCGTAAGGTGTGTGTATGGCAGTTTAAGAAAATCACAGTTTTTCTGGGCAATGTATGGCTTTGAAGCTGGACAACCATCTTTTTTGGAAGTAGGCGATTTGTGTGCACCAGGGTAAAAGTATCCCTGTTAAAGGTCTCTAGGAGATTCTAAAGTAGAAAAATCAGAGGATTTTTAATTTCTGGCTTCTATAAAAAGTATCTGTGAGAAATTGGGTAAGTTTTTGCTTCTCTCTGAGCTTCAGGGTTTTGTTTTGTAAAATGGAGATAATATCAACCTTGAAGGGCTATCGTGAGAGTTAAATTAGAAAATGTATGTGGAAGTAGGTATTCTACAAATTACAGCTCCCTTCCCTGCCTCTACTGCTCGCTTAGTCATTGACTAGTTGTTTGAAACTGTCTTTACCTTTCTGTGCTCAGTTTTTTTATGTGTAGAATGAAAGCACTGGGTTAAATAGTGCCTAAATTCATTTCAGCTCTACAATTCATGGACAATGTATGAGAGTTTTATATACATGACTTTGGCTCAATTGGTGTATTCTGGGATAAAAATAGAATTTTGAGAATAAGGTCATCCCTGAAAAATACCTTTTATGATCTTGTGTGTGTATGTATGTGTGTGTGCATGTATAAGGCAGAGTAAAGAAAGACAAAGAAGCCGAGAGCGCACTAACCCTGATTTTCAGTTACTGTATAAACTAGGATGAGGATATAAGATAGACTGCAAGTCTCCAACTCCATGCCTTTTTATATCCTCCCCTTTGAATATTCACTGAACTTGAACATCTCTTATGACACTGATCTTGCTTTATCTGTCCTTAAAATACTTGTACACATCCTGTTCCTCTCCTAGATAGTACTTTCCTGAGGAGTAGAGCCTGTGTACTATCTGGTCACAGTAATAGATCCTTCCACAGTGACTGATATAATCGGGTTTGGCAAACTTTTTTTCTGTAAAGGGCCAGGTAGTAAATTCTTTTGACTTTGCAGGCCAAAACTATTGTCACAGCTACTCAGCTCTGCTGTTGTAGCTCAAAGCCACAAGCAAGTACATAAATGAAAGAGGATGGTGGTGTTCCAAAACAACAACAAAAACAACAACAAACCCTTATTTATGGGCATTGAAATTTGATTTTCATATAATTCTCATGTAATAGTCTTCTTATTCTGATTTATTTTTAAGCTTTCAAAAAATGTAAAAATCATTTTTAGCTCTTTGGGTTGTATAAAAACTGGCAGCAAGCTGGATATGGCCCACAGGTGATAGTTTGCTGACCCCTGTTGTAAGCTGTAAATTCTTATTAGTGTTTGTGACTGAATTCAATTAAGTTTGGATTTATGTATAAATTTTTATTTTCAAAAAATGGCATGTAAGATGATATTCTCTCCCTATCCCGTTAGATCCAAGATTTCTTACAAGTGACTCAGATATCTACAGATTATCAACTCAGAAATAGAAAGAATATATTCATATAATTTTTGCAAACAATAAGAGCAATTACCAGTGACTATAATAAGCTTTTCTCATGAATATAACAAGAGTGGGTGTTGGGTTTAGCTTTTATGTAGCTGATGAAGTGAAAAATATTAAGTATTAATGTTATGATAGAACAGAAAGAGAGTAGACTTTGGTGTCTGGAATAGAATCCTAGTTCTATTTCTTGCCAACTATGTTCTTGGGGAAGCTACTTAACTTTTCTGAGTCTCTGTTTCTTGTCTGCTATGTGAGGATGATAATACTCTTCTTACAGAATCAGTTGGAGTTAGAGCTAATATATATGAGCATCTGACACAGTTCCTAAAGCATGATTCATTTTTAATAAATATTACTTAACATTATCATTCTCTCTTTTGCTCCTTCTGAAGAGTGAATAACTTGAGATCCCAGTAGTCTTAAACATCTCTGCACAATAAGAACAGGTATTGAGAATTCCCTGTGGATATTGGAACCTAGAATGCAAACATGGGAGGGTTTCATGACTTTGTTTTTATAACTTGCCGTCATATGCCACTCCATCCAAGCAGAGCTTGGCACTTAGGTAAGCTGAAGGGAGACACTACAGCCATACTGAAAACAAATTAATTTGGAGAACAAAAGCAGACAACCTTCTCTGTTATGAACAAAGTCTTGGTTCTCATCTATTGTCAACTACTAGAGGATTTCTTGAACCCAAGAACTCTATGCTTTTGTATTTCTCAGAAAAAAAATGGAAATTAAAAAGAATGTATGGTTGGAAAAAAAAAAAAAAAGAATGTATGGTTGGGCTTCCCTGGTGGTGCAGTGGTTGAGAATCCTCCTACCAATGCAGGGGACGTGGGTTCGATCCCTGGGCCAGGAAGATCCCACATGCTGCGAAGCAACTAAGCCCGCATGCCACAACTACTGAGCCTGTGTTCTAGAGCCTGGGAGCCACACCTATTGAGCCCACAAGCTGCAACTACTGAGGCACACACGCCTAAAGCCTGTGCTCCACAAAAAGAGAAGCTACCACAATGAGAAACCTGTGCACCGGAAAGAAAAGTAGCCCTCACTCACCACAACTAGAGAAAGCCTGTGCCCAGCAACGAAGACCCAACACAGCCAAATAAATAAGTAAATAAATTAATAAATCTTTAAAAAAAAAGAATGCATGGTTGATATAGGAAAATGCACTAAATGGGAAATCTATAGTGACTAGAAAGAGTTGTGAAAATTTTGAGATCAAAGTATACTCCATTAATTGGGGATATAAATCAATTCTTTACACTTAAAAATAACTTATTGCAGGCAAACTCATGCTGAATTGTGATGCAGCTGCCCTGAATCCGGCTGCACTCAGCTCTCTGCTTAGCTAATGTGCAAACCCAGTTGCTGGGGGTTTACAGGGTGGGAGTGATTCTGAGAGTGAACAGCTGCTTTGATAGCAGGTTGTGGGAAATGCCACCACAGGAGGGTCAACCTGTATGACTCATCTAGGTCAAAACACAAATCAAAAGGAAGGCAGGTTGGCTTATAGAAGGAGTCAATTTACTCATTAGAATGTACCATACTGTTTACGGTTTTAAAACATTTGTGGCCAAAAAGTTTGATTATTAATTGTCTAGTTACAACAACATTTTTCCTGAACCCACTCAAAGTATCTGGTGAATGAAATGTTTGCTGCCTGCATTTACCATGCCCTCTTTTGGATAGGATGGATGTGTTCTGTTTTTTCTATAATCATGTAGTATAGAGCTTTGGGTAGAGGTTTACATTTATAAAGTACAATTAATTTCAACTCAACAGATGTTTATTTAGCATCTGTTATGGTTGAATTATGCCTTCCCAAAGACACTGAAGTCCTAACACCTAGTACCTATGAACGTGACCTTGTTTGGAAACAGGGTCTTTTCAGATGACCAAGTTAAGATGAGGTCATTAGGGTGGATCCCAACTCAAAGAGGAAATTTGGACATAGAGATAGACATGCACACAGAGAGAAAACCATGTGACCATAAAGGCAGAGACTGAAGTGATGCATCTACAAGCCAAGGAATGCCAAAGATTGCCAGTATACCACCGGAAGGTAGGAGGGAGCCATGAACAGGTTCTCTCTCACAGCCCTCAGATAAACCAATCCTTCCAACACCTTATCTCAGACTTCCAGCCTCCAGAACTGTGAGACAATATATTGCCCTTGTTTAAGTCACCACTTTGTGGTGCTTTGTCACAGCAGCCCTAGCAAATTAATACAGCATCTATGTGACAATACAAAAAAGATTCCTGTAAGTGTCATCATTGCTTGAACTTTGAAAATGGTGGTAGAACAGACTGGTTAAGCCACTGTGAGTTCTGGAAGAAAGACAAAGGCAAAGAGTTGTGCTCTTTAGTTTGCAATAGGCAAGGCAAAAGACTAGACCTGAAACATCTACAGAAGAGTATGGAAGCTGCGGATCCAACCGGTAAGACAGCATAATTTCTTAAAAGTTTAAAATTAGGTAAAAGAGTAGTAGTGACCAAATCATTTTTTGATTAGGTCACATTCACGAGATGGAGATGAAGGCAATAGTTGTTTTTGATTAAGGATAAAGAGTAAGAGAACAGAATTTTTTCATAGCTCTAATCATGATGAGGTAGACACAGTTCATGTTATGTGAGTCAATTTTTATTCCTCTAGAAATTTTAGTAAATAGTGCCAAACATATTTTTATAACCAAGAAGATACTAAAAGAACCCACTTGAATTAAAATGTGCTTTTCTCCATCACTGTTCATCATGCCCACTGCATGTGTAACCTGATTCACCTTTTCAGAGAAGCAGATTCTTGTTGCATTAACATAAGATCATGGCATTTTTGTTTGTTTGTTTTTTACCAGAAATAGCTTGTATTTCAAATTCTTGATGCATTTTTGAGGAAGCTAAAATTCCTGGAATTAGAAATAGAGTTAGGTACTCAGGTAAAGGTGCAGATGAATGGGCCTCACCACAATAAAGAGCCTGGACTTGATTGCCTGGTTCACTTCGTGGGGTTGATATTCACAAAAGGAGAAGACAACCAACATGGATTTCCATGCGTCTAGGGTGTCTGGGGACCCAGCCAAATGGGGTAAAGCAGGAGAGGAGATGGGAGGATGGCCCCAGCTTTCCGTCAATTCAACTTCAATTGTCTTCCCTCTTGCACTCTTGCAATTTCACTGACTGGCAAGTCTAACCTGCTAGAGTTTCTGTGTTTTTGTCTTCAGAACTGCCTTTCAGAGTCTACACTGAAAAAAATGACAGAAAGGGCGCCTATTCACAAGACAGAAAAAAAAAAAATCACTCGTGATTCTCAGGAGGCTTGTTTGTCCAAGTGTACAAGGCTGATGAGGTGTTTGCCTCTGAAACACTCTGCAGTAGCCAACGGGGGTGAAATGTGACTCATAACAGCACTTGAACTCTGGCTCACCAGTGCGCAATGCCAACACGTTTGTGGAAAGAGAGAAGCATGTGGAGCTTCTGCAGCCAGGCCCTCCAATTCCAGAGCCCCTTCTGCTGCCTTACAGATGACTTTGGCATTACTGGCTGTTCCTCTGGGCAACCTGCACTTCTATGGAGCGTGCTCTAGGAATGGGGTCTTTGTGGGAAGCAGAATGGGAAACGATGGGTTACATAAAGTTAGGTAGAGAAAGATGCAAGAAATAATTGTGAACCAGCCTAACCAGCAACCAGGCTTTTCCTTCTAAAGCCACCTGTATTAAGGACTCTATCTTAAGAAGGTGAGCTTTTCTTTGAGGCAATTACCTGCCCCCCACTTTGGTTTCTTCACTTTTCTTTACAGGCTTCCCCTGTGCTGACTGTTTATTGCCAGAGGCAATTTTCATAATGCTTGTTAAGCCACTTACCTCAAAGCCTTTCCCAATGACAGCTGATTATCTCCCTGGTATATATCTATAGTGCCCTGTCAGCAGAGCTGGCTGTCCCTCCTTCTGCCACCTTAGTGACATCCTGTACTCAGTGTTAGGATTCATAAAACTGCTACTCACAGGAGCTTTTATTATGAAAATTAAACTCATAAGGTGATGGTATTTGTATGCCCACCATAAGCTCTTAAAAATGTTTTCAAACATGTTTTCTAAATGTTTTACCAATAATAAAAATGCACACCATTTGAAAGCTGCACTTTAATCAATTGTATTTTCTTGAGCTATAACCGCTAAAGTTACAGCTTTTCTTTTCAACTTGTCATCTTTCCTAACTTTCAGTGGGCACTGGGGGAAAAGTGCATATGAAATGCGCAGGTTCCACAAATAATTCGGTAGGAAGGTAAAGCAACTCACTTCATTTTACAAAGATGGGATATCACATTAAAACCAGAGTTTTTATCCTTTTACTGAAATGAAAGTGTTGTATGTATAGAGGTGGAAATAAGTGAATGAAGGAAGAAATGAATGAATGAGTTAATCTAAAGGAGCCAGCTGGACCTCCTGTATAGATTGGTTTAAGTTAATACTTTTGAAGTTGCTTTAAATCTCTCAAGGACTCCTAGGAGCCTGGTTGATGGTATGAAGTACTAAAGTGTTCTGGTGGTACTTAAGCACTAATGTAATTTCTAGAGTCTACTACAAGCTGTTACCAGGAATTCACATGGAGGAGTAACTTCTATCCTCTCTCCTGTGTGAGCTGAGGTTATGAGCTGATTACACTGGCACCGCATGACCTTGGAGAAGTCCTGATACGGGTCTCACAAATGTACAAGAAAGTATCAACAAACACAGACTGGTTTGAAGGTGTAAAAAAAGACTGTCTTCAACCATGTTATTTTGCAAATAATTAAATTTAGGAGAATATATAGTTTCGGAGCAGTTGTTTGCAAAATAAACAGTATTTTCCACTTTGCTCTCCCCCACTAGTGTGTGTTTGTAGACACAACTGAAGTGCCTGCATATGTGGCTCACAGAGAAGGAGGCAATGGCTGACGGTGAGAGGCCTTTAAGTGTCTATTGCTGTGATGATAGACTAGCGCACTTGGAGAAGTGGCTTCCTAAAGAGACCCTCGTGGCTGGAGAGAGTGGCTGAACGCATTGTGTGGGGCACACCTGAACCATTCACTCTGACCAGGTTCACATCCCACAAAGACTGTGATCTGGCTGACTCGTCTAGGGGTATGGGCAAATATTTTGGAGATGGCAAAAATGATGGAGGAATCTGCTATGTGGAGAGTCAGACTCTCTTAACTCTTCTTTCTTGTGTTTTTTTCTCTCTCTCTCTCTCTCTCACACACAAATGTATTAGATGTGTAATAGACACATAAGGAATCACAAAAGTTCTTAAAGGTTAAGACTAATGATTTTCAAATTAATTTTAGCAGCAGAAAAATTATTCCCAGGTGAATTTTCACTCAGGACTTCTCAATATGAAAGAGGAAGAAGTGGAGCTCTGGCTGACAGTCCGAAAGCTTAACTGGCTTAGCCTCCTCCTTACCCCTGGCCCTGATCCCCCTCCCATCTCCAGGCCTCTGGAGCATCCCAGAGCTCGTATCCAAGAGAACGTCTCTATTTGGCTTTAAAAGGAAATAATCACCAATTATCTGTGGTCGATAACATTCACGCACTTAAACATTTCCATAAATAAACCTGGAGTGTTAGTCTTTGTGAAAAGTGGTGGGATGTCACCCCTTTCTAGCTCATGGACCTGGGTGATAGTTTTACATCACACAAACTTAATTCATGTCTTTTTGGAGCACATCAAGGCATCAGTTCTAATCAAAGATCTTAAGTCACATTTTCAGTTTAAAACATTTTTTTTTTTGGTTTTAGTATACATTTAAAAAAATCTGAAATAATTCTCAAATACAAAATTTTTTGCCTGGTGTAGGGGAATCATCAAGGCTTTGAATTAGGACTGTAGAAGTCCCATGAGAGTGGGCAAGCAGGTTATCATTTCTGACTTTTAGTTTCCTCAATTATAAAATGGAAATAGGCTGAATAATGCCCTCTCAAGACATCTACCTCCTAATCCCAGAACTATGACTATGTCAACTTTTATAGCAAAAGGGACTTCACAGATACGATTAAGTTAAGGATCTTGAGATGGGAAAATTCTTTGTAGGCCTTAAATGTAATCATATGTATCCTTATAAGATAGAGGCAGGGGAGATATTTGACTGCAGAAGAAGAAAGTTCAATGTGATCAAATGATGCAGCCACAAGCCAAGGAATGCCAGAAACCACCAGAAGCTGGAAGAGACAAGGAACAGATTCTCCACTGGATTCTTCAGAAGAAACCAGCCCTGCTGACACCTTGATTTTTAGCTCTGTAAAACTCATTTTAGACTTTAGGCCTCCACAACTGAACGATGATAAACGTTTGTTGTTTTCAGCCAGTAAGTTTGTAATTTTTTATAGCAGCAGTAGGAAATTAACACAATATTTATCATTGGTGTTTTTCGTGTGTGTGATGACTATAATGAAATCACACATTCACACGTGCAGAACGTCAGTGTACATAGTAGGTCATTCTTCCCTCTGAATGAAACGTACCTTAAAAAATAAATTCTGTTTGTACATTAAATTGCTGAATGCCTAGAGAAAGGAAGACTTAACTGCTCAACGGTTTGCCAAAAGATGACAAGGAAGTAAGTAATAAACAAGTCTTTAGATTTCCATGGGGGAGATCATGATTACGGAGACCTGGTTTTGTGGTGCTCATGAGCCCTGAGCTCTTTTCCTCATTGCTATTTTGGTGACTATTTTCTTGAATGCCATAGCCTACCCCCCTGGACTACATAGAGTTTACTGAACATCTTTTTTTTCCCAGCGGATGTACTTTCCTAGCTACATTTGGCAAGAGCTAATCTTAATATGAGTTTAAATTTCTGACTGAATGATGGCAGGAGGGGAAGAAAGCCGCCTCATGTCTCTCCATGACCCCTGAGGCCTTCCCAGGTGGTACCCTAAGAACTGTCTGCCTACATTTTGAGTTTGAAATAGAAAGGCTATTTGCAAATATGTGTGTATGGGTAATGCAAGTGAGTCCTCATTACATATTTTTAAAGTTGAAATCATATGAGAAAGGACTAACATTTGAAGGATATTAATGTTCTGTTTGGTGAAGCAGGAAATGAAATATTGTGGAAGAAAATTAGCTATTGGAGTAAGTTACGACATTCTCCATTATCAAGTGGGTAGTATATAATCATCTCTCTCGATTCCTTGAGATTGTTTAACCTTTGGGAGACTTGCTTACAACCATAAGCTTTTCTGGTCATCTTTATTGAAACACTGTAGGATGGAGGTGTAGAACTATTGATTCTTAATACATAAGCTTATTCCCTTAACAGGTAGTTTGCAATAGCAATCAGATCATTCCTCTCCAAGAAATAGCTTCAATATTCACTTTATGGATAGATTTCCTACATTTATAAATACAACAAAGGGGATATTCCCCTCAATGTTGACAGGCTTATTCAGTTGAAAGAACTGTGATATATAACATTAGCAAAGAGAGAAACTGTGGATAATAAGCATCCTTCATCTATTCCACAAAATTTGATAGCCTAGTATTTATTTAAAACAATTTATATTATAATTGTTACATTATAATCATTTCTTTCCCAAACTAGACTAACCAGTGTTGAACATTCTGTCTTGCTTCAGAATGTGAGCAAGATGAAGGCAAAGGTGGAGAAAAGTAGGTCATGCGTCGTTGCTGTGTTTTCCTTGGTGGAGGTATTTTTGTTTCTTTTTCTTTGGTGAGATGCGCAAAGGCGGCCTACCTCACCCTTCCAAATGCAGGTTATTTTGTAAAGAGAAATGGTCAGTTCAAATCCAGCCATTATTCTGTTCTCAAGCAGAATCAAAAGGTGAGTGTACAAGTTGAAGAAGAAATGAAGCCAAGGCCATTGGGGTTCTTTGAAAGGAGACCACACTGTTTACCTTTATTAACTCTTAACTAACTAATGAAATTCTGAGGGAAGAGTTCTTTGAGAAAAATTCTTTTTTAAAAGTGTAGGTGTAATTCATTTAACACCTTTGGGAGCTGTGAGACCACAAATCTCACAGCAGATTTTAAAAGTGACTCTTGAAGTATCTACTGAAAGACCAGTTTTTTTCTTTACTTTCCAAAATTTCCAGAGCAAATATTCAAAACCGCTTCTAACAGTTCTCAACTCCCCAGTTCCAGCAGAGCTTGGTTCCTGAATGTTTGTCATCTGAAGACCATGCCCTGTTTTCTTTTCTCTCAGTGCACTGCTTTGGGAAACCCATGACATTGACCTAATTCAGAGCAATATTTCAAGCTTTTAAAAATATTCCCCTTAAAGTTTTACGCATAATTAAAGTAAAAGTAAAATCATTTAGATTTTGCATACTTTGTATTTTATATTTTGTGTATTTTATTTTTTGAATTAATTTTATTTTAAATTATCCAATATTTTGAATAGTTTTTTGAATAGTTTTTGAATAGACACATATCCATTAAACACAGTTCAAAAGGCACTGGAAAGTAAATATACTTTTTACTTCTGTCCCCCAGGCACCTTAGTCCTCAGAAGTGAATATCTTTACCTATTCTTAGTGTAATCGTTCAAAGACATTTTATCCACAAACATATACTCATAAATTACAACATTAAATTCTATTTCACATCATTTTTTCACTTAAGACTTTATCTTGTAGATCATTCTAATCAGTACGCATAGAGCTACCTCCTTTTTAAAGCTGTATATTTCACTGTAAAGAAATACCATAATTTATTTACGGAATCCCCTATAGATACACCTCTAATTATTTATAATCCTTTGACACTGCAAACAACTCTGCAATAACCTTGCAAATACCTTATCTTATCCACATGGCAGTATTTTTAATAAGAGAAATACCTAGATGTGTATTTGCTGGGATTAAAGATACCTGTAGTTTAAATTCTGATAGATATTGACACATTGCTCTTCACAGAGATTGTATCAAGTTTTGATGTATGGAGAATTCTGTTCCACATGCTCTCATCAGCCTAGAGTTTTACCAAATTGTTTATTTGACCATACTGAAAAGTTGTATATTGGCATTTCTCTGTTTATGAGTGAGACTAAGCATTGCTTCATATCTTTGAGTAATTTGTATTTCTTTTTCTTGTGATCTGTCCTTCTACATCCTTTTCCCATGTTTCTATTGGATTGTTACTCTTATTGATTTGCAGGTATTCCTTACATATTAAGGACATTAGACCTTTGTGATATGAGTTGAAATTTTTTCTCACATTTTCAACTTTTGACTTTTCAGTGATATTTGCTATTTTCTTTAAAGTCTTAAAAAATATTTTGCCATACAGAAACTTCTGAGTTTTATATAGTTAAATTTATTTTTTTCTTTTACAGGTTCAGAATTTTGTGCATACTTAAAATGCTGCTCACTTTAATATTATTTAAAATAGTTTTCCATGCTTATTTCCAGAAATTAAAAAAAATTTTTCACTATAAATATTTAACACATTTGAAATTTAAATTGGTATAGGCATAACATCGACTTTTAGATAGTTCCATACCTGTTATTTTCTCTACAGTTTCCTATATTTATTCATTTATCTATTTTTGGCTGCACCACACAGCTTGCAGGATCTTAGTTCCCTGACCAGTGATCGAACCAGGCCCCCACTAGTGTACAATTTCCTTTAATTCTTTGATCATTTCTATAGTATTTCATTTGCCTTTTTTTCAGATCTTTGACCCCATATTTCTTACTGTGTTTTTAGAAATATCTATTCTCATTTATATTCCAAGTTAGCTTTCTTTTATGTGATTATTTTGTTTTTCTTATTTCTTGGGCTCTGCCTGTCCATGTTTCATTTTTTTTCCTATCTAGCTATAGCTTCTCTAATTTTTTAGTATATATCCTTTATGTTCTTGTGTTGTCTACGGTTTTTAAAAATTTCCTGTTGGTCTGTTCAATCACAATTGTCATAAATTCACAGCAGTGTCTCCTAGTGTGTTTTACCCATTTGCTATTTGTTTTTCCCATTACTGTCTTCATTTTATCCTCATAGTGTATTTGTATAATTCTTGTGCTTGCTCATTTTTGGTTATTACTTATTTTTGAATCAGGTGTGTTTACTGGAGGTTCATGTGGTGGGAGGAATAAAAATTATATTCTAGGCTACAAGAAAACCATTTAAAGTAGTTGGATATTGTGAGAACAAACAATTTCTCCAAGCCTTTACTTTTCCCAACCACATTTGACACTGCAGAACTACTCACAATGCCAAATTTTTCTTCTCCGCTAGCCTCACAAACAGAACGTGTCCTCCAAATATGAATGGCCAGTAAGTTTCTTGAGACTCAGTGCTAATTTTTTGCCAGGAAAATTATTGTCACCCCTTGTTCCAGACAGGAGATTTTGGTTTTCCCTCCTTGTTGGAGCCAATGATTTCAGGGCTCTGTTTCTTGAGGTTGTCTCTGGGATCTGCAAACATAGGCCTCCTCTCTCTGTGGCACCCTCCTGAACCTGCAGTGCAGTTGTTAGCCGTCTTGAATTTGTGACTTTGGGGTATAGGTGCCTCCAAAATTTGGCAAGGATGAGCTTGAGTTTTGGTTCCTCTGATTTCTCGTTGCTGTTCAATAATTTTGAAGAGGAGAAAGGTAAAACAACCATCTTTAATCAGCTATTTAAAAATTGGACTCAAAGATTGTGTTCTTGGCTACAAGAAACTCTGAAAGATACATAGTTGTGAGTGTAACTTATTTAGCCTATGGGTATTTTAAGGACCTTATACATACACTTATTAAGGTTCTCCAGAGAAACAGAATCAACAGAAGATCTTTCTCTCTTCTCTCTTTTCTCCCTCCCTCTCTTTCTCTCTCTCTCTCTCTCTATGGATGGATAGATAGATAGATGATAGATAGATAGATAGACAGATAGATAGATTGATTTATTAGAAGAAATTGGCTCATGTGATTATGGAAGCTGAGAAGTCCCATGATCTGCTATCTACAAGCTGATGACCTAGGAGAACCAGTGGTTTAGTTCTAGTCCAAGATTGAAAGCGTGAGAATCAGGACAGCTGATGGTATAAATTCTAGTCTGGGTGTAGGAGAATTTTAATTTCTCAGTTCAAAGTCAGTCAAAGAGAATGAATTCTCCCTTCCTCTGCCCTTTTTGTTTTATTCAGCCCACAGCAGGCTGGATGATGGACACCCACACTGGGGACGGCCACCTGTTTCACTCAATCTACTAACTCAAACGATAAACTCATTCAGAAACACCTTCATGAACACACCTAGAATAATGTTTAACCAAATATCTGGACATCCTGTGGCCCTGTCAGGTTGATATGTAAAATTAACCATCACATGTACCAACTTTATGTTATAACCCAAGGATTAGTATACAGGAAATTTGCATCAAAGATGGCCTGAAAGTCATTGCCATCAAACCCAGCTTTCTGACACTAGAGAGATTTCTCCTAATAACTTATTAGACTTACACCTGCCAATACTATCTTTATGAATCAACAAAATATCTTTATTCTTATTCATATGGTATATATACCCATTCTTCATCTCCTCACCTTGCAAGGTTATTTACAGATAACCTTTTATATTTTGTCTTAAGTTATTTTGGGGGTGAGTTAGGGTTTGGTCACCAAACTACTAATAATATCTTAAGGGTTTTGGTATTCAAAAAAAAAAAAAAAGTAAAACGTGGTATACCATTTTGACAAGATCGTCAAAGCTTACTTTAAACAGCGATAAAAATCCATACAGATAAAGGAACCAACAATGGGGCTTTCCTAACCACAAAGCCGAAGGAATCATAGGAATGGGTGTAAGTAATTGAAGATAAACTCTTGAAACTTGCATACACTGAAGCCAGTTTAGAAGTAAGCTAACAAAACTAGTCTGTTCTTTCTGTCCTGCAAGATTCTTAAGATGCGACAGTGTGATGGCAGCTTTGTCAGAAGGAGGGAAAAATGGACTACAGATTCCTCACCAACTGTCTAAAAAGAGTGCTCAGATTTCCACCCATCAACCTGAGGGGATGAATAACTGAAATCACATTATCCCTATATTTTCTGAAGTGAAAACTGTCAACATTACTGTCATTCACAATGTTCTGACTGAGTTGGTAGGAGAGCTTTGGCAGTTCACAATCTGTTAGCTCGTATTTCCACAGCTCTGGGGAAATGGCCTCAATACTTCAAGACCCAGTACCTGGATCACTGGGGAGAAATCAGGGTCAGAGGTAGAGTCATTGATCCAGTACTTTCAAAGTTCTAGAAGAAAGACACAGCACATGATGTCACCAGATCCAGTCTAGACAAAAGAACAGATTCGATGGAGATAAACTTGTAAGTCACATTACATGCAGAATGTGTATGTTTTACACGGGGAACTGTTCAGTGTTCATTTATTCGATGTCTGTTTATTAAACATGGTTCCTTGTACTATTCTAGATGTTGTAAATATAACAGTTAACAAGCACATACCCTACCCTTTAGGGATTTACACTCATACTTTGTGTAGTGTCAGGATAGGAATAGCAGAGATGATATGGGCACGTAAGGCACAAGGAAAAAATAAACAAGATATTTCAGATTGTAACAGGTGCAAAAAGGCAATAAAATGGATTTATCACAGAGAGTGATTAGGGAGATGATGGTTCTTCAGAAAGAAAATAGGAAAGTCCACTCTGGAGAGGTGGCATTTGAACTCTGACATATGTCACTGTATAAATGTACTGTACATGCGCTCACACACTTGTGTGTATAAGCCTTTAGGGATCTTATTATAGCGAATCGGCCAGTGATAAGCTTGATGTGCTAGGGAGCTGAAGTTGGATATTTTATTTGAGGAATTGAGGGCTGAAGCAGTCATTTCTTTGATCTTACTTTTGGTTTTATACATATTTTATGTATGTACCCAGGGAAGTATTTAATGACCATGTTTTAAATATGAACATAGGAAATTTTGTGACCATGTATTTTTACATGTAGAGATGATGTTTTTTCACATGTAGGATTTAGATACCAAGCTTTACACCTGTACATAAAGACCTACGCTTTTTATTTGCATCTCTACATAATATATAAAACATTAATAAAACTAAAAATATAAGGCACTTGAGTTTATAAAGCAGAGACATGTGCAATGTCTCAGTGAACACTCACAGCACAATACCTCACAGTACCTGTGGTAGGCATTACTATTATCTTTGTTTCACAGAGAGAAAAGTAAAACACAGATAGATACATTAAATCTGCTCCAGGGTTGGGAGAGGAGGCATCCAAACTGTTCAGCTTTTAATTTGGCTTTCTTCCACCAAACATGCTGCTTTGTGTGGGTACCACTTGAGTATATTAGGAGAATTCTGTATTGAAACATATTCATTCTTACATATAAATAGTTATATGATATAGATATGTAATAGTAAGATGACAAACACAATCTAAACTTCAGAAATGTTTTGTTTTTCATTTGGCAATAACTTTATTTCGTAGTGTAATGAGCTCAAGCTTAGATAAATGATGCCTTCATTTGATAAACATTAGCAGAATATTGCTGAGATTTTCATTGTAAAGTTTGCAATCTAAATGAATAACCTGCCTAAGTATTAATACTGTGTAAAATATTAGTCACTAAAGTGCCAACACATTAAAAATACAATCTACTTTTTAATGGGAAAATCTATCTATCTACCTACTTACCTACCTATCTATCATGTTCTTTTCTTCCTCCAGGGACTCAAAATGCTTCAGGAACTTTCCCTCAGACATTCTCAGAATGATGCACCTTTAAACTGAGATTATGCATAGCACATTTGTTAAAAAATACTGACAAGGACTTAATTTCCAAAATATACAAATAGCCCGTGCAATGAAATAACAACAACAAAAAACCAAACAAACCCAAAAGTGGACAGAAGATGTAAATAGACATAACCCCAAAGAAAACATACAGATGGCCAATAGATACATGAAAAGATGCTCAATGTTGCTAACTATTAGAGAAATGCAAATCAAAACTATACAATGAGGTATCACCTCACACCAGTCAGGATGGCCATCATTTAAAAGTCTACAGAAAAAAAAAAAAAATGTGCTGCAGAGGTTGTGGAGAAAAGGGAATACTCCTATATTGTTTGTGGGACTGTCAATTGGTGCAGTCACTATGGAAAATAGTATGGAGTTTCCTTAAAAAACTAAAAATAGAATTGCCATATGATCTAGCAATCCCACTCCTGGGACTATATCCAGAGAAAACTCTAATTCGAAAAGATACATGCACCCCTAATGGTCACAGCAGCACTATGTACAATAGCCAAGACATAGAAGCAACTTAAGTGTCCATCGACAGCTGAATGGATAAAGAAGATGTGGTGTGTATATATATATATATATATATATATATATACATATACACACAACGAATACTACTCAGCCACAAAAAAGAATGAAATAATGCCATTTGCAGCAACATGGACAGACCTAGAGATTATCATACTAAGCGAAGTAAATCAGTATCAGAGAAAGACAAGTATCATATAATATCACTTATATGTGAATCTAAAAAATGATACAAATGAACTTATTTACAAAAAAAAAACAAAACAGACTAACAGACATAGAAAACAAATAAACTTATGGTTACCAAAAAAGGAAGGGGTGGGGGAGGGATAAATTAGGAGTTTAGGATCAGTAGATACAAACTACTATATATAAAGCAGATAAACAATAAGAACTGACTGTATAGCACAGGGAACTATATTCAATATCCTATAATAAACCATAACAGAAAAGAACATGAAAAAGAACATATATGTATATATGCATATATATAACAGAATCACTTTGATGTAACTAACACAACATTGGAAATCAACTATACTCCAATTTAAAAAAATATCCTATCTGTTGCCTCTGAGTAGGCCTGCTGTGAGATACAGTGATGAAGTGCTTGAAGTAACTGTTTACTGCACTCAGATTCTTGGGTTAAAATTCCTTTTCCCTCGAGTAACTTTTTGTCCTCATACTTTCACGAATGTAATGAGCTGGTGCTTCCTCTTCTCTGCCTAGCTTATCAAAACATATTCTCAGGACAGACTCTGACTTTCACTAATCCTAAGGTACAAATGACCGATAACAGCTTAAAGTATTTATTCCCTAATGGACATTTATGTTTTAATAAGGACCATTTTTGGTTCTTGTTTTCCCAAACTCAAACAATAGTATTTCAGATACCATGAAGGGAAAACAGCAGGAACCTCTGTGGGCAGTTTTATAATCTACTGTTTCCTGAGGTCAGCTGTTTCTGTGCAACTGAAAATAGGACTCTGTAAAATGTCAGAAAACCTTAACTACCCTTATCTTTTAATGATGAACAAAATAAAATGAATGTCTGCTAGATTTTCTCACAGCATTAGCCTTCTTCTCTACCTCATGGCCATGCAAGTTCTGACATGCACTGAAGTAATTAAATGCCACGAAGCATCCTCAAATTTTCTTTATGCTCAGCCAAACTCATATCTTCTTCCACACCTCTTAGTAGGTGTGGAGCCAGAGCCTGAAGGAAGATTGCACACGTTAGCCTCTTCAACAACGATGAGCTAGCCGCCATCAGGGTAATGTTCCTTCCTGTGTGGGGCAATCTCCACAGTCACAGTCTCTGTGGGGACTTCTTCCTGTCAATTTTACCCTAGGGAGTTTTGGTTAAAACAAATGTCAAAGGAAACCTTGAAGTGAATGGAGGAATAATAGGAACAATCACAACAGGAGACACAGTGTTGAGCATTTAATTCCCCATATCTCAGAGAACCCTCACAGTGAACCTGTGAGGGAGGTGGTGTCGTACAGGACATGGAGACACAGGGCAGGGATGCCACTTGCCCCAGATCACATAGGCAGGCAGCAGACAAAGGGATTGTGACCCAGGTGTGGCTGACTCCAAAGTCCTTTTACTCAGCCTCTTCCTATGTGCTGAGAAAGTGAGCACCGGCAGAAGGAGATATTTTTGCCAGGCGTTTCCAAGTGGGTGCTTGCTTCCATGACCCCAAATACAGCTTTCTATTTTGGGTGCTTCCTTAATTGCTTAATGAAGATCTCCTCAGCATCTTGCTCATATTTTTTGGTTAGCAGTTGTCACAATACACATTCTATTATCATTAGATTATGAACTTATTGAGAGCAAGGACCAAAATTTTATAACTTTTCTTCCATGCTTCCTTCCTTTCTTCTACGATGGAACATGACTATATAGTGGGCATTCAACTCCAGAGTCAATGGGTTTTCAGCGGTAGTCTTGAACCTAAATCTCTCTGTTTACACTGCACTCTTTTACCCTTTCTGTTCCTGGAAAAGGTCCCTGAATAATTTCATGATGGTTAATATGCCACTCGCTGACCTCTCTTGATTTTTGCCTTAAATATTTTAGAGATTTATACTGTGATTGGAGTATCATTTGATAGAATCAGGATGATTTGTTTTTCCTGTTGATATGTAAGATCTGTGTTAATTTAACGAATATTAAGGGTTAATATTGCGGAAGAACATGACTCAGAGTTTCCTGAGGCCAAGGTACTGGGAGGGTTGTGACCCTGAAGGGAGCCATCAGGTGTTGATTGGTTGATGATGCCTGCCAGTGCATAGGAAGGACCTGTAGGAGAAGAGGAGATCACTACATAGAGGACTATGAGTTCAGACATCTCCAAGTTACCTCTCCAATTAATGGTCCCCATTGCTCATAATGGGAAAGATGTCGTTATGGTGATGGGGGTAAGGTTATTGCAAAATGGAGGAGTTTGACCTATTAAAAACTTCTCTGAGAGTCTATTCTTGTGAAATGTCTGAGAGGCGACTTGCTATCTAGTCCCATGACTTTAGTGGTAATCTTTACCACATTTTCCTGATAACCACAGGAGATCAAAAGCACTTGGGGTAGAGATGTGATGGGAGAAAGGTCTCCTGGTTCCATCTGTACTTATACAGTCATTCACTTAAAGGAAGTAAGCAGGAATTACATTACAGGATGACCTATAAGGATGAGTAAAGGGTTCAACATACACACATAGGATGGACACATAATTTACTTCTGCGGAGTTAAGGAAGGCTTCTGGAAGAGGTGACACTTAAGCTAAGTTCCAAGGATACTTAATGGAGGAATTAAGCAGGTGAAAGAGGAGGAATAGGGCTCAGAAAGGTGTACCAGGCTTTGAAAGGGAGTAACTGAGAGTTTATAGTAGTTCTGAGAGTCAAGTGATGAAGAGTGAAGTGAGTCCTCTGGATTTGGCAACAAAGAATTTGTAATGATCTTGGGAAGGTATTCTCATTAGAAATAAGGAAGTAGAAGACATATGGTAATGGTTGAAGACTAAGTGGTAGATGAAAGAGTGGAGGCAAATTTCTGAAAGTTTACCTATGAAATGAATCATAGTGTTAAGAAGGCAATGTTTTTGAGGGAGTTAAAACCTTTTTCAGCACACTTTTGTTTCATATGTACTTTTGTTTCACATATATTGGGAGCACATAAAGACCAGCAGATCTGGACTACTTGGAAGAATATCATGGAGGCAGTGGACCATGGGGGTTGGGCTGGAAAGAGATGGAAGTGCAGAGAGAGAGCAGAGATGGGAGACAGCAAAGGGGTCCAAAGATGATAAATCTCGGTAAGGTCTAAATATCTGTGGTGAGTGAGTGAGAAGGCTGGAGAGATAGGAGGGGGTGGTAGCATGTTTGAAACAGTCGTTTCTGTTGTAGAACAGTCTTGATAAGGTCCAAGGTGTGGCCCTGGGTGTTGGGGACTAAAGCAAGGCTGGATGGGTGTGGTGAAGATGAAGCTCAGTGGAATTGAGGAAGTCAAGGAAGAATTGCAATATTAGGTTGTTAAAAGGTGGGTTCTCCATGGGGAAACTGAAGACACACTAGGTATTGAGAGGAAGGAGAGGAAGACTATGAGGTCAAACCTTAACTAAATGTAGGAAGTGGCTATGAGTTTTGTAGATTAGTTTGAAAGAAGAGAAGTGGGCATTACAGCTGGGTGACACAAAGTGCAAAGGAACAAGGTTTTTAAATGAGGGTGGAAGAATAACGTTCGAGAAGTTGTCTTTCTGTGTTTGAGCTTATTTAGCACAATTTCCAGCATGTAAGTGAATTAAGAAGAAGGAGTAAAAGGTGGAAGGAACCTCAAGTGATCTAGGAGAAGAAAGAAAGTCATAGTGGAGAAAAGACTGAAGTCAGTGGCAGACTAATTTAGAGAACAGATAAAAGGACAGTCCAATCGTTAATAATTTCCTCCTGATTCTAGTTTATCGCATTTTAGTGCTTTTACAACAGAGAGTAGAGAGTGCAAAGGTATTCCTTTCACATCACAGCAAATCTTGGAAAGAACAAGTCTTATCAGTATCTTTTAAATCTAAGGCCGAATCTTATTAAGGACACAACAACTATCATACATAACCTCAGGCACTGTTCTGAGCGCTTTACACTCTTCACCCATTTAAATCTCCTCTGGAATGATCTGAAGCTATTAAGTGCAGGGACTGATGTGGTAAAATCAAGGAAAAGACATTTTCCTGTGGATATGCAGGCTTCAGCTCTTTTCAACCATGACACACGGGATGCTGTAAAGTGAAACACACTCTCATACGAAAATTTTAATAGAAAAGTTCAGAGAAGTAAAAAACTCACACTACATTTCAAGTAGCTTCTCACAAAGGTTCTTGCATGGATAGCAGAGCAGAGGTGGGGTGGGGGTGGGGTGGGGGGGAGCTATTTTCAATGACTTCCTGTTTACTTGTATGGCCACCTCTTTCAGGCTTACTCCAGAAAGCTGAGATGTAGATGAGAAAGATGGATGTTACTTTAGGAATGCCTTTGGATTTTGTCAGAGTCATAACAAACAAATGAACTATTTACAAATGTTGGTACTTTAGCTTTTATTAGAAATGCCATTCACAGAGTTACCATATGAGTCAGCAATCCCACTCCTGGGCATATATCCGGAAAAGACAAAAACACTAATTCAAAAAGATACATGTACCCCAATGTTCACTGAAGCATCATTTACAATAGCCAAGACATGGAAGCAACCTAAATGTCCATCAACAGATGAACAGATAAAGAAGAAGGTAAGTATAAGATAAATATTCCATACACAATGGAATATTTCTTAGCCATAGAAAAGAATGAAATAAAGCCATTTGCAGCAACATAGATGGACCTAGAGATTCTCATACTAAGTGAAGTAAGTTAGATAGAGAAAGACAAATACCATATGATATCACTTACATGTGGAATCTAAAAAAATGATAGAAATGAACTTATTTACAATACAGAAATAGACTCACAGACATAGAAAACACATGTATGGTTACCAAGGGGAAGTGGGAGGGAGGGATAAGTTAGGAAGTTGGGATTAACATACACACACTACTATATATAAAATAGGTAAACAACAAGGATCTATTGTACAGCACAGGGAACTATATTTGATATCTTGTAATAACCTGAAATGGAAAAGAATCTGAAAAAGAATATATATACATGCACACATATATATACCCGAATCACTTTGTTGTACACCTGAAACTAACACAACACTGTAAATCAACTATATTTCAATAAAAAAATTAAAAAAAAAGAAACATCACTCCCACATAGTCGCCCTCCCCTTCCCCAACCAATTGCAACTCATCCACGTGTCTGTCACACGTTGGGGTCATGTTAAGAACATCTGCCTTAAATCATCAATACACAATCCTTCTGTTTGCACATACCTCTTCTGACCTTTTTTTCTCAAAAGGATAGGGATAGAGCACACATGTGAAAACCCTCTTCTCATGTTTTTAGAGGCATTCTGCTATGGCACTTTCACTCTTGTTCTTTCTCCATAAAAATAATTAAATATATGGCAGCTGAAGATAATAGGTGGCAGACTTCATGGAAAATTAGACCTTCTTGTTCATTTTCCTGTGAAAATAAACTACTTTTCCAACTGTACCCCATCAGACTCTAAAACCTACCCTGTTTTCATTGTTCTGGCTGCTTTTTTGGACTTCTTTGCATTGGCCAAGGATTATCAGTCTCTTTCTTAATATCAGGTTACAATGGTGAGGTTGTGGGGGGGCCACAGAGGCTGTAGCAGGGAGCAGAGAGGAATGGGGATTTAGGGCATTTGAGGAGTAATGCCTATAAAAATGCCTGCCTTACTCTTTGCTGCTAATGGAGACTGGGTGTACAGCTTCCCTCTCCTTTGTCTTAATCAAACAGTGAGTCAAATGGGGATGTTAATGTAAACATGGGTCTTCTTATGTCATTTCAGTACCGGAGGTATCTCTTGGCAACACAGGGTCCAGGCGCCCAGATGGACTGAAAAAAACCAGTGTTTATAAGCCATTCTTTTCTCTAGACTTGCATAATGGAGCAGAGATTTTTCTGTTATCAGTTCACAAAGTAGACAGCCCTTTCCTTCTTTAGCCTTTCAAATGATTTGCATTTAGGAGTAGAAATTTCCTCCAGGACTAGGACTAGAAACCAACAAAGTTTTTCCCTTCCTTCCTTCTTTCCTTCCTTTCCTCCTCCCTCCCTCCCTCCCTTCCCTTTTCTTTCTTCCTTCCTTCCTTAAAATTTGTATGGAAACACAAAAGACCCTAATAGCCAAAGCAATCTTGAGAAAGAAAAACAGGGCTGACTTCAGACTATACTAGAAAGCTATAGTCATCAAAACAGTATGGTACTAGCACAAAAACAGAAATATATATCAGTGGAACAGGACAGAAAGCCCAGAAATAAACCCATGCACCTATAGCCAATTAATCTTATGATGAAGGAGGCAAGAATATACACTGGAGAAAAGAAAGTCTCTTCAATAAATGGTGCCAGAAAAACTGAAATCTACGTGTAAAGGAATGAAATTAGGACATTCTCTAACACCACACACAAATAAACTCAAAATGGACCTAAATGTAAGACTGGATACTATAAAACTCCTAGAGGAAAACATAGGCAGAACACTCTTACATAAATCACAGCAATATCTTTTTTTAATCCATCTCCTAGATTACTGGAAATAAGAACAAAAATTTTAAAATGGGACCTAATTAAACTTAAAATCTTTTGCAGAGTAAAGGAAACCATAAACAAAATGAAAAGACAACTTACAGAATGGGAGAAAATATTTGCAAGTGATGTGACCAACAATGGATTAACATCTAAAATATATAAAAAACTCATACAGCTCAATATCAAAAAACAAACAACCCAATTAAAAAATAGACAGAAGATCTAAATAGACATTTCTCCAAAGAAGACATACAGATGGCCAAAAGGCACATGAAAAGATGCTGAAGACTGCCAGTTACTAGAGAAATGCAAATCAAAACCACAGTGAGGTATCACCTCACATGGGTCAGAATGGCCATCGTCAAAAAATCTACAAATAATAAATGCTGGAGAGGGTATGAGGAAAAGGAACCCTCCTACACTGTTGGTGGGAATGTAAATCGGTACAACCACTATGGAGAACAGTATTTAGTTTCCTTAAAAAGCTAAAAATAGAGCTATCATATGATCTTGCAATCCCACTCCTGGGCATATATCTGGAGAAAAGTATAATTCAAAAAGATACATGCACCCCAATGTTCATTGCAGCACTATTTATTTATTTTTATTTTTTATTTTTTTAATAGTTTGATTTTTTTGTTTGTTTTATTTATTTATTTATTGGCTGCGTTGGGTCTTTGTTGCTGACCATGGGCTTTCTCTAGTTGCAGTGAGCGGGGGCTACTCTTTGTTGTGTTGCGTGGGCTTCTCAGTGTGGTGGTTTCTCTTGTTGTGGAGCATGGGTTCTAGGTGCATGGGCTTCAGTAGTTGTGGCATGTGGGCTCAATAGTTGTGGCTCACAGGCTCTAGAGCACAGGCTCAATAGTTGTGGCGTACTGGCTTAGTTGCTCTGTGGCATGTGGGATATTCCTGGACCAGGGCTCGAATGCATGTTCCCTGCATTGGCAGGTGGATTCTTAACCATTGTGCCACCAGGAAAGCCTGTAGCACTATTTATAATAACCAAGAAAAGCATTATTCAAAGAAATAAGAGAAAAACATAATTTGAAAAGATACATGCATCCCAATGTTCACTGCAGCACTATTTACAATAGCCAAGACATAGAAGCAACCTAAATATCCATTGACAGATGAACAGATAAAGATACACATACAATGGAATATTACTCAGCCATAAAAAAAGAAATAATGCCATTTGCAACAATATGGATGGACCTAGAGATTATCATACTAAGTGAAGTAAGCCAAAGACAAATATAATGGTATTCCTTATATGTGGCATCTAAAAAAAATGATACAAATGAACTTGTATGCAAAACAAATAGACTCACAGACATGGAAAACAAATTTATGGTTACCAAAGGGGAAAAGGTGGGGGGAAGGATAAACTGGGAGTTTGGGATTAACATATACGCACTACTATATATAAGATAGATAATGAACAAGGACCTACTGTACAGCACAGGGAACTATACTCAATATTTTGTAATAACCTATAATGGAAAAGAATCTGAAAAAAATATATGGATGCATAACGGAATCACTGTGCTGTACACCTGAAATTTACACAACATTGTAAATCAACTATAGTTCAGTTAAAAAAAATTTTTTTTTGATGAAAGCATAAGACAATTCTACTGCCTTAGCAAATTTCAGTCATATAATACAGTGTTATTAGCTATGGTCACCATGTTACACATTAGATCTCAGACCTTATTCATCTCATAACTGAAAGTTTGTACTTTTTACCAACCTCTCCCTATTTCCCCCACCCTCCAGCCCCTGGGAACTACTTTTTTACTCTCTGTTTTTATGATTTTGATGTTTTATTTTTTTTAAAGATTCCACATAAAAATGATACCATGTAGTATTTATCTTTCTCTGTCTCCCTTATTTCATTTAGCATAATGTCTTCTAGGCCTATCCACATTGTCATAAATGGCAGGACTTCTTTTCTATGGCCGGATAATATTCCATTGTGTATGCATATACACCACATCTTCTTTATCAATTCACTTGTTGACAAACACTTAGGTGGTTTCCCTATCTTAGCTGTTGTGAATAATGCTGCAATGAACATGGGAGTGCAGATATCTCTTCCATACCCTGTTTTCATTTTCTTTGGATTCACACCCAGAAGTAGGATTGCTAGATCCTTTGGTCTAACTGCACTGATAATATTAATAAGAGCCTGGATTTTCCTCATGGAGTGCAAAGCTCTGGGGTAGGAGTGGACTGCATACATAATTGAATCTCTGCCTCAGCAAGATGCATAAGAGAGTTTTGCTGCACGTACACATTATATCCAGTTCACAGAAATGTGGTGTGAATTTGTAATATAGCTACAGATGCCCACAAAGCAGAGGTAGATGAAGGTTGGCATTAAAATTTAGTTTTTCTCCATTTTCACAGTGGAACTCTAGATTAAAGGACACACATACTCACAATCAATATAACTGCATTTGACAATTTATTTGGGGTTTATGCATAACCACTGCTCTTATTCTTGTTTCTCTTCCTTATTTTGGAGTTATGGGATTGTGGTAATCCATCTGAACACCTAGGTTTGTGCCTGATATTGGCAAAAAGGATATCTAAATTGTGTCTCAATCATTACACTAAAGATAGATGTCACATTTCTTAGCAAGCCTGTTCTCCTATTCTCAAGGAGAAATAGAAGGTTGACTGACAGTTTCATTTCTACACAACAGTGACTTAAGGTTAACACTTACCTCTGTTTCTTTTCAACAATCACCATGTTTGTCATCAATCTCTACGTGGAGTTTTGTCCCCCAATATTTGTTTATATAAAAGCATTCATTTCCTCCAATATCTCTCTTCTTCGTATTTTTAATAGCTAATTATCAAACAGCAGTCAACTATTGCACTTTCAGGTGTATATGGAGACCCACATCTATGCAGCATGAAGGATAATTTAGTTTTACAGACATGTCTTGCTTATAGAATCCATCGTAGACATTTTTCATCTCTGTCTCCCTATTGCCAAGATTAAACTTTATTCAACACTCTGGAAATAGATAAATATTAGAACAGATTTAAAAAAAAGATCTTCAAAATTCTTTAATGCAATATGGATTGGAAAAATTTGGAGAGGCAGAGATAAGAAGCAAGAAACCCTAACAGATAATATTTGTGGCTTTTTCAGATTGACAGAACATATAATTTATATTTATAACACCACTCTCTTTGCCATAAAATACTAGATGCTATCATGAGATGAGCTCAAAAATGTACAAACAGAATGAAAGTTCACAAGGAAAATGCACATGTGAAAATTCATTAATGTGTTGAGAGATAGTTTAATTATGACATATTTTATTAAAGCCTCTAACTGGGGATATGGATGTGGAATTTCCTTCCTGTGTTTTCTATTTACTTCGATCGCCTGAACGGAAAGCATGGGATGTAATCTTTTATGTCTTTCTTCCATAGTTAGTGGATTTATTCTTCTCTTTGCCAAGTACTAGCTAAAATATCATTAGTGTAATAATGTAAGGCCTGTAGGACTCTGTCTGGGATGTCCACAGTCTGCTTCAAATGAGTCTCTTAAACATTTCTGGATTGATGGTCAACTCTATCACTATGCATTGAGACCTGCTATGAGCAATAGCTAGAAATGGAGAAGTATCAAGGTTAAATAAGATCAGATCCCTGTCATCAGGAAACCCGCAATTAAACATGCAAAATATAAGTCAAGATGCAACTTAGGCTTAGTAATGGAAATATAAAAGCAGTACAATGAAAACACTGGGGGAGGGGATGGGTAAAGATGGAGAAAGCATTTTTTGGTTTATCTGAAATATTTTAATAATACTTGATTTTTCTCTAAAGTAACTTCATAAGCTGCTGAGAAGAATTGAGAAATTTTATGCTAGCTTAAAATAATCATATAGAATTTTCCCTTAAAGGTGGGAAATGTCACTGATTTTGACTTGGGTGGGGAGAAGTTAGGGTATGCAACAGGAATCTTTTGCTCAAGACATTTTCTTTCTTTCTTTCTTTCTTTTTTTTTTTTTTGTTCCTCTTCAGGCTTCAGGAAAAAAAATCATTTTAAACAGGATAACCAAAACTAGGCCGGCCTGTGTAAGGTAGGAGATTGGGCGAGTCCCTTCATCTGCACCTCACTAGCTGCTTCTCCAACACCTGTACTGTCAGCAAGAGGCCCGGAGCTGCTTCCAAAGCAAGACCAAATCCTCACATTTCCGGCAGACAAGTCTCTGTTTTTTCACAGCACAACTAATTTGAAAAATCTGACAATTATCCAAACTGCATTTTCAATATGGGCTGAGATGGAAACTGTGTATTTATCTTAAAAAAACTGCAGCTGCATTTCAAACTCTACCTTGTGTGGAGGCTCTTTCAATACACACCTAAACAAAAAAAAGAATTGGGAGATTTGGGGTTTCCTTTTCTCCCCTTTTCTTTTGATATCCTCTACCAAGGCCTTTTCTTGTTAATTTTGTCAGCTAGTAGCTACTTAAAGCTGACTTCCACAGAGATATGTGTATTTGCAGGTCGGCTTCATCAAACATTTATTGTTCAATAGTGTGACAGCTGGTAGCGGGCATACATACTCTTTCCTTGTTTGGTTTTCTGATAAAACCTGTCAAGTACTGGTTGACTATAACTGAATTTGTCACCCTCTCAGCAAGGTTATACCTCTTCTGACTATGAAATAAAACAATAAAACAACATTTCTAACCCCTCTCTGCCACCCCTTCCCAATTTGACAAACAAATAGACAAAGAGTAGGTTTTCACCAGACTAACACCAACGAAGTTTCAACAAAGGATGAAAAATTCTCACATATCTAAAGACCTAAGGATCACTTTTGTGAGAGAACTTGCTCAGGAGACGATGGAAGATGTAAAGGTCACAGAACAAGAGTACCAGGCTTGTGCACAGTTCAAACTGAGCATCTGAAATCTGTCAATTCAGGAAACACATCATCTTAACCAGATGCTTGGTGCCCTGTGGGGCCTTCTCTATGGAAATTTTCCACTTTTCAAACTAGTTTATTGGTATGGTAAGGGCAGGTGCCCAAAAGAAAACTGATAAAACTATTTCCTATAGGATGTGTAGCTTCTAAAGATGAGAGTGTATAATGAAGTTAGAGTTTGAATTTCACTTTTAGAAGGAATAAGGAGATAAAATGTTTCAGTGTACAAAGTCATCCTTAAACAGCTACTAGGCAGACCTGTATGAGACTCTGTCTGCCTTATGTGGAAATTGCATTATCTCCAGCCAGCTAGTTAGAGTTCTCTAAACTTATGTTGTTTTCTTTCCCCCTCAATTCCTCTCTCCATCCCCACTTCCTTCCTTCCTCCCTTCCTTCCTCCCTTCCTTCCTTCCTTTCCTTCCTCGCCTCCCTCTGTCACTCCCTCCCTCCTTCCTTCTTTATCTTTTTTCATTCTAGAAAATGGAGAAACTAACAACTGCCATGTTCATCTCAAGGGATTACTCTTAATTACAAATGAGTTGATTTAGCAAAAGAAAGTTTTAAATTATATACCTATTCAAGTGTTTTTTTATTAACTATAATTATTTATGATTAGTATAAAAAGAAAGTATTAGTAATATAAGAATGGTTCAGAAGTTCATTTTTGACATAAAGACTAACTGGAAGAAGGCTGAGGACAAAATATGAAATCATTATATGAAGATGACATTGAAGGTAATAACAGCAGTTACTGATTTAGTATGGTAACAATATCTGCTGAAAAAGAACTAACCTAAATAACTTAGGACCATAATACCATAGAAATTTATTTTTGCTAATATGTCTGAGTTGAAGAAGTTGGCTGTGCCCTACCCAGCATTCAGGAATGGAGGCTGTGCTATCTTCAGTGCATAGCTCCTGTGATTACCTTAAGTATTTTCCTTCACCTAGTAGATTGTTGAAGAGAGAGTGTGGAGAAAGACATGGAATGTTTATACGTTCCATCACTGAAAGTGATGTACCTCACTTCCACCTATAGTCCATCAGCCAGAACATAGTCATATGTTTACACTCAACAGCAATGGAGGTTGGGAAGTATAGTTCAGCATCAGGCCCAGGGGAAAAGGGAAACGTGTGATGAATAGCTGCCCAGTCTCTGCCACAGTTATCCATTCTTTCTCTTTTCAGATTAGATAATTTCTATTGATACATTTTTTATTTTTATTTTTTATTTTTATTTTTTGATGTTCCTGTGTTAATTTTGTTTGTAAGTCATCCTTGCCCAGTTCACTTATTAGCACTGATAATCCCCATCTTTGATTTTACCAAAAACAACAAAGAATTTTTTAAAAAATGAAGTCATTTCAATCCGTGTATCCACTGTTCTTGGCCTCTCATTGGGAAGCTGCAAGATGTCCCTGAATAAGATCCTGAACACAGGATAAAATAACCTCAGAACTGTTGCCAATTTTCTGGGTCATATGGTGGGTCTATACTCAAGACCCCAGCCACACACAGAGAGTCCTTTGTAAAGCTCCCTGTTCAGTAATGGGGATGTGGTTCTTCTCCAGCCATTTCTTCAGGCCGTTCTTTCTCTTTCCCAGATCCTCAGGACTGTATGCCTTGCAGTCTCCAGACATGAACAAAGGCATCAGCTTCTCTCTCACGCTATGGCCCCCTTCATTCACAATTTCAACAGTCTGCACGGTATGTCGCATAATTCCAGTCACAGACATGCTGCCATCTTCAAGGAAGTTCACGAGGACAATATTGGCAGAGACTGGGTCTGTGGTTAAAACCCATCCTTTATACTCCTTCTCACTGGCTGTCACTCTGACTTCTTTGTAAGCATAGTCTTGCCATTCCAAGGGGCCTTTCTTCATCCATTTATTCATGGTTGCCGCTGGCTAGATCAGTTAAAACTCCTAGCAGTGTCTGCTTCTCAGCAACCATGCTGGGAGGCTCTACTGATACATTTTTAAGTTCACTGACTCAGTTCTCTGTCATTCCAACTTTCTTTAAGCACATTCAGTAAATTTTTTATTTCACATTTTTTTTCCAGTTCTGGGGTTTACATTTGCTTTCTTTTTAATAGTTTCTATTTCTCTGCTTAGAATTCCTTTTTCATTTATTGTGAACATATTTTCCTTAACGTCCTTGAACACAGTTACAACACTTTCTGGTCTATTATGTAAAACCATTGTTTGTTAATTCCAGTATCTAGAACATACCTCAACTGATCTTTGTTGAATTTTCTCTTAAGAAGGGGTCACATTTTCTTGTTTCTTTATATATTGAGTAATTTTGGATCATATTCTGTGCATTGGGAATGTGTGGACATTCTGGTTCCCATTATTTATCTGAAGAGTGTTGATATTTTTGTTTTAGCAGACAATTAAGTTGTTTGAACTCAAACCACAAACTCTCTCTTGCAGAGAACTCAAATGTCAGTTCAGTTCTTTGATCCATACCTGGGCTATCTTGAGTCTGTCCTGCACATGCATGATTAAGGTTTAGCTAAAGATTTGGGCAGGGCTTATCCACAAATATTTGGGGTTTCATTCCTCTGGCTTTTCCAGGATACCCCTTACTTTCCAATTATTATGGTTGTCCTGATCTCTATCCTCTGGTTTTTTAGGCAGAAAAAACACAAGTTTTATATTGGAGTTTTGGCTTCCCCACACGATAACTATAACCCTTCTCCAAAGCTAAAAGCTGGAAACATGGGAAACTCACCCTGTGCAGTTTCCTTCTTTCAAGTGTTGACTTTCTCTAGAGGCTATATTCTTGTTCACTCTTCAGTGCATTCAGGTAGTTTAATTTTATAATTTGACCAGAGTTTATAGTTTTTATCTGGGAGAGGGGGGCAGTTGGGTGTCAATCTGGGAAGAATTTAGTTGTGTTCAAAGTGGAATTTCCACTCTTATTACTCACTCTGACATATTTATTATACTGAGAGCTTCACGGGTCAACATTCTGTATACTGGAAAGTATTTTACCTGATATTGACCTAAATTGTCAAAATATGTTTACATAGTCATTTTCTTTCAGTTGCTTTTAAATGTCTCCTTTTATCCTGGCTACTCAGTGTTTTATTCCAACAATGTAATAGAAATGATTGAAAATATAAATAATACTGTATAAATTGTTTCACAGGGGTCTATTTCACAAACTGTAATTTTCCCCATGTAAAATATAAGTTTAGAGATTAGGTGAGAAGAAAAAAGTTGGAAACATCTGCCTTCTCTTGTAGTAGCAAATTCTCTGTGGTTGTTGATTCAACAATCATTCTACAAATTGAAGAATTCTGCTCCTTTCATTTTATTTAAATTGTTTATATGTAAAGGAATGTGTTTAGTGGTCCCTTAAAAGAACAGATTAAGGACATATCATTTTTCAATTTAAAAAGTTTTCTTAGCATTATACAGAGTTTTAGAAGGTACAGCCTCTTCAGGGTTTGCTTTCTATTTGTACTCTTTAAATGTTAGAAACATTTATGGTTATAGTTAAGTTTGGGTAGACATCACTTTGTGAACCCCAAAGAATAATACTCATTTTCACTCTACTGAGTCAGCTAATGTTTCAGCTGGGGCAAGGGACTCAGAATTTACAAAAAAAAAAAAAAAAAAAAAAGTGTCAAACACTATTGAGCTCTTCTATAGCTGTCTTACTAGACATCTGTGGAATCATCCTTCCTGGGCTGCTTTTCCTACATGGAGACAATTATTTTAACAAAAGTTGATTGCAAACATTGCATATAGAGGTGTCAAGAAGGTACATTCCTTAATCCTTAAAATGCCTACCTTCTGGTTGCTTTCCCAAATTAGGTAGAAAATACATATATCAGGATCAGCTTGATCTCTGTACCAGTGATGTGGTTGGGGAAAAGGTACACATTCCTTTTGTCTTTAGGATGCCTTCAGTTTTCTAATCCCCTCCCTTCAAACTTTCTAGAGTTATTCCTTAAAATCTCTATTCACTTCACTTCACTGCACACTTGCTCCTCAATCTACTGCAAGCTGTCTTCTTCCTTTTACATGCTCTAAGAACTGATAAATTCACCATGGCTTCTTAAAGTATTTCTAACTACTGTTTTGATCTTCATTATTGGCAGATCCCATATTTGCAAATTTGCCTACTTGCTAAAATTGATCTGTAACCCCAGATCATACTTGTGGCACTTTCATGGTCATAAGCAGAGTAGTGAAAAATTTGAGGCACTCAACCTGTATGTTCCTAGCTGAGATCTTATAAGACAACGCTCTGCTTTCTTATCTCAGTTTTCATACTGTAAACAAGTATCCTTTCCACAGTCAATTTAGTGCCATAGTTTTTGCATTTCTGTGCTCCTTGTTGATTTCAATGTTAAAAATGGCCTCAAAGCATAGTGCTGAAGTGCTATCTAATGTTCTAAGAGCAAGAAGACTCTGAAGCGCCTTTTGCAGAAAATGTGTTCTTTCAGGCCTAAGATATAGCACTGTTGATCATGAATTCAATGCTAATGCATCAATAATATATACATATTAAATAAGGTGTCTTCAAATAGAAAAACACAGAAAACAAAGTTATGTATTTATCGGCTGATGAAAATGTTGTGACCAGAGCAATGGTTCAAGATTCTCTAACTCAGTGTTAGTGGTGACTTACTAGATTATAACTACAGTGAATAACTAGAACCAACTGTACTTAATTTTTTTCTCCTTTTTAGGTATCTCTTCCTTAATCTACCCTTCAAACTTTCATGCCTCTTGGTTGGCTTTACATACTTATCGTTTTAAGAACAGCCCTCATTGCCAAATCTCTCAATTCTTTATTTGTAGCTTCCCAAACTTCAAGTGCCTGTAGCCAAGGATGTACTAGATTCTTACGTTCAGGTGTCCCACAGACAACTCAAACCCAAACTATGCAACAAATTCATCATTGTTCTCCATCACCAACTTTTTCTTCTTCTATGTTCTCTATTGTTATTTATGCCACTCAGGTGTCTAAACTAGAAATAGGAACTTTTTCATGTTTCCTTTCTCTCTTTCACCCTAACATTGAACCAAATCTTAACACTAATACATTCTAAGTTTTTCTCAGATTTATCATATTTTTTCCATTTCTACAACCACTGCTGACCATTATCATTACTTATTAGGTCAAAACTGGTGAAATATTTAAAATGATACCTTAAAAGTTCATTTTAATAGAAACTATAAAAATTCATATTGTTATAAATATGAAATTCATATTAATCAGTCTTTTCGCATTAGACTATAGGGTCTAGGCTTTTTAAAATTGTTGTCATTTTTAATTTAAAGCTGAAGAATGGAATCCCTTGTCATCTTTCTTCTATAAACTATACCCATAGTTCATTTCTTTGATTTCAATTTTCTTTTCTTCAAAGATAAGTCATTATTTTCTATATTTAGAAAGCATGGCCCCTACAGACATTTTATTTTAGATCCTTGATTTAGTTTAGTTCTGAGAATCTGTTAATATTCCATTTCTTGATCTAGGTGCTGGTTACACAAGGTGTGTTCACCTTAAATTAACTGAGCTGCAAAACTTCGACTTGTGCATTTTTGTGTATATATGTTTTACTTCAAAATTAAAGAAAAATACAGTTTAAAGTAATTACAATAAGCTTAGAGGATAGATAGAACATTGTGGGTCAAAGCAGAAATCTGATAATATAGGATTTGAGGTATGAACTGAAGAAGGCGAAGGATTTGGAAAGACAGAGAAGGTGGAAGAGAAGATATGGTATGAGAAAGGAGATAGAGGTGGAGTGTATATGAGATATAAGGGGGAGAAAAAAAGGGAGAAAATAAAAAGGCCAGCCGGCTTGGCAAAAAAGTGCATGAGGAGGATCACTAGGAAATAAGCTTTTAAGGGAAAGGAAGGAAGAGTTCACATTAACGAGTAACATTGAAGGATAGTTTAAACTAGGAAAAAAAAATCCCCCCAAAATAGAAAACAAATTGCTCTCCAGGGGATGTTTCTCATTTCCTGGATCTCACAAAACATATGTAATGGGAAAGCATTATAATGAATAAGACTATACCAAATTAGTTGCAAATTTTAATTTTCCAAGTACAATTTTAATTGTCCAAGGACTGGGCATTCATGAAATCTGATGTTTAAGCTTCTGTTTATTATTTGCTCAAGTTTGAAAAATTCTCTTGAAATAAAAACGATTTTTATAACTGATGTGTGTCAAGATAATTTTAAATCATACTACTGGGAAGTAAAAAATAAAAACAAAACAAGGGCAATGAACACCACTTATTAGCTGACAATTCATCTGGGAAGTTTTGTGTTTGTGAAAATGGAGGAGGGTTACACTGAAAGTGTTTTTGCCAACTGGACTACAGCAGCACTTACTTCCGTAAATACTATATAATATAATCTGTACAGTCTCCAAAGAATTTTGAGCACTCAGAAATGGCTTGCTCATTCCAAGCTTTTGTCACATGAGACAAGACATGTGCTATGAATGCAGCACCATTTTGGTATGAAAACTGCCAGAAAACTGCCACTTACTGGGAGCATATTTGTAATAAAAAGGGCTTTTCCCACATGAAAGCACATCTTTAAAGTTCCATTTCTCCCCAAATGTAGATGCACTGGGGGGTCTCAGATGTGCTCTTCACAGTTGAATTACTCTATATTGTATTTACTCAAGAAAACCCCAGTTGCTCTCCTTCCCCTTCCTTCTCCAGTTCCTGATGTAACATTGCCCTCTGGCAATTGGTTCTGAAATCCGGAACTGCTGCCTGACTTACATGCCGTAATTACCAAAATAGATGTATCTTCAGAGGGAAAATTCAGGGGTTGATCATAAGACTAAGATTAATGAAGACCAATAAGGTGGCTAATTTTCCCTTGGTAAGTATTTTTTTAAATGAAAAGATACTCTCTGGGTCTGAATTATCTGGATAATTGCATACTTCAAATGACTCCCAAATACCCATATCTTGACTTCATAACTCCTTCCACACTCCTAGGTCTGTGTCTCCAATGGCCTGCTGCACATCTCTACAAATGTTGGCTGAACACCTTCCATTTACAGGGTGCTACAGTAGAATTTCCAGAAAAGAACACATAATAAATTATGATTCATGCCTGAAAGCATCTTATAATCTATTTTGTAGCATTAAAACAAATGCGCAGCAGAATATAAGTGCAATATTGGAGCAGCAACCAATTATTGTTGGAGGTCAGAGGATCAACCAACAAATAAATATATAATATTTCATGTGCTGAACATGCGATGGAGAAAAATGTAAGCAGAGTCTGTAGGGAAGGAAAAATGGCAAAATTGGTGAGATTTTGATACAGTAGGTAGTCAAGGAAGTTTCCTCTGATAAGATGGTATCTGAGCAAGATTTGTGAGAAGTAGAAAGTACATAATGTGGGAAGCGCATTTCAGGCAGAGAGAGCAGCTAAGTAAGAAACTCTGTATGAGGAGTAATTATTATATATACACTGTATACACATCTAATGTATATGTGTTAAAAATTAACTGATACTTATATAGTTCTCACTATATGCTATATATTGTCCTATATGATTTACAAATATTGAGTCATGTAATCATTACAAAATAACCCAAGTTTTCTCAACCACAGAACCATTGGCATTCTGAACCAGACAATTCTTTTTTTGTGGGGGTTATTCTATGCATTATAGGATGTTCAGTAGCACCCCTGGACTCTACCCACCAGAAGCGAGTAGCCCCTCCCAGGTTGTGACAATCAAAAATGTCTCTAGACGTTGCCAGATGTCTTCTAGGGGCAAAATCATCCCCCAATGAGAACCACTGATGTAACCCTATGGATAGGTTCTGTTATCTCTGATTACAGATAAAGAAACACATAAAGAAAGTAACCTGGCCAAGAGCATGCATCTAGGAAGTTGAGTTGGAACTCAAACCCAAGATAATAGTCCTGGCGATCACATCGTTAACTGCCATAGGTGCTTATTTTCTAGGAACAAAAATAAATCCTGAAGTAGTTGGAGGAGAATTATCAATGGGGGTGGGTGTGGTAGTTTGAAGATGAGGCCAGAGAGGAGCAATGGGTGAGGTTATGTTTTAAGGACTTTGCTTCCGAAGGTTTGAGCAGAAGACTGATAAGATCTGATTTATGTCTTAAAATGACCTCTTTGCAGTCTTATGGAGAGTAGGCTATGGGTGAGCAACAGCGGAGATTAGTGGGAGTTTCCTGCACCAGTCCAGAGGGAAGATGACAGTGGCATGGAATAGTATGATATAGAAGAGGATGGTTGGAAATAGTCAGATTCTAGAAATATTTTGAAGGTAGACCTGACAGGATTTGCTGATGTTTTATGACTGAAAAAGAGGAGTGAAAAAAACTACCAAGGATTTTAGCCTGAGCCACAGAAGAATGGATTTGCCAATTACTAAGCAGGGAAGACAGTTAGATGCTCAGTTTCAGGTCAAGGAGGCATTGGAATCATGAGTTCTGCTCAGTACATAGTAAGTTTAAGATGGTTATCAGACATTCTGATGGAACTGTCGAGTAGACACCTGTATATATGAGGCTGGTGTTAGGAGATAAAACTTTTGGAGTTATCACCATATAGATGACCTTTAGATCCATAATACAGAATGATATCACCAAGGGAATTACCAAAGATTTATAAGAGAAGAAGTTCAAGGACTGAGCCTGGAGACATTTCAGTGTTCACAGGTCAGGGAGATGAGGAAAGGAAGAGACGAAGGCTAAAATGGACTTCCCAGCACAGAAGGAGAAGAACCAGGGAAGAGTGAAACTTAGCAAGCCAGGTGAAGAAAGCATGTCAAGGAAAAGAGAGTGATCAATTGCTTCAAACACTGTTGCTACATCCTATATGATGAGGTCAAAAGATTTTTCATCAGATCTGACAATGTAAAGCTCAGTGGTGAACTTGACAAAAGCTATCTGTACAGAGGTAGGGATGAAAGACTAATCAGCAGTGCTTCAAGAGAATGGGGAGGGGGGGAGTCGGGGAAGGGAGCGAGTGCAGGGAAATGTGTATGGAGACAGATGATTGAACTTGGTGTACCCCCAAAAAAATAATAATTAAAAAAAATAAATAGATAAAAGAGAATGGGGAAAAAGAAAGTAGGAAAGCTATATAGCTATATGTATATATATACATAACTCTTTCGAAGAGTTTAGCTATAAAGAGGTGCAGAGAAATGGAGTGGTAGTTGAAATGTTGGAGCAAGTTTTTTTCTTTTGGATGATTTATAGAATGTTTCATGCTGAGGAGAATGAATCAATAGAGAAAAAAGGATGTACAAAGGAGAGAGGACAGAATTGCTGGAGGGGTGATTTGAACAGGAGAGAGGGATCAGTGCAGAATGGGAGAAGTTATATACAAAAAGGAGCAGAGAGTTTATCTACAGGAATGGGACAGTAGATGGCAGAGAAAGTGAGGGCAGATGCAGGAGGATTGGTACACATAATGGGGGGAATATGTAGAAGTTCTGTTTTATTTTTCAGAGAAATAGGAAGTAAAAACATTAGCCGACTGAAGAAAGAGACGGGGGTGACAGAAGTTTGAGGAAAGAAGGGAAGTTATAAAATAATGGTCTAAAAGCCTGGGAGAGAGAGTAAAACACTAGCCGTGTTGCTGGGCAGCAATAAAGGTCCTTTTAAGGTGTGCAACATGAATTTAGAGAGGAACCCTTCAGCATAGTTGTGGGTTTCTCTCCAGCTCATATTCATCCATCTAGGCATAGGTCCACAATAGACAAAGGGAGGGGACCAAGAAAGATTTTAGTTTCGCTAGAAGAGTATTGAGCAAAGGAGAGATTATATGACAGGTTTACAACCTAAGTTGGGAGTCAGAGGACATGTGGAGTCACAAAGTCAGAACAGGAATACAATTCGAATTGTAGGTCTCTTTGTGACTGAGGAATTGTTGGAATTGAGGTATAATATAAGATGGAGCGAGCTGGGAATTTAGGAGGTAGAAGCCAGAGGTCATGGACAAGTACAGTGCAGGGAGTAATCACTGGAGAGAATCCATGATTGGAATAATTGTCTACATGCATACTGAAGTGACAAGGAGCTATGACAAGACTACTGGAGGTACTGGTAGCAGGCCATGCCTTAGGATGTTCGGAGGCATAAATCAAGAGGGTGAAAATGTGTTTGAAATCTGTCTCATTTCAACCTTATAGTGCTGTTGGTGGGTGTATGTAGGTACAGATTAACTATTGCAACATACAGAGAGTGACGGAAAAAAATCAAAACAGAAAATATCAAAATTATTTGCTTAAGAACAAAATCTAAAAAATGTAAACAGTTTGCTTCAAACTTTTTTCTTTCTGTACTGAAATGCAACTTTATAGTTATAGTTGAATCCCCTGCCCTTTTCAATTCCCTTTCCTTTCCCAAGCCTCTTTCTCCCCTCCCTTCCCTGAAGGTGACTTGCACCCAAATCTTCAGAAGTTGTCAACACATACATAACAATAGACAGTACTGATTAAAACAAATAAAATGGTCATACTGCAAGGGTACTCAACCTTTACCTATTTTAATAGAATTAGATTAATTTCATTAATATCAACTGCTGTGTAATAAATTTTTAATTGAACATTGAGTGAGTCTAGTAGTTTGTTTATCCATCTCAATGAACGTTTAGGTAGTTCCACCATTTTGTAATTGCCGACAATGCTGCTATGCACACAGCGCCCATGTTCCCTCGTGCATGTATGTAAGTGTCTATCTGATATATACTTAGAAGTGGAATTGCTGCATTGTAAGGCATGAAATTTTCACCGCGGTTAGATAATGCCAAATTGCTCTCTGAAGCAGTTTGCCCATTTATACTCTCCCTTGGAGTGTATGGATTTCCCATTTCCACATTCCACGCTGACGTTTGGTATTTCCAAGCCTTTAAATTTTTGTCAATCTGATGCACAGGATGGGGGAAGAGGCAACACCCAATGAGATATCTGAGAGTTTTTGGTCATGGAGAAAGATATATCAGTCCTTAGATTTAGTATTCACAATAAAGCCTCAGTGGAAGTCAGGAAACAAAATCTATATACGTTAAAATTTTAGGGATAAAAGAATAAAAAAAAGATTGTATCTTACAACTAGTCTAGGGGAAAAACATAGTAAATATAAACTTATTTACCTTCTCAAGGTATTCAAAAAAAGAACTAAAATAAATTTTCAGCAAAGCCAAAGCTTGAGAGGATTTACCACCAACGAACCCACATTAACAAACATTCTAAAAGATCCATTTAAAAAGAAAGAAAGTGATCTTGGAAAAAAGGTCTGAGATTCAAGGAAGACTGGAGAGTAAAGGAACTGGTAAAAATATAGGTAAATATTAACTTAGTAAAACAATAGTTATATTATCTAATTTGAGGATTATAAATATGAAATGCAATTAAATATTGGACAACAATAATAGGGAAGAAAGAATGTGGGGGATTGGCATTCAGGTATTCTAAAAGTCCTGTTTTACTCAGGAAGAGAGGTACTGATGAATAACTTTAGACATTAAGAGATCAGAAATAGCTTGATTAATATCCAGAACAATAGAGGGAAGAGAGTGGAATAGAAATAACATTAATCCCAAAGAAAGAAGAAACAAAAGGGAGCTTAGAAAAAAAATAGAACAAACAGAAAGCAAAGATACAATAGTAGAGTAGATTTCAAATATTTTATTAATCACATTAAATATAAATGTAATAATCCAACCTAAGAATTTACAAGTGATAATTTAACTAACAAAATCCAACTTTATGTTATTTATAAGAGGTACCTAAAATACAAGGACCATAAAAATTAAAAGTAGAAGGATGGACAAAGATATATCAAATACTAAAAATTAAAAAGCTATATCAGTACCCGAAAAAATAAAGCCTAGAAAAAATAAAGCGTACTTAAAGAGGGATCAGTCAGTTGAAATAAGGGTTGAGAGTGGATGGCAGTTGTAACATATTCAGCTATAATTTCCCCCCAAATCCTATGAATCCATCTTTCTTTTTAAACCCCAGCATGATTTATTATATTTTCTCCATTGTTATTATTAGTATTAATGCTTATTTATATTTGCCAAAATACTTATCAATTCCTTTGCTTGTTACTGCTTATGCATCCTGCTTTTTCCTTCTATGATTATTATTACTATTATAATACTAATATTACTACCTTACAGAAGTACATTCTCTAATAATTTTTTTGGTGAGGGTCTGTATGTAGTAAACTGTAAATCTTTGATTTTTATCACCATTTTCAAATGCAGATTTGGATGGCTATAAAGGTTCAAGTTGATTTTTATTTTTTCTCAGTCTTTTGGAGACATTTCACTGCTTTCTTCTGATTTGATAACTCTGATCTCTATTAACTTAGATATAACTGAAGCTTGAGTTTTGTGTTTTTGAGTTTGTCCTCATCCACTGCCCTTAAAGGAGGAAGGTTTCACTGCCATTTCCCTGGGACAAGGGGCACAAATTTTCTTGATTTCTTTTTACAGAAAGCTTGGTTCTTTGAGTTTCTGGGTTTTAAGCATAGTTATGAATATCAGTTCCTCGCCTTGTGGGCTGGTAGCCATGCTGTCTGCTTCCCATGAGCAGTTATAACCCCAGCCTCTTGGGCTTGTATCCAAGTCCATTTCCCATATGAGTCAGGCTGGCATCAATTTCTGCTTACTTTTTTGGCTTTTGGTTTTCTGTTTTTGATACCTAGAGATTTACTTTATTCCTTTCGAACTTACAAATTTACAATAGTTTTTTGTGTGTGCTCCAATTTGTCTCTTTCTCTCTCCCCCTGCCCAATGATGACATGAGGTAGTCATTCTGCTTTCCATGTTCCTTGATACTTTGTATTTTCTTCTTTGTGGGGTACAAATATTTTTAATAGAATTAGGTTAATTACCTCCCCTGTATCTATGAGTTATGATTGGTACCATATTCACCCCTATTCTCTAGCACATCGTTTAACACACGGCAAGCACTCAATAAATGTTTGTTGATCAAATAAATGAAACTCTTCCCACTTTTTACTTAAACAGGAGGATCTATTTGGGCGACTGTGAGCACACCCTCAGACAAAGGAGAAAATTTGGATCCATCACATCTTTATCTTCTAAAAGAGCAACAGTGGGTTTGTTCATGGTGTAGAATTTAGAGAAAGCCTTTTCTCATATTGGTTTAAACTGCTTTCCTTTTATCCTTTACTGTTTAGTGAGTTGTGTCATTTCCATCAGTCTACAAGTTGTAGGTTCTCTCAAAAATCTTGGCTATTTTAATTCTGTGGAGTATAACACTGAAGAGTTAAAAAAATTTCAGTTGCCAAATGTAGATATAATTGCACAAATTAATGAATTTCACTGGAAAATTTGGCTCATATCTGATTTAGGTGCTATAAAAACATACATAAAACTGAAAATACATATATTTTCAGAATAATAAAAACTGAAATTTAAAACCAAAGCATTTTTGTCATCTCTAAGTTCTCCCATTTAAAGGATGGTGAAGGAGTTTTAGGCACATTGTATCTATCACAAGTGAACACTAAAATCAGTTCTGATTTGAACACTGTCACTTGGTTTATGTTTATCTATTGCATGGTAGTGCCAAGTTATCAGGCCTCAGAGGTGAACTACAGCACTGATTGTCAACTTGACAACCTTGAAGATGAGTAGCACTATTTTATCCTTTTCTTCCCAGCAGCATGTCAGGAGTTTTGAGCTGCTACAAGTTTCAAAATTTCTATCCCTTGAGTAAGTGATAATGTCCAGCATTTGGTCCCTAGCCGATCCTCCTGGGCCCCAAACGGCCCTTATGATTCTGCAGTGAGCTTGCGATTAGCTAAAATAGGGATTTTTTTCCATCTCAACCACTGTTTCAAGCTATAAGAAACAGAAATAAATATGTTGCATGATACTATATAACGACACACAGAATTTTTCTATAAGATGTTTTATTGCATGTAGTAAAAGAAATAGCACTTGGACTAAGAAGCAGGAAACCCAGTTCATAGCCCCTAGCTAGATGTGTGATTGACCTTGGAGAAGTTATCCAGACCCTTTGGCTGTGAATGTCCTCATCTCTAAAATTTAAGTTTTGGACTAAATAATTTTTATGATCTGTCGCTATCAAACATTCAGTTTTAAATCAATGAAATAAATTCAATACCTATTACAATAAATTAGATCATATAAAATAATGCCTGAGAGTCTCTCTGTTTTGCAATGGTTAATCTGCAGTATTTATGTCTTCATATCACCCTAGACAGGGTCTTACTAGAACTATTGGGACCTTGAGTAAATCTGTGTTCACCTATGTTTCCAATCATCCTGTCCATAGTGACATGTGGCTCAAAGAATTTAAACATGGTATTAGTTTTCTATTTGTAACAGTGGTAGCTACCCAGAATTACAGTTTTAGAGGTTAAGCTGACCTCTTGAGAAACTATTGTGAGTCAAAAAGGTGGCAGGAAAATTTAACAAGGTCACACAGGAAGTGTCTGGGCCCTGGGCTATTTGTGTTACACAGGAAGTGTCCTTGACCTGTGCAATTGGGAATTCACCTTCCATTGGGACTTTAGAGAGGAACTAAGCTTACTTACTATGGTGTTTAAAAACCACTTCCAAGAGAAACTCACAGTGAAGGTAAATTTATGTTAGATAATCTGAGGTGTACTACTTATTCCCAGGTTTAACAAGAAGAGAACAAAAATTCTGAGATTAGTTTCTTGGCTGGTCCCAGAACTTCACTGTAAATCCACAGACAAACTCAAAACAAAGAAAACTCCACATATCAGAAATAGAGAGCCAAAAGCCAATGGTGTAAGCAGAAACTGATATCAACACCATCCATTTGAGACATAAACTTCACAATGAATCAAAAAACTTGGGTATTAAGATTTAAATACTCACAATAAACAATGCTGTAATTAAATGCAGTGGATACTGCAGAAAACAATGTCAGGGATTTAGAGCACAATCCAGATATTCTCTGAAGAACTCAGAGGGAAAGAAAAATGAGATTTAAAAGATGAGGCAAAAGTATCAATTAGAGCTAGGATACTCTATATAGCAGGAATCCCAGAATGAGAGGAAATATTAAAGAAGAAATATCTTAAGATAGGACAGAAGAAAAACTTCCTAAGCTAAAGAACACATGAATTTAAAATAAAAGGCTACACTGAGTGACAGGCAAAATTAATAACTAAGACACACAACTAGGTGAATGTTCATGAATTTTTTTGACCGCCAATATTAAAGAAAAAAATCCTGAGTATCCAAGCAAAAGTAAGAGGTTATCAACAAGGAAAAAATATGAGATTGGCAATAGACTTCTGTGCAACCTATAATGTCAGAAAACAATATAGAAATATCAAAAGACTTTTAGCATAAAAATATCATTATAGGAGAATTCTACACCCAGTATATTTATCATTCATGTGTAAGTGCAACACAAAAGTTCTCAAATTCTGCAAGAATAAAACACAAATAACAGTCCTGAAGAAAGTTGAGAAGTTGTAAGCAATTAAAAAATGAAAGATTTATGAAAACCTACATAATGAAGAAAACATGGTCCCCTTGGGAGAAGAGGTCCGAGGCAAACATACAGCAGCCCTTTTGAACTAATGGGGAAGACTTAGTTTTTCCTTCCCACCTCAAGGTTTGTATCTTCTTATTCTGCTCTATGAAGGACTATAATAGCATTAATAAGCAAGTACTCAAAGATCATACCCACTGAAAGTGAGTTCTAGCTCCTTGTGGTACCTTAATCATGATTAATTTGAACTCTCATTCATCTGAATATTAACTGGATAAACTGGATAATAAAGTGTCACTGGGGTTTTGTTTTGCTAGTGATTTGGGGTTATTTGTGACCCTATGACCTGCATTATTCTTATTAATCTTGAGTTAATTATATATTATTCATAAGGGCTCAAAATAAATTGTATTAGTTTCTCAGGGTTTTGTACCATAGTCCTACAAGCTAGATGACTTAAACAACAGAAATTTATTGTTTCACAGTTCTGGAGGCTAGAAGTTCAAAATCAAAGTGTAAGCATGGTTCGTTCCTTCTTAGGGTGTGGGAAAGAGTGTTCCATGCCTCTTGCCTAGCTTCTGGTGGTTCACTGGAAACCTTTGATATTCCTTGGCTTGCAGAAGCCTCACCTTAATCTCTGCCTTCATCTTCAGATTGCATTCTTCCTGTGTGCATGTCTGTGTTCAGATTCCCCTTTTCATAAGGATACTAGTCATATTAGATAAGGGACCCATCCTGCTCCATTATAACCTCATCTTAACTAACTACACCTGCAACAATCCTGTTTCTAAATAAGGACACATTCTGAGATATGGGAAGATATAAACTCAGATAGGAAAGTAATTAAAAATTAGAATACCATGTAATATTTATATTAGTTAAGTAGAAGGTATTTTATAAGTAGATTACTTTCCCAGGATAGCAATACCAGATAGTATGAAGAAAAAAGTTTCTAGGTTTTGCAAATAAATATATATAACAAAATGAAACAAAGTTCTTATATGTTAAAAATACTGTGAACATAATTTATCAGTGAAAGATAAACTAGAAAACTGTTGGCAAGTCATACATAAATTTCTCTCATTAATTTAGAAGGAAAAGATTTATGAAGTATGACAAGCTAGCTACAAAAATATGAATATGAAAAATCCAATTTCATTCTAAATAAAGAAATCATGTGATTATCAAACTGGACAAGAACGTTTTTTTTAAAGTTATAATATCCTATGTTGGAGACCACTGAAAATGTACATACACCTATTTTTCTGTTGGAAGAGTAAATTGGTAAAATTTTCTGGAGAACTATTGGGCTAATCTTAATTATGCTGTGAACAAAATATTCTTTTTACTATTTCAACAAAAATGTTTATGGATAGGTACATATATAGAATCAAGAGATTGTTGCAATACAGTTTATAATACTAAAGAACTGGAGACAGACTAACTTTTCCCAGATCAGAAATTGGTTAAATAAATTGTAAGAGAATCACAAAAAGAAGGATCCACAGAAGGCGTTAAAAATAACATGAGTCTGAGAATCTGTCATTAATGAAAAAAGCAGATTCCAATAGAACATGTACATTATTATCTATGTATTTCTGGAAGGATACAATGTTAAGTAGTAAAGTAGTAAACTTGTATGCAGATCATTCAATTCTGTACGGGATAAAAGTGTTCCTTTTAGAATAAAAATTAAAAAAGACGTCACGGTTTACAGGAAGATAATAATTGAGAGAAAGCTGGGTCAGTGAGAGAGATGTACCGGTGTAAAATGTTTGGGCACCACTGATGAAGGAGTGTAGGATCTCACTTCAGAAGACCCCACGCTGAAGTTTCAGATTCATCTCTTTGGTAGTAGGTGACCTAGGGCAAATCATTTAACATTTCTTTGCTTCATTTTCCTATGGTGAATTGGAGACTGAAAGAATATTTACCTCGCAGGGTGACTGAAGATTAAAGAAGATGAACACAAGGCACTGTTCAAATAATATTCTTAACATGAGATGATTTTAGAAGGCTCCGGGTAAGGAGAAAGACACAGTTCCAAGAAAAAAGACCTTTAGAAATACTGGAAATGTGGGACATTTTTCTTACTTATTTTTAAATCCAGAAGAAAATGAAAAAAACATGAATGATGTCTAAAAGGCTATAGCTAAAAATGTAAATTGAAGATTTTAGAGGGAAAATCTGCCTATGAATAAGAAAATCTAGCACAGTTCTGGAAAAAGGAGATTCCTTTACCATGAAGACTCACTGCTCAGGTGGATGGAAGGTTTACTCCTCATATAAGTTAATCTTTGGCAGAGATATGCAAGGAGATATGGGGAAAATGGAAACAACAAAGTCCACAATACAGAGATTATTGCCTGTTGTTTAAAGAAGATAAGAGGAAGGTATCAGGGATTGAAAGTACCTGATGCTATTGAATCCAGATACTTTATCAGGAATTTTATTTCTCAGTTGTATGGATCACATCAGAAAGATGCAAATGAATGGGACAGAGGACTTAGGCACCCTTCCTTAGAACTTGGAAAAACATGCTAAGAAGGGCATTGGACAGCTGCTTAGTGAAGCAGTCCATCAGTGAGGATTAACTTTGCATCCACTATACCATCTACAATTTTAGCAGAAATTGAAATCTGGGGGGCTTCATACCCAGCACTGGCATCAGGAAAAAAATATTCCAGGAAACAAATTAACTTTAAAAAAGTTTAGAGGCAAGAGGGGAAAATGAATATTAAAGTTGAGAAAGCGAATGTGTATGTAGCTGTGTTTTTGGTGACATTTCTGTTATCTGCGCAGTCCCACAATCTGATTCTATGATTTGGAACTGTCATTGATTACTTTGAAAATTGGTTGGTGATACAAGATCCAAAGTCAGAAAATCTTCCAAGACACAAAAGATACCACTATTCATTATGAAATACACTGTTGATTAACAGCCACTTACATTATCTCATACAGATATTTTCTCAAAGGCTTGACCAAATGTTATGGCCCTTTTATGTTGTCTTTCAACTCATAGCCCATATCAAATATCAGACTAGTTATGTCAAAAGACAACAATAATCAACCCTCAAAAGGTCATTTTACTGATTAATGGCAGAGGCATTCAGACAATGCATAGAATAAATCTGATAACTTTTACATCAGTTTGATTGATGGCCTGTTTCGGCAGCTGGAGGTTCTTATTCGACTCTACACTAGTCAACTTGGTCTAGTTGTTTCATCTTTTTAGCAGATTTTACACTAACATGCTTGTCTAAGTGCCATCACTATTACTCTTCTCATCTTCTACACCACTGGGTCCGCATCACGCTAGAGTAGCCAGTCTCTCGTTTGTAAGATAATTCTGTGTGTGTGTGTGTGTGTGTGTGTGTGTGTGTGTTCCTTTTTGCATATAGAATTTGTACTAACAATTATTCACTTCCCCAGGTATCCACTTTTGATTGCCAGCACTAAGAGCCACACCTCAAATGTCTCATTCATTCAATAAATCTTTACAAAGTGCTTTTTCATTCATTCATTCCACAAACACTTATTGAGTACAACAAATATATTACTGAGCATTATTAGATCCTGTGCTAGGCTGTGGACATTTAGCTGTGAATAGAATATCCAAGACAGTTACATTTTTTTTTTCCTCTTCCTTGAGCACACTTCCTTAACAGGGACATTGACCTTTTCTAGATCCTCCCCTGTCTTTCTCCCTCACTTAACTCAGTCTCTGTTCAAAAGTCACCTCTTTAAAGATGCCTTCCCGCTTTTCCTGTGGGAGCCACCGGGTAGAGAGGAGCGTGGCCTTCTGCGCTCCCCGCCATGGCGTGTGCTCATCCACTAATATCAGTGTATTCTGAAAAGGGGGAGTCATCTGGCAAAAATGTCACTTTGCCTGCTGTGTTCAAGGCTCCCATTAGACCAGATATTGTGAACTTTGTTCAAACCAACCTGAGCAAAAACAACAGACAGCCATATGCTGTCAGTGAATTCGCAGGTCATCAAACCAGTGCTGAGTCTTGGGGTACTGGCAGAGCTGTGGCTCGAATTCCCAGGGTTCAAGGTGGTGGCACTCACCGTTCTGGCCAGGGTGCTTTTGGAAATATGTGTTGTGGGGGGCCGCATGTTTGCACCAACCAAGACCTGGCGACGTTGGCACCGCAGAGTGAATACAACACAGAAGAGATACGCCATCTGCTCTGCACTGGCTGCCTCGGCTTTGCCAGCACTGGTCATGTCTAAAGGTCATCGTATAGAGGAAGTTCCTGAACTTCCTTTGGTGGTTGAAGATAAAGTTGGAGGCTACAAGAAGACCAAGGAGGCTGTTTTGCTTCTGAAGAAACTTAAGGCCTGGAATGATATCAAAAAGGTCTACGCCTCTCAGCAAATGAGAGCTGGCAAAGGCAACATGAGAGACCGCCGTCGTATCCAGCGCAGGGGACCCTGCATCACCTATAATGAGGACAATGGTATCATCAAGGCCTTCAGAAACATCCCTGGAATGACTCTGCTTCATGTAAGCAAACTGAACATTTTGAAACTTGCTCCCGGTGGGCATGTGGGACGTTTCTGCATTTGGACTGAAAATGCTTTCCGCAAGTTAGATGAGCTGTATGGCACTTGGCGTAAAGCTGCCTCCCTCAAGAGTAACTACAACTTCCCCATGCACAAGATGCTCAATATAGACCTTAGCAGAATCTTGAAAAGCCCAGAGATCCAAAGAGCCCTCCGAGCACCACGCAAGAAGATTCATTGCAGAGTCCTGAAGAAGAATCCACTGAAAAATCTGAGAATCATGTTGAAGCTAAACCCATATGCAAAGACCATGCACTGGAACACCATTCTTCGCCAGGCCAAGAACCACAAAATCCGGCTGGATAGGGCAGCAGCAGCAGCTCTAGAAGCCAAATCAGATGAGAAGGGAGTTCCAGGCAAGAAGCCTGTGGTGGTAAAGAAAGGAAAGAAGGCTGTTTGCGTTAAGAAGCTGAAGAAGCCAAAGAAGCCTTTGGTGGGAAAAAAGACTGCAGTGACCAAGAAACCAGCAGCTGAAAAGAAAACAGCTGCTGAAAAGAGGCCCGCTGAAAAGAAGCCCGCAGAAAAGAAACCCACCACAGAGGAAAAGAAGGCTGCTGCATAAACTTAAATTTGTTTATTGGGTAAAGAAAGGTCAGATCATTTTGGACAGCTAATTTTGAATAAAGACCTGATCAAAGAGGCAGTGAGAAACATAAAAAAAAAAAAAAAAAAAAGATGCCTTCCCTATCTATACACTCCCTTCACACCCTCCGTCCTTGTCTATTCTCTTACACTGCTTTAATTTTTATTCACCGTTCTTATTGACATTATGACATTTATTTTCTGTCCTCTTCTAGTAGAACTTAAGCTCAAGAGTACACATTTTGTCTGGTTCAACATTAGGTCTAAAAGAATGCTTGAAAAATATAGGAGATTGAAATATTTGTGTAATAAATAAATGAACGAATAAGTTGCTTTTATTTATGGAACTCAAGTTTTAGAGAACAGAGAAAGGCAAGTACACAATTAGGAATGAGGATGTGCTAGGGAGTGACCCAAAAGATGATTGGGGATAGTAGTTCAGGACGGTTTCTCTGGAGAGGTGGGGTTTGTGCTCATTATTGATGAGAAGGAGCCTTCAGGAGAGAGAGAACATTAAAGGCAAAAATCCCTTAGGATTTGGAAGGAGACCACTAACTGTTGGAGAGAACAAGAGAAGAGGACAGGTATGGGGTGCAAATGAAGAGGTAGAAAGGGGCCAGACTGTGTGGAATCCTATGGGCCACGTTTAGGAGTTTAATTTATATACACATATACACTTTGGAGGTATCAATTACAAGAGTTAACCACTCTGTTTAGATAATGAATTGTGGAGGAGGGGACTCAGGAAGACCAGTAATTGCCATAGATGAGGTAAGAGATGATGGAGGCCTGGATTAGAGTGATTCTTGCTATGGAAATGGAGACAAGGAGGCTAAGGAGGAATGTGATTTTGAAGTGGAGCCAAAAAGACTTGCTGGTGGACTGGAGGTGAAGATCTGAAGATTGAAGGCAATAGAGGCCACCATGATGATGGGGTTTTGGCTTGAATCTCTTTCAGAAGACAATGTCATTTACTGATACGTAACTTGTTTGGGGTCTGCGTTGGGTGGTAATTATGCTGACTTACAATGCTTTCCATTTCATTTTGGGATTATTTTGCCTTTTGACAATTTAGAACTTAGATCAATTTCCTTTGTCATAGCTAACCCTCAAGAACTTGTTGGTCTTTGATTCAAGAATGCTGCTTTTCTTCCTCCTGAGGCTTAATTTTAGATCAAGATACATGCAATGTATGGGAATGAAAACGGAAAGTATATTTTGTTAATTTTTCTTATCTTTGGCATGGCATAATGCTTGATAGAGAATGTTGAAGCTACTGACCAAACTGATATTTGGATTTGCTTTTATTTCAAAATTCCTCCCAGCCAAACATAACTATTAATGATCTAGTTTTAGTTCACATTCAAAAATTATAGAGGGAATTATATTATTATAATCAATAACAGATACAAATTTTAATTAAAATAATTATTTAAACAGGGCCTTGAAACCTTATGGACACTAGTTTTGTAGTTGTTAAAATGAAGAAACAGTTTTTCAGAAACAGTTGGGTTTTAAGGTTTTCTTTTGTTCTAGAATAAACAGGATTGTCTGGGACTGTTTGTGGCTTTTCATCAGTTTGTCTAGTAGCTGTTATAGTAGAGAGTGTGCTTTTCGTTGCCCTCTTCGTCTAAAAATAATATTATAATAAACCTCTCTGGAGAGTGTGTCTTGAGATTTACAAAGGATAATTCTATTTCTCCACGTGATTGGCAATATTTATTTTCTTCATAAAAGTGTTGTTCAATAGCAAGAGGCTGTTCTAATGACAATTTAATGACAGACCCTCCAATGGCAGTTTATATTGTCAAATTATTCATTTTAACACTACCCACATCCCTTAGCTCGTTTGCCATGAGTACTTAGTTATTCTTTTGGGTAGTATGTGTAAATTTTTCATCCCTTCCCTAATCTCTCTGTAAGGAAATCTTGGAGGCTAATTAGTTCATCGATCATAATTTCATTTTTGGGAGCAGTAATTCAATTCTACTCTTTCTGGCAAAGGAAGTATTTAATCATTTCTTTCTTTTGAAGTGAATTCACATATGATGCCTCCATGGCTAGATCAAATGCCATGGTATTTCCTACCTAAAAGGGCATTGTTACAAAGGCTATTGGGTTGAAGCCGAAGATAAATTGATTGTTTCAGAAATCAACTTTGATAAGTTCTCTTTCTGGTAAGAAGATGTCACCTGAATGATTCTGTCATTTTTGAAAATGTGCATGACATTTACTACAACGTGCCAAGTGTAAATAGGTGATCTCAGGCTATGTCTGTAAACCTGGTTATAGAACTGCTAGAACTAAAATGACTATACCTGAAACTACTAGTTGAACCAGCCAGTGGTGGATAGACATGAAGTGAGCAAGTGACTCTGTTGCAATAGACTGCAGCTGAATTTTTAAAATCAGAAGTTAACAGTCAGAATAGGTCCTCCATTTTGAATGTAAGCATCTTCTGAATATTTTGATTAGGCTTATAAATTTCATAACTCATAAAGTATAAAAATAGCAACACGTTTATCTAGTATATTCATGTTTTTATTTATATTAATAAAAAGCCTAAGGATAACTGTAAATTCAATCTGTGTCCTTGCATTTGTGGAAAGCATTGCTAGTATAGCTACTGGCTCAGATGACCATACTGACCACATAGTGGGAAAGTTATTTAAGATGAAGATAGACAAAATGCCCTGACAAGATACAGGAAAAGGAGAAATAGAACAGTGATGAAGATATTAATGAAGAAAAGAAATGGAATAAATGGTACTGTTCAAATGCCTCACTTCCTTCTACTTCCTCCATCCAAACCTTGGGGTTAAAATATTTGTGCAAATTAGAATCCACTTTTCATAAAGGAAAGCTGAGTAGCCCTGGCTCAAATGAACCCACTGGCAGTGTAGGAAAAGCAAAGCAAGCAGAACTGAAGGTATGTTCCTCTTGAAAGGTTAATTCATTCCCAGATACTGCAGCCTGAGTTGGCGGTAAGGTTGAAAATTGGAGCCAGTATCCCAATATTTAAGCTCTCAAGTATCCTACGCCAGTAAATGCATTCATATTAAATCCTCTCAAGGAATACTGCAGAAAAGGTTTTAAACCGACTAATGGATGTAAGAAGTGGTGTAGCAAATTGTGGTGAAATAGAAGTGTACAGGCGAAATGGACATATTTTTGTCTCCATAGGGAATGCATTCTTAAGCTTTAGTTTTCTAATTCTGCACTGCTGCGCACTAAGATTTTTGTGGGACAGAAAAAATTTTTTATTTCAGATGTTGCTGCTTGCTAGAGTTGGAGATGGCTGAGGGGTATAGCGAGAATTAATTTTACTGTCTCCATTCAGAGTTAATTTAGTGTGCTGCCATCAAACTGAAACAGCTGAACTAAAACCACCAGTAGCAGCAGCAGCATCATTTAAAGCTGTCTCTTAAATGGTGTGGGACATAACTGAATGTAAGGGAAGAAATTAAGATGAGGGTTCAGGGCTGTTTAATCCAGGTTGAATGCCTGATAGACTAATATCCTCAAAGGATAATATGATGTGCTCTTTATAAAATGTCCTTCAAACAAAATATCACAAAGCCAGAGAAAGGAAGATTTCTACTTAGGAGAGGAGACTGGATTTGGATAAAATTGCAAACATATCTTTGTGCAAATTAGAGATTTTAAGTCATTTCTTTGTTTTTAAGGAAGTTACATTTATTATAGACAACATATGTGAGTAACATTTATCAAAATGAAGGCTAATCAACTATTCTTGTTGTTTTAGGACAAAAGTAATTCTTAATTAAGATTTTCAAGACTTAAGCAAGATTTACAAGTCCCATCACTTTCCATTAAGTTTGCTAAGGTACCATTATTATGAGTCAGTAGCTTAATAGTTAGAATCAGTAATGTGTAAGTTGAATCTATGAAGATGACTTCAGATTGTAGATACTCCTTGTTTACACCAAGACGCAACATTTGAGTATGTTATACAAATGATAATAATTCTCAATTTATATGATGTTAAAGAGAGTAAATTTTTCAAAACAAATAAGAAAAATTTATTTTGAAATATGTACTTTACTCAGTCATCTCAATCAGTTTATAATTTCTTGTGAACTCGAGTTGGTCATGACATATATATCAATTGTTTTTTCCTGGCAGAATTCTAGCCATAGAATTCTAGCCAACTTTTACATTTGGTTGTATTTACTAACATTAATCACTTTTTTTCCATAAAAGTTTCATTTAGTTAGATTAGAGCTGTTCCTCTGGTCCAAATCCAACTCTTTAGTAGTTCTCCTAAGTCAAACTGCCATAAATGTTTCCCCTACATCCTGTCTATCCATCCTCTCAGAAGGTAAATATATTTTTATTTTTCATCTGGAAATTCTGTTTACAGACCTGGTGAAAATGTCATTGTGAGTTCCTGCTTTAAGTGCTCACCCACCCCCAATTAAAAAATAAACACAATTGATAAAACAGAGATTAAAATACGTGATAGAAATCTTGTGGAAGAGAAATGTGGCAGAAGCACACGGGGGCTAAAGTCAGAGATTGTCGGGTTGTGGAATCCCACACAGACAGTGATAGCCACAGATGAAACTACTACAGGGTAGGTAGATAAACTGTGTCCTGCACATAGAGCTGAAGTTGAAAATTGGATCCTCGGTGCAAAACTGATAAAGAAGAATAATAAAAGTTGTGACTGCTATCCCGGGATGTAGCTTTTTTTCAGTATCAGAGGTGCAAAGTGATGACGTGATGAGGAACTGTGCCAAGCTGCCTGCTGGCCCAATGGCTGGATTTTCCATATGCTCATATAGGACAGAACTCCTGGAATGGAAGTGTAAGACTCAGCTATATACTGGGGGCTCTAGGGACTAGGTAGAGGCATCTTTAAAACCACCAGACAAGGAGGGATGAAAGAGAAGTCTTCTTCAAAATTATTCAAATAAAAATAAAATTTCAAAATGCATGAAAAAAAAAGTATCCTTAAAAGAAATGGCAACAAATGCAACAATTAGAAGAATTCATGCCATAAAAAATCTAAATAAGGATGCAATCTCATAGTAACTTTAAAATTTGTAAGTTTAAGATTCTCAAAAAGATAAAATTAATAATAACATCCTATAAAAAATAAACTATTCTTAATCCAGAATAGGAAAATATAAATTGGAAATCACAGACATAAAAAAATACAGTCATTGAAAAATGTCAATAGATGGAAATAATAATAGACTTGAAATCAAAGAAAGAATTAATAGATTGCTATATAACAACAGAGAAATCATCTGGAAAAAATTTCAGAGGTGAAGGATAAAAAATATGAAAGAGAATTTAAGGGAAAAGGAGGATGAAGTAAGAGGCTCCAAAATATTTGTAGTGGGAGTTCCAGCACCAGAGACTAGGGAGTGCAAGTAAAACAATATTCCAAAAGAAATGATGAGAATTTTGAACTATTGAAGAAAGATGAGTCTTCAGATTAAAAGTTTATACTAAATGCTGAACTAGATAAAAAACAATAAATCTACATATAGTAAAAATATAGACATCTAGAATACAGGTTTGATAAAAGAACTACAAAGGACAATGGTAGGTCTTCACATTAACTAGAAATCAGAGGTCAATGATTTATGTTTCTAAAAATATTGAACTCTCACCTTAGAATTCTATATCCAGATAAACTATTATCAAGGGTTAAAATGGTTGAATCTTGTTGTAATAATTGCTTTGTTAGATATATTTTTCACATAATTACATGCCTTGGAAAATATTTCATATCAGTACACAGTGATCAAATCATTCTTTTTAATTCTTGCATAGTAGTCTATAAAATATATGTAGCATAAATTAACACTTCACTGATGTTTAGATTACATCCTCTTTTTTTTTTTTTGCTATCATTAACAATGCTGTAAAGAACAGCTTTTACATGTTTTCCTTCCCCATGTATGTGAATATTCGGGAATATCAAGGAATTCTAGGGAAGAGGGCATGCAACATTCAAATAGATACTTGTCAAATTGGCTTTGAAGAAACTGAACTAATATATATTCTCATCAGTGGTAGAGAGAATACTCCTGTCCCTATACCCTAATCAACATTTGATATCACTAACCATTCTATTTTTTACCAAACTATTATTTTAGTTGCTGCATAGTTATTACAATTAGTATAATATAATGCTTTTTAGCTCTTAAATGGTAGTTAAATGTCATCATTAAAAATGATGTTTAATTGTTTTATTTTGCAATTTATTGACTCCTGATGAGATTAAACATATTTTCATGTATTTCTAAGCTATGTGTAACTCCTTCTTCTGTGAATTGTATGCTTATGTTATTGTTCATATTTATACTAATCTTTCTATCTGTTGATTATTAATTTTTAATTTTTAGGTTTTAAATATTTGTATTCTTCAAATTCTTTATTGTTAAATGTGTGTATTACAAATGACTTTTTTTTTTTTCCAATCTGCCACTTGGATTTTAATTTTGATCAATTTTTTTTTTTGTAGTCTCATTGCCCCAGGAATCCCAACTAATTTCAACTTTGAGTTAGTGACAATACTTATAATACTTAAAGAGTATCTGATATAAAACGATCTTTTGAAATGATGGTAGCTATTTGTATCACCAATGCTAGAAGAATATGGACTAGAAAGCACATTCTAGAAGCAATATTACAAAAAAAAACAAAAACAAAAACAAAACAAAACTGGTTTATATGACTGGCATAAAATGTTTCTCAGAAATGCTCAGTGTAATTGATTTCATTTTATCATACACATTTTTGAAAATAAAATATTCTATTTTTCAAATATAAATATCACTGTATTTATCAACTTAGATTTGGTCTTTCATTGTAGTAAATGCCTTTACTCATTCACATTATGAGGTTTATATTTTTAAATGAAATTGGCCATAGGATGAATCTGGGTAAACTGATTTTAAATTCAAATTAGCTATTGTCTGAAACGTTTGGATTTCAAGAAAGGAACTTAATTGAGAACATCATAGACCAAAATGGGTCTATAGTGGCTCACACAGCATATTTGCAAGAAGGGCAAGGTTGTTTTTAAGCCTGGGTATAGAGACTTAAATTCTCTCAAAAGTATTTATCTTTTTTCTCATCTGTGTTTCCGCACATGTCCAAACTTTTATTTTCTTAGTCTAGATTTTTTTCACATCAGTGGAAACATAGCTGCCAATAAATTTGAGGCTTACATATTCTAGCCTACCTGTAACCATAGAAGGACTGAAACTCATTATCTTCAACATGAGGTTCCCAGTTCCAATCTCTGTGGCCAGTGACGTTGAGGTTGTTAAAACAATGTCAGTCCAGAATGCCTACAACAGGGGAATTAGTGTGTGCCAGAAGTAGAGGTACATTTCTGAAAGGAATTTTGACACAGATAAAACAACTGGTGTCCACTACCATGATCATTAGAAAGCTGCAGATACAAATTCATGGGGGGAAAAAACCCTCAAAAGGTTCTATTTAAAAAACTATAGGGAAGTGAGTTAAGAATGTGACTATTCCTGTTCAAGATGTGAATTATGAGTTGAACAGAAATAATTTACCTCCTAGTTATTGTTCTTCTAGCTGTTAACACTTTTTTTTTTTTTTGGCATTATCTATTCCACCCCACCCCTGCCCCGCTTCAGCAATTATTTCCTTCAAGATTTCATTCTTTTATTGATTTAAATCACATGTTCAAACTTTACCCATTTACATTCCCACTAACAGTATTGAGTTCCTATTGCTCCACATCCTCAACTCACCAAAATCTGATACCATCAGTCTTTTAAATCTTTGCCAAACTGGTGTGCCTGTAAAGTGGTCTCATCGATTTCCACTTCCATGACTACTTCTGAGGTTGTACATCTTTCCATGTACCGATAGCCATTCCTGTTTCCTTGTCCATGAATTGTCTATTCACGTTCTTTTAGCCATTTTTCTAATAGGGATTCTTTTTCTTTTTCTTATTAGATTTTAGGAGCTCTTTATAGATTTGAGAAATTAATTCCTTGCCAGCTGCATGTGCTGTGTGCTGCAAACATCTTTTCCCAGGTGGTGGGTTTCTTTAACTTTTAAAAATGGTGTCTTCTAATGAATACCAGTTTTTAAAGTTAATGTAGTTGAATGTATCCATATTTTCCCACTATGGCTTATTCAAGGAATCTTTTCCTGGCTTGATGACATAAAAATGTTCATATATTGTTTTTCTAAAAGGTTTAAAGTTTTGCTATTTACATTTTTCTCTTATTCATTTGGCATTAATTTTAATATTAGGAATGAGGTATAGATTCAATTCCATGTTATGATATTAGATATCCAACTACCCCAGGACCGATTATCAAGTCTCTTCTTTCCCACTAATCTTCCACGCCACATGTTTTTCTGCTTCAAGAATGTCTTTGTTGTTCTTTTCCACTTGTTTTTACATGTAAACTTTTAAGTATGTTTACATTTCCTGTTGAAATTTTAATGCAAATTTCACTGAATTCATAAATCATTGTAGGGAATGCTGACATCTCTACAGCAGTGAATCTTACTATTTATGAACAAGGTATATCACTACCTTCATTTAGGTTCTTTTTAATGTATTCATTACAGTTTTATTATTTTCTCCTCACAGTCCTTAAACATATTTTATAAGATTTATCCCTCTCTTTATTATTTTTATTGCTATTGCAAATGGTATCGCTTTTAAAATTGCCTTTTCTATACATTTATTACTTGAAAATGAAATGCTTTTGGTATTTGTGTATTGATTTCATATTCAAGAATCTTGCCAAAGTTTCTTATTAACTAATGAAAATAATTTGTCTTAGATTATTTTCGATTTTCAATGTAATTCTGAACAGGAGTAACTCTTTTTCTTGACTTAGTTTGCTGACTAAACTATCTATTTATTTGTCTTTTTCCTCTAAAATATTGTATCTTGAGCCCTTTTAAAATTTACCTTTTTAAAATAGCATTTTCAAAGGGTATTTTGTATGTCAGCATAAGAGTAAACCAGAATGTATTGATCTATTTTCCTGTTGGGGATATCTGTTATCATTTTTATTTATTTTACACTAATATAAAAAAGGTTGGGACTTTTTTTTTTTTGTACACAAATCATTGCCCAAATTCCTCAGCAATTTCTTATGATACATCTTAAGAGTAAAATTATGGTATCAAAGAATAATGTTGTTTTAAGAGTCTCAATATATGTTGCCAAACAGCTCTTCAGAAAGGTCATCAAAATTTACAGACAACCGGCAGTGCATGAAAACATCTTTCTCACCACATCCTTGCCAGTATATGGGATTATCCTTTATTTTCTTTGGCTAATTTGACAGACAAAAATGTTATCTCATTTTAATTTGCATTTATTTGATTACTAGTGAGGCTGATCATTTTCATTTAGAATTTCTCAAACTTTTGATGTTTTCTGGCTTTTGAATTTAGCAGGGTCTCATCAACATGTACGTGTATCTCATCAATATGGAAAGTTGATAATAGGCATTAACTCTTTACAATCTATTTGTATTGTAGTAGATTTTTACTTATGATCTCTTTTTTTATAACTCAGTGAAGGTTGTTATTATTGTGTTATTAAGTACATCAGTATTTCCTTGATCAATATCTTTCATTAACTGTATGCATTATTAGAAAGTTAGATCATTTTTTTTCTCTTGGGTATTTATAAAATGTAGTGCACTTGGTTGCATTATAAATTGAAATATCTCAGCTTGTATTAGCTCAATGCTATACATTTCTCCTTCAAAAATGAAAATTCTAGATCTTGGATTATGTCATTTTTAGTTTGTATCCATAGAGCTTCGCATGGCTCCTGGCGCATAATAGCTATTCAAGAAATACTTGAATTGAATTTCAAGTTGAAGTGTTTCAACTTGAAATTTTCTTATGATCTTAGTTTTAAACAAAAATAGAATAAAGTGTCTTCCGATTTATTAACTTGGTAAATTTCAAGAATTGTAGAAAGATAATACTTGTGATCTCTAGCTATTTTTGATAATTCTAAACTCTTCATGGGTTTAACCTACCCTATTAACCCTCAAACAGCCCACCGATCATCAATGCCCATTAAGCAGGGCTTGAGGATATGGCCTGTGGTCACAGAATAGTAATTTTCTCTCTGTGCGAAGTGACATTTCTACATTAGGCACAGAAGCTCTAATTTTCACTCTGATTTTGACCTCTGATCTCTATGCTCTAACAAGGAGAGAACTACTTGACTTAGTTGAGTTGAACTGATATATTCAGACCCTTAAGATCATCACTTCTGGCAGGCAAATTTTATTCGTATTTTAAAACTTAGCTCAAATATTACACCCCCTTATTTCAGCTCTCCTTCCCCCACAGAAGTAGATGCTTCCTCATCTGTGTTCCCATAACTCTTTACACATTATAATAGCCAACAAAAGTGAACATTTGTGGAATGGTCTAACATACACTTCCTCACACTTACTCTATAAGACAGATACCTTTATCACCTGCAGTGTTTCAGGTGAGAATACAGGCTTAACAAAGATAACTCGCTCACATTTCCACTGCTGAGAAATATCTGTACAAGGATCTGAAACAGGTTATCTAACCCCCAAACTGAGGCTCTTAACTACCTCCTTTTTTTTTTTTTTTTTTTTTTTGCTTTTGTCTTCCACATCTTAACTACCTCTTAAATCGCTGCTCTAGTAAATTCCCCTTAAGAACTGGAATAACGAGCTATGAAATTTTGTATCTCTAGTACCTGACTCAGTTCCTGGAACTCAATAGGCATTCAACAACTTAGTAAATTGGAAAATGGAATATGATTCTTGGAAGGGCCCCCTCATAGGGCCTATTTGGCTGTGTATTTGCTCAGTTTCTGTCATCCATGGCCCTGAAGTGGTTTGGATGTTTGAACTCTGTTCAAATTAACCACATGTGTACATAGAACATGTACTTAATCAGAGACCATTTCACCCAATGTGACCGGAGGTTAGTATTAATTTTTTAAAAGATATTCTCCTGACACACACTGCTGATGAAAGCAGACTAATGGATTCACTATAAGTCATTAAAGACATACCAACAAATTGTGAGTCATATGATTCCGATAATGTTTGCAGCAGGGTGTCTTCAGGTTCAGTCTACCTCATGTTTCTTGTTCGCCATTTTTTACTGTTGTTGCCTGCATAAGACTCTCTGACAGGCAGACAGAATTAATGTATCATTTTCTCACTGAGGAATAGGTATAACCAAAAAGCAGCATTTTCTACCCTTGTTCTTCTTTCAGGGGCAAGATTAACACACATACACAATAAAACTATTGAGCTATTTTAATACCTTCCCTGTCATGCATTCAGGACCCTCTAAAGTTGTCACCAGCTACTGTTTCATTTAATTCTCTGGCCTTCAGGGTAATGTAAGAAAATTGAAGAGATTAGGAGCTATCTCTTTCCTGTTCAATGCATTTGTGTTGCCGTAAATTGGCACCAACCTTCAATCTCACGGTCAGGGCTCTCCAGGGTCCTCCCACTGATATGACAGCCCAGTCTGCATGATAAATGGTGCACACCCTCCAGCAGGACAGACAATTCTTCCCTTCCTGACTCTCACACTAGCAAAGAGGCAACATCTCGCCATCGTATTGCACTGAGTGGCTGCCCCCTTACGTTGATGCTCCTCAAGTTAATTAAAGGATCCAGTTTTCCTGATTAATTATTTTATGTCCACTGACAAAAATGACTTTGACACGTAGTAAATTAGGATAAAGGAAACCTCCCATCCAGAAAACTGCATTTTAACCTTACATTTTTTCTTTTCCACTTGTTCTACTAGTGGAAAATTATCTCATTTGAGGGGAGAGGCAATTCCACTGAGTGAAAATGCAAAGATCCCAATAAGTCCGATGACCCTAACTGAAGAATTTTCAGTTTGCAACCTTTTTGCCTGTATACATACAATAGGAAAAAAAAAAACAACGAAAACAAAACAGTGACACTCATACTTACATAAGCAAAGAAGGAAGAGAGAAATAATTACACAGAGAGAAATAATCCTTTTAAAATAAAAGCATATCATTTGTACAAAGTCAGCTTGTGAATTCATATTTATATACATATGTAATTAATTAAAAAGAAAACTTTCTAAATGATTGACCATGGATACAAGGAGTAAATGATTTGACCTTGCTCAGAGTCATTTATTATTTTTCTGTAAGAACTGAAGTTGTAGGGGTTTGAAGATACGTGGCAGACATGTCCTCAAAAAGGTTTTGATTTTTTTTTTTTAGGAACGTCTATTGTAGAGACAGTAGTACTAATAAAAAGTTGAGTGCTGCAATTTTCCCTGACACCATATACTTTAACCCTTTAAATGAAAAGGGCCAGAATCTTTCAGTAAATGAACTACATGGTTCTCTGTCCTTCGACCCTTTCTTATCCCCATGGACTAATCCTGGAGCATCTCTGTGATACTCTGACCATTCCTCACCTGCCCTTCTGCCCCAGTGTCCCCCTGAGGAATACATGAACAGCGCATGCCATCACTCCCACTCCCAACCCACCAAGCATGCTCTATCACAAAATTCTGGCTACCAAAGGAAATGAAGCTATAGAAACCACTCGTCAGGACACCTTCGGTGGCAACATCCCAAGGTGATGGCCAGTACATGTGTGTATCCTACTTAAACATGGTTTGAGCATGTTATCTTTTAGCAAAAAATTCTTCCATGATTCTCTCCAATAACTAAAGAATAATAACTAATTCTCTGATAATTAAAACTCTTTCATACGGCAATTGAGACTCTCTATAACATTTCTTTTCCTAATCTTACAAACCTGTTCTATGCTCTCTCCTCTCTCCCAGAACCATATGCTTGAGCCACGTGGGAACCTAACCTGATCTTTTTGCTTTATCCGCCCCCCCCTCTTTCTCCCCACCGTGCCAAGTTTTCCCCACCATTCCCACTGATGCTTCCTTATTTACAAGTCCAATATTTTGTTCATCCTGGATTTTGGGCATTAACTTTGATTTTTTAAAATATTGCACTAGAATATTACTTATCTTGATTACTGAGCTTTTTGGTAGTCCCTTAAATGTGGGCCTGAGGCACAGGCCTCCCTCCCTCCTCTCACCCTAGCCCACGCTCTGCCGCTGACATGAAGCTCCAAGTTACCTTTCCAGATTTGAATGTAATTTCTCACTCTCTTGTGTTTCCAGTTAACTTTAATATCTATTTCCTGGCGTTTGTAACAGGATGAAGTTTCTTTCTCACTGGGCTTGATTTTCAGGACATATACCAGGTACCCAATAGATCCTTTAGACTTTGCAAACAAGTTATCTCCTAAAAGTGCTTCCAGAGAGGGTCTACTTGAGAGAAACGATCCCCACATCACACCCTCCTCTCCCCTATCTAGCATGGAGGAGAGAGGAAGTAGGGGAGTGCAGTTTCACCTCTCCATAAATATTTCAAGTGCCTGAGTCTTTCTTTTCCCCTGAGTTGGGGATGCATGATGGCTTATTGCTTGAAAATTGCCGTTAGTTAATCAGTAGAGCCCCTAATGATTCTAGAACAAGGACAGAGAGTCAGGAGAGAAAGGGCGGAGCCATGAGAGGGGTACCAGCGGGCATCCTGCGTAGCCAGCCGCTTGCATGTCCTGTGCATCAGCCGGCAGTGCTGACGCTGTCTGGGCTGAAGTTTCTGGTTGGTATGAATTCTAACCCCCCACCCCTCACCCCAGCGGGCTGCCTGCTGGGCAAAGAATCCCAGCAGCAAAAGGGTGCAGGATGGGCCAGTGGTGGAGTCATGAGAGACACCAGGAAGAGATCCTTCTGAGGTCGCAAACCTGCTTCAGGGGGCTGTGCAGTGGGGGCTCTGCATGGGCCCTTCTAAGGATGAGTAAGTGAGCTTCAGAGTTGATCCAGACATTGGACATCTGGTACAGAGTGACAGGCTCAGTAACAGGGAGGGGAGGAATGAGAGCCTCCCCTCGTCTTGCCTGGGCCTGGGAGACACCTGTGCAGCCTGTCCTCGATGGAGGAGGAAGGCAGGACATGAATCAGTATGAGATTTAGGTTTTAAGAAGACTGAATCCTAAGAACCAGCATAAGATTATTCTAATATCCCACAGAGATGAAAAGTCTATGGAACTGAACTGAGTTTTCATTAAGAGAACTGATGACCCATCCTGGGAGGGGGTTTGATGGAGCAAAACTGGATATTAGTTATTGGGAAAAATAAGACCATTTCAGAGTAGAGGCTCTCAACGATCCAGTCACATGCATCCTCATTAGAAGGTGAGAATGGAGATTTTCTCATCTCTCTATTGGAAATTGCACTATAGCCATGCACTGTGATGAAAGGCAGGTACAGTGGATTAGAACAAGCCCTGCACACAGAGCAGAAAGAGCTTGGCTGGAGTTCTTTCTCTTCCACATGGGAGTTAAATGACCTATAACATATTTATCTTTCTCTTCCCTCACTGCTGGCCCTGGTCTTCTATTTTAATTTTAATTTTCAGTAGTCCTGATATCTAATTATTTACCCATTTCTTTTTTTTAATTGAAAGGTAAAAAAGGAAGAATACTGTAAAGCTATTGTAAGATCTTGAAAGATAATTTTCTCTAACTTATTGCAAATCCTTTATAAAATGGAGCAGGTTATGCACACCAGCCGGCCAAGAACAATAGCAACAACAAAGACAAAATTCGGTCCTTATGCTTTAGTACAAGTCACCTAATTCTTTGCACTCCAGTTTTCTCTGCTGTTAAAGATGGATGATAATTTTATATGAAATTCACAGGTTGTTAAGAGGGCTAAGTAAGATGAAGGGAAAAGTTTTAAAAAACTGTCAAACACTATTCAAACATAACATATTATTATTCTTATAATAAGTGTTTGTTGAGTCATATTGCACAGGGATCGAGAGATGGAGTTAATAAGAAGAGAAATCACGTGATATTGCCATGGTGTAGGCACAGTGGTAAACATTAACATCGGAGAAATCATTTGCACTTAATGTTCTGGAATGCAAATCACAGCCAATACTACCAAATACACCTGGAGTGGGCAGAGATCTTTGAGGTTATCTGGCCAAGTTTTCAAACTGCATCTTGCAGAGCCTGGTTTCACGAAGCGTAACCGTAGGGGCTGGTGAAGCGGGGAGGGTGAGGCCACGTGCTCTGGATCCCGACCCCAGCCCTACTGCTTACTGCAGCCTTACTTAGTGTTAACTGTCAGGTAGGAGTCCTGGTAAGATTTCATTTCAAATAATGTTCAGCCACTGTTCTTTACATCAAGATTCAGATGAGATTTGCCCATGAACGTGAACTTAACCACGGGAAGATCAGACCTTGATCCAGTTCTCCTACCCATGGACCACTCTTCACATCATACACTACTTTGC